>NW_004955436.1:7137793-7337992 GCF_000276665.1 Chinchilla lanigera
CTTTCTTTCCTTTTATGCCTGTAGATGCACTACATAGGGATTTTTTAAAACTACAGCGCCGTTTCAGTCTGAATCTAAAATGATTTCAAGATCCTAGTGCTAAGGGTCACTGATGAGTCAGGAACGACTTGCTCAACGTTGACCTTCCCTTGTCCCTACAGTGCAGAGTAAGGAGAGGCGCCTTTAAACTACGAATACAAACCAAAACTGCTCTGGAAGAACAGCATAGCTTTTTTCTTTCAGCTCAGAACTGTGTTCTGAAAAGTAGTCTAATGATGAAAAGAAAACATCAGAAATGCTCATTTGTGACATTAAGCATGTAAGGATAGTGTTACAAGGGCAGAAGTCAGTGGTATTATTATTAAAACAGTTAATATGACTTGTCATTACCCAGAGAGAGAGAGAGAGAGAGAGAGAGAGCGAGAGAGAGAGAGCGAGCGAGAGAGCGAGCGCAAGCCCTGTAGTTTAGCTATGCACTGGAATCTAGAAATGATTAAACTACTAAAAGCAAAAATTGTCTTTAAAAAAAGAAAAAACAACCAAAAAACTCATAATCAAAAAAGATCCAACTAAAGTTATGAATCTTTTCAGATGCCTTCTGAGGAAAGTGGATCTATCCTGAGAGGGCTTAGCAATGGGGCTTACCTGGGGGCCTGTTTCTGAGAACGTAAGGCAGATTTTCTAGAGCACTGTGCTTAAGGCAGCCCAAGCACAGTCTCTGGAGGGAACATGAAGCCAGGCCAAGGGCAAGGCCAGAGTGATGCAATCGGTTTTCCCTAAACTAAGTCGCACAGCTTCGCACAAATCCCTACCAGCATTTGGAGGAAATTGGGAAAGTTACCCTGATGGTCTGCATGCTCCCGCAGTTACATACTTGAAGTCGTAAAATTGCTTTTAAGCTCTTTCTCTCCTTCCCTTTTCCCTGTTGCATAGTCAACATTTGCTTTGCATGCCACCTTGTCATGTGGTTTCATACACAGTGTATGACTGTGTTTGCTAAATAACCCTGTCCCAAACCTTTGCTGGGGTTAATTTCCCTTTCTGTCTCTCCCTCTTTCTGTCATTTTAGCATCAAAGCAAAATTAAGTTTAAAAGATCCTGTATTAATGATTTGGAATTGAAATTGGTGATTTGAGGGTCTCCTAATCTCTAATTCTTACGTGTGTCTTGGAATATGCCTGCGTACTTGTGTAACGCTAAGCAGAAGGGTAAATCAGTGTCACTGCTGGACAGATTTATTCCACATAGGTCTGGATAAGGTTTCTGATTCTTCTGATCCAGGCCCACCTGGCTTTTAGGAGCTTTAGTATAGTTTTGTAGTAGGTGCTTATTCCAGATTAAATGATTCACGGGACTTTTTCCCATTCTTTTGCTAACAGTGTGTATATACAGACTTAGTATACCTATGTGAGTTAATTCTTTGATCTTTGACAGTCTTGAAAACCACATAAAAACTAAATTATTAAAGCACATTATACTCTATGTACTATTTGTACTATGTAGAAATTACATTATGCTGAGGGATGTTCCCCCTCCAGCCTCTCTTCTCCCTTTGTAGTTAGGATGCGGGTGTGTTTATTGGTATCAAACAGGGCTTCCTCCTGCCGCACTCATTTGATATTACTTGGCTTCTGCGGTCTTTGTGGAGGTCTGTCTATGCTGTGTGCGTGTGTGTGGTGCTGGGGACTGAACCCAAGGTTCCACGCATGCTAAGCACACATCTCACCACTGCGCTGCCACCCAGCCCTGTGTGTGGATTGAGAAGTTCTTTGGAAGCATATTTTTAAGGATCAAAGATCAGAATGTATTTGTGGTTCACAAGAGTCGGGTTTTGTGGCAGGTTCACTTTTCGCCTCTGCCAGGGTCTAGGAGGCCTAAGAGTGAGGCGGAGCAAGGGGCCCCTCAGCAGACCCCATGTAACTGCCTAGGTCGCTCTTCTAGACTTGCTGGGCGCCACCTCCCTGGCCCTTGGTTGTCGGGAAAAGCAGAACTTCCCCTCCCACACACTGGCTTCTCTTACCCACACCTTCAGAGGGGGCAGCAGGATCCCTGCCCCCTCTTCACTGCCCTGCGTGACGGAGGACACAGCGTGTAGACCGCACCTGAGTGCCTGTACCTGCTCTTCGGATGTATCCCCATTCCCACCCCAGCCTCTGCCCGGACTCTTCAGATTCGAACCTCCCACCCACAAGCAGAGCACTGATAGGTAAAGGTCCCTCCTCTGTACGTCAGGCAGGTCTGCGTGTCCTTCGGCCTACACCTCTTTAGTGTTTAAACGTGACTGAGTATAACCCGCTCTCGGGGTGACTTTGGAGAAGCCTGCAGGACGCAGTGAGGAGGGCCAGAGCCGGCCCTTCACCCCTTCTTCAGGGAGAAGCACCTGGAGACTGAAACCTGAGCTCACTTTCCGTAAGCATCCGTAGTGAATGGTGTGAGTTTCTCATTCAAACAAAGTAAAACCAAGGCGGCTGTGGAGCTGCAGCCGGCACAGAGCTGTGATGACAGTGCGTTCCTGACCCAGCTTCATGCCGGCTGCACTTCCATCCTCACCCTGCCCTCATCCTGACGCCCAGTTCCCGTCCCATGCGCTGCCCCTGTTGTTTGGATCAGGGAGAAAAGAGCACTTAGAATAATTAAAACTGGAATCATTCAGCTTCTCAGCAATCCCTTGTTATGCGCAAAATCAGGTACTAGACTATCGCAGAGTGGAAACACATAATCCAGAGGGCCTTGAGAAGTCTGAGGCACCCATTTATTTAACATGAGACCCCAAGCTCATGAGGAGAAAGTGTCAGTGATGAGCTGGCCCACACCAGGGCATTTTGTGTGCATTGCTTGGCGTTCAGAGCCTTCCCATGGCGTTGCTTGAAGTGCTGTGCAGAGCGGGCTGGCAGAGGTGAGGGTGCCGAGAACCCTGGGCGGGTCACCTTCAGCTGTGGGAAGCGTCTTCACTCAGGGCCGTGGATCCGCATGGCCTTCTCTGTGCATGCCTTGACATGAACAGGGCGTGTAAAAACAGACCGAGGTTATCTTCACTCCAGACATCTGAAAAGGAAGAGTTTTGATCCCCAGTAGGATTTGACTTAGGTGGAAGTAGAGACTTGAGGGTGGATAACGACTCCGAGGTCACCCAGCGGGGAGGCAGCGCAGCAGGATCGGAGCCCAGCTCCGCCCGCCCTGTCCAGAGCTTTGCTCCCCGCTGTTTCCGAAGGCCTTGCGCTCCCTTTGTGGAGCTCGTCCTGTAGAGCACGGGGTACCAGATCGGCTGCTGCTCACAGCGTGGGTTGAAATGACTCCTTGGGCAGTCCTGAGCTCCACACTCATTTACACCATCATAAGTAACGTGGAGCACACATCCTGGGATCGGAAGGACCGACTTACAGATGACCTTCTCAAAGGCAGCCTGTTTATAACTGAAGACATCACCCATGTACGTCTTGTCAGCGTTATCCGCCCGTACCCATGTGAGTGTCGAGAGCAGTGAGCAGCTGAGGTAAGAGGGGACACGCGGTCTCTGCTCCACATGTGTAGTCGGGGTTTTCCATTTCAGGGGTGCACTTTTCTGTCTACAGTTGCATCTTACTAACGCGAGACTCTGCCTGTTATGGAAGTGAATGCAGACTCGTCTGCTGCAGTCTCCTCTGGCCTTTTCCGGCTGAGTACAGACCTACAGTCCTGCCGAAGGTGTCGCTGGACAGCCCGGCTGGCGGCACCGTGGCACTGCCTGGGGAGGCCCATGGGTGGCCTGCCCCAGCCCCACACGGGCGCTCTCTGACCTTAGAAAGCCTCCCTTCGTGCCTCCCCGTGCCGAGAACGAGCGTACGGCGTGGGTGGGCGGTGCCTTGTGGGCTCTTGTCCTTTCTCTTGTTAACAGTCTGTAGATGGTTGCTGAGTTTCTTCTTTCTTCCTGGCCCAGGACCGTTAAGGCTTTGGCACCCTGAGTATATGTGGAATTGAAGAGACACTGATCACTGATGGTTGGATTCAGGTGTCGGTTGTATGACAGGCTTTAATTGTGCCGATACCTGAAAAGCAGATAGAGTGCTTCAGAGTACTTGGCCAGTGTCAGTCTGTGCCTTTGCAGTATTCGCTCATTGTGTTGTATCGGTTTCGCTGTGCTTGCTTCTGCTGACAGCAGGTGATCACAGTGCCGGCTCTCGTAGGTGTGCCCTCCCGTGCTGCAGGAAAGGAGAGAAGGTCAGCGCTGCCCTTGACATGCCCTCCCTGTCCTGTGCAGGGGGTTAGGAGGCGCTGTGAATGCAGATGACGAACCTGTTGTTCGGGGGACCAAATGACTTGCCCCAAATCACTTAGCCTTCAAACGGAGAGTCTTGAGTCGTGCGGTGTCCTCTGCCGTGTCTGTATCTCGTGTTGTTTTTATTCCTTCTGTGTTGTCTCAGTTTACCTTGCGTGCGGTGTTTATTTTTACTTTGTCTGCAAGGTGAATTAGAATGTGATGCTAGCACCATACTGTGATAACCAGGTAAAGTTGCACATGGACCTGAAGTGGAGTGTTTCAGTTGTCTTTATGGGGAATCATATTGGATTTGAGTTTCGAAGAAGCAGCCTGGTGAGCGTGCTGTCACGTGTCTGTGCGTGATCCACAGCCCTGCCAGCTGTCCTGCGTGGTCTCCGTGGCTGTCATTTGTTTATGCGTTCACGGTCCACCTCCTCCCGAATGGCCATCTGGCAGGTGGGAAGTCTGTCACGGCTCGGTGCTCTTCCATGCCGCTGTTGGTGGTGGTTGGCATAGCGCAAGCGTTCAGTATTGGGTGACCAAAAGCAGACAGAATGTTTGAAATACCTTCTTTAATATGGGGTATAAATGCTTTGTGAGTCTTGATTTTTATTCCTGCAAAGCTTTCAGTTCTCAACACTTTTATTAATCTTAAAACCATTAAGGCTATTTCAAAACCATTTCCTATGAAAAAGCTGCTAGAGCTTTATTGGACAGTATTGCTAATTTCCAATTAGGCTCTTACATGAGCTGCAGTGTTGTTTAAAGCTTATGTTTCCTATTTTCTTGATTGAGTTCAGACCAGACGGCTCTTAAGGAAACATTTACATATTGCTTATCATTCATTACTGGGAAAAACATCAGTGGTCAAGTCTACTCTGCTAATGTTTCCAGGAAATCATTAGCTTTTTTCTAGAGATTAAAGAAGGGTCTAAAACACTAAGCCATTAATCGTTAGACTCAAGGCTTTTGCCTGATTTTTAAGGAATGGGCACAGTTACTTGATTTAATTTCGTTTTAAATACTGCTTTTTACATTTTAAGTTATAGCCCACTCGGTGGTCATGAAATCAATTTGGTGAATACAGCCAGCACTTATTTTTGAAAAAAAAAAATATTGTAATACAAGTAGACATTTAAAAAGAAGCTATAAAATACACTCTTCTATGAAAAAATAAAAATTTTATAACAAAAAATAGACTACCAATGGTTAATATACTGTGTGTCAGCGTAAGAATGGCCAAAGTCTTGCTCAGAGCACAAGTCATAAACAGAGTAAGATTCTCTTACACAGAGGAGACAGACAAAAGAGAACAGAACTTTCTTTTCCTTGAACAAATGAAATGTATAAATGAAACAAATTAGCATTTATCTTAAAATATTTTTGAAACAACAGAATAATTTGGAGACTTACTTGAACATCCCCCTACTTCCTATTTATCTACCTTCTGTTTTGCTCTTTCTGTTTTTTTTGAATCTTTCACACAAGAGAAACCATGTGATATTTAAACTTATGAGTCTGATTTATTTCACCTAACTTTATGTTTTCAAGTTGCATCCATTTGCCTGTGAATGCCTCAGGTTTATCTTTCTTTATGGCAGAGTAGTACTCCATTGTGTGTAAATTCCACAAATTCTGTATCCATCCATCCGTTTGTGGACATACACACTATTTCTGAGATCTAGCTACTGTAAATTGTGCTGCCGTGAACGTGGGTGTGCATGTGTCCCTGTAATGTGATGACTTTAGCTCTTTGGGAAGATACCTAGAAGGGGGATATCTTGAGCAAATGGAATTTCTATGTTTAACACTTCGAGGAATCTCCCCACTGATTTCTCTAGTGGTTGTACTCATTATTCCTACAGCAATGTAGAAGGCTTTCCTTCCCCCATATCCTCACCATTCGTCATTGTTTGATTTTTTGAGGCTGGCCATTCTTTTGGGGGTAAGATGGTCTCTCAGTGTAGTTTTAACTTGCATTTCCCTAATAACCAGTGAAGGGGAACATTTTTTTCATGTGTTAATTGGCCGTATGGAACCAGTATTTAAAAACAGTTTTTGTCCCGGAAATCGAACGCAGGACCTTGCGCTTGTCACGCAGGCACTTGTGCCACTGAGCTATATCCTTGGCCATAAAAATATTTCAATAGATACCTAATAATTGTACATATTTATGGTCACAGCGTGTTTCAGTCCATGTATGTAATGACCAAATCAGGATAGTAGGTGTATCTAACTTCAGACACCTTGTTATTTTTTTTGTTTGTGTTGGGAGCATTTAAAATCCTCTGTGCTAGCTGCTCTGAAGTGCGCAGTTTATTATTGTCCCCACTGTGCTATAGAGCAGTAGCAGTGATTCCTTCTGTCCAGCTGCAGCTCTGTACCCCTTATCCATCCTCTCCCCTCCCCACCATCACATTTCCAGCCCCTGGTGCCCCTGTTCTGTTCCATACCTCGCTGCAGTCAGGTTTTTAAGCTTCCACGTGTAAGTGAGAGCATTTGATATCTGCCTTTCTTTGCCTAACTTATTTCCCTTATGGTAAGAATCCTCTAATAAAAAAAAAATCTCCAGACACATCCATGTTGCTGCAAATAAGATTCCCTTCATTTTCGTAGCTAATTAATTCTCTGTTGTGTGTGTCCGCCACATTTTCTTTTTCCATCCAACTGCCGGTGGACACCTTGGCTGATTCCTTGTCTTAGCTGTACGGGTGCCATGAGTGTTTCTCCGAGGCAGCTCTTTGCATATATATGCAGTGGTGAGATCCCTGGAGCACACAGTAGTTCCACAGCCAGATTTCTCAGAAACTTCTGTGCTGTTTTTCCAGAGTGGCAGTGCTGCCTCGCGTTCCCACCAGCAGTGTGCGCGTGAAGCTCTCCCTCTCTGTCTTCACGCACACTTACTATTTTTTGTCTGTTTTGTTTTAGTCATTCAGACTGGAGAAAGATGGCATCTCATTTTGTTGGCTTTTCCATGATGACTAATAGTGTCGAGCATTTTTTCATAGTACTTGTTGGCCATTTGTGTGTCTCTTGGACAGTGCCCGTTCAGATCGTTGTCCTGTTTTTTATAATCAGAGTAACGGAATGGAACAGAATGGCGTAGACAGGTGATGACAGACCGAAGCAGAAAATACATAGTCAGAATAAATTGCGATTCGTGAGAACTTTTCATGTTGAATCTCAATTTAAATTACTTTCCTCGTACAGTAATCAAAAATGATTGGTTGCTGAAGACGATTCTTTGGTGGGTAGTATGCTCGGAGAAAAGTGATTTTTCGTCATTGAAAACTGAGCTGCTTTGAAAATGTTGCATTTAACACACGTTAGCCAATTGTTCAAAGGCAGGTATGCAAAGAGATGGATGAGTTGTACATTTGCTTCCTTACAGTGCAGCGTCATGGATCTCTAGAAAATTAACTTGCAGCACAGATGACAGGTGTCTGTTTAAAATCTGAAATCCCAGTGTCATCTGGACCTTCTTAAATGACAACAGTGAAGTCACCTAATAAACCTTCTTCATGGAACTATCTTCATGAAACTTATGCATTTGGATCTCCTGCAGGCTTCTCACCTGTAGAACTATCTGTAGTTCTGGTACTGCAGACTAGTAGTAGACCAGTAGACTGGTTCAGCTAGTCTAAGCTAGTTGGTTCCGTTTCATTAAGCCCATTAAAAATAGAAGAATAATGTAGAGTCTTGGGTATTATTTATTCTCTCTCTGTCTCAAGTGGGAATACTAATAGAACCGAGTTTGTAGGGTGTCTTTAGTTGCACTGTCATGGCTTCTTCAGTGTCCTGAGTTGATTCAGATGTTTACCTTTCATGGTTGTTTGGACTTTGGGGAAAAGCCAGAAGTTGCAGGGTGCTGGATCCAGTGAATGAGGTGGAGGGGACACACTATCCTTTATCTATAAGCCTGCCATTCTGTTAGATGGTACTCAGGAGCAGCATTCACTGTATTTGTACATGCGGAAATGAAAGAAGAATTCCAGAACTGCTTCAGAAAGTGGCAAGAGGGGGCTGGGGATTTAGCTCAGCAGCACAGCCCCTGCCTGGCAAGCGCAACGTCGTGAGTTCGATTCCCGGTACTGGAGAAAAAAACAAAACAAAAACCAAAAAAAAAGGAAGTGGCAAGAATGCAGGGATAAGTGTGTTCAAAGCATGGGGGAGTATTTTGAAGAGGATTAATGGGAATGTTGTTTACTACATTTTTCTGAATTTAATTATTCACCATATATTTTGATCACCACTTACATAGATATAGATGTAGATACATAGATAAAGATTCCCCCAAAACTTTTCTAGAGACATGTGCTAGTCACGACCTTCAGTGAAAGACACAAGACAAAAGGACACAGCCCAGGGAACCAAAGTGATTTAAACTGTTGTTGCCCTGCAACACGCCTCTTTGAAAATGTTTTTGATGGCGAATGAAGGCTTCGGCTGAACTGCTCCTGGGTTTGGACTTGAGCGCGGACAAAGGGTGTGACAGGTAGCTGTTGACACTGCTGTGTCTTGACGGTTTGCGTTCTCCCCTGATTTCATATATTGAAACCCTACATTATCAGTGTGATGGTATTTGGAGGTGGGGCCTCAGGAAGGTGATTAGACACAAGGATGGTGCCCTTGTGATAGGATTAGTGCCCTTAAAGAGACACATGGACAGGCTCTCTCTCCCGTCCATCTGCAAACCCGGAAGAGCGCTCTCTGCAGGAAGCAAATTGGCCAGCATGTTACTGTGCTTCTCCCAGTCTTTGAATTATGAGAAATAAATGCTTTGTTGTTTAAGCCGCATAGTTCATGACATTTTCGTTATGACAATGCAGAATGACTAAGACATACATGCATTTGATACCTTTCACTGTTGCTAACACAGTGAGGCTTCAGCCAGAGAAAATTGAGCTTTGGACCAGAAAACACTTCGTGCTCCCAGCTCTGAGGCTTCATAACTTCCATGTAGAATTTACTTAGCAATTTTTAATGGAAGTTTTCCTTTCTTTTACCCCAAAACTTGCATCTGGGCATGGCAATAAACAACCTGCATGCTCTGTATCCTCATGAGTCAAATTCTAATTGCACACCCTCCCACAGATCTTGCCAGATGAGTATTTCTTGGGCAGAACACCGATAGGTCACTTCTGTGTCCCAGCTTCTCCTCTGGCCTTTGATGTGTGGCACATCTGTCTCATTCCTATCCGTCTGTTTTTATCTTCTCTTTGGATTTTTTTGTGCATGTCTTACACTTCTCCTTCTGCACACAAAGAACTCCCGCTCATCATTCTGCCGTGCACGTGATGTTCAGGTCGCTCTGTCAGACCCACCTTGAAGTGTAGCACCGTCCCTGTGAGGCTTTACCAATTTCGCTTATCTTCCCCCAGCACGCAATCAGAGGCCCCTCCCCTAATGCCGGGCTTCGTCCTGCCTTCTCTCGGGTCCCTGAACACATTCTGTCTTGGGATACACCAAATACCACTCTCTTGTTCTCTGCCTTATCTGTCTGTTATTATTTATTATTGGCTGTTTTTCTTGTTTATATTCCTTACAGAGTCTAGCTCCATCACCCCTGTCTACCACTCACCAGTCATTTGCTATGAGTAATAGTTACCATTTGTTGAAGACTTAATTGAGATCTGCATTCTCATATAATCTTATAATTACCCCATGAAGTGGTTCTTGTTATCACCCTGATTACTGACAGAGATGCCATGGCTTGTAGATGGCGTGTAACTTGCGCAAGGTCACATAACTATGTAGTGGCGGCTCCCGTCTCAACCCAGGTGTGCCTGACCTCGGAGCCCTTAGTCATCAAGCTGTATCCTTCATTATGCTATGCGGAATTGAATTTCATAGACTCTTAGGAGTTATCAGTGCAAGGATAAGTGGGAATCACTGATCTCAGGAATGAAATGATTAAATGTATTTAAGTACTAAACTGGTAATACAAAGTACTTAGCTCTTAGTACAAAGGTATTCATTCTTAGGAACTTTGAAATGAACTAGGAAATCTCTGGCCTACCAAGGAACTTTTGGAAATCCCTCCAAAATAACAACAACAAAGTCAGCCATCGCCTGACCTTTTACCAAGAATTCCCCTATTCTTGACTGTATTTTGTCTCTAGATTGAAGGTTGAATGCTCTGAATGTCTGAAATGCTCATAGCCGGGGCACTTCATTGTAAAATTGGTGATCTGGTGCTGAGCTACAGGGCATTTGGTCCTGCAGTTTCACTTCCTCTTTCCTTTGTTTTCCGTTTCAGATACAGTTTGCATAAACAAAACATGAAGGGGGTTGAGCCGCTTTCCTGGCCTTATTACTGTGGGGTACCCTACCAGTGGGCACGCAGCAGCCTTACCTACTTGTTTTAACACTTTACTGCTCCACAGGAATGACAGATAGCAGGCCAGGCTCAAGGAAACAGGAAGACACAGTTTGGTCCATGGTTTGCAAAGGTGACTTGAGGACCAAGTAGAGCTAAGGCAGACATGTCAAGGCATCAAGCAAGTCCTGATGTTCCAGGGGCAAGGGAGTTAAGCTGGGGGACCTCCTGAGCCCCTCCCAAAGCCAGGCAGGCTCTAGTGCTGCTGGGGCAGAAGGTGGTAGAGACCAAGAATAAGGTCTTTACGTGGTAACTCTGTCACTGCTGGTGGAAAACTGCAGCTGAATCATTTGAAGCAGAGCTGGAGCACTGTGAAGCGGTGAGCTCGTGGCCGGAAGTGGGAAATGTGCTTGATGGCCGTGCGGCGAGAGCTTGCGGGGAGTGGTAGGCGTGAGGCAAATTTAAACATTGCAAAGCCAGAGAACGAGAACGTGGATTACATGAGTACAATCTTCAAATGATTCTATTAATATATTTGTGAAATAACTTAATAGACTAGATGGCCAAAATGTCATCATTTGAACTTATAAAGCAATTAGAGGCCAGTTGTTCGCATTTGAAATACTCTTTCCTAAACTAAAAAGAAAAACGAACTATTTGGAAATCACTCTGTGGCTTTTAAAATACAATTTAGACCTATATTTTCGAGAGCATAGCTGTTGTACCTGATAGAATAGACTCAAAATCAGTTGATTACCTTTTGAATTGGTGTAATGATGTAAAGGAATGCTTTGAGCTAAATCATTAATTGTTCCATTAGTTTTTCTTATGTACATTGCTTATGGCATCTATGGTACAAGTGCTTTTTAATTTAGAGCTAAGAGGAGTTTTGCTTTAGAAGTTGCATAATAAAGCCAGGCGTGGTGGCTCATGCCTGTAATCCCAGCATTTGAGAGGCTGAGGCAGGAGGATCATTGTGAGTTCAAGACCATCCTGGGCTACAAAGTGAGCTCAAGGCCAGCCTGAACTGCATAGCAAGACCCTGTCTCCGAAGGACAAAACATACATACATACATACATGAATGAATGGAAATACTCCCAACCTGCTAATGTCCAAAATGCTGAGTTCGTGTTCACCACAACTGAGGAATGAATTCTAGGAACAATGGAGGTTAAGAGTAGGAAGATTTTACTTAGAGAAATGAAACTACTAAGAGGGACAGAAGGGATCCTGAGTGGGTACCCCCTGGGACCCTGCTTCTCAGAGAGTTTTATAGAGCAAAACCTTGCAGTGAGGCAGGTGTAATGTGGGACAAAATAATAGTCAGTTAATAAGACTGTAAGTATAATCGCTTAGGTAACATTAATCCAATGGGAAATCACAAGGTGGGTGTGAGGTGCGACAAAACTATAGTCAGCCAGTAAGATCTCAACAAGTATAGTTGCCTAGGTAATACTGATGAAATCGTGATCAAATGGGGAAGCAGGTCATGGAGCCCCGGCACCTGGGATGAACAGGGACTTTCCTGAAATGGGGAGGATTGGTCCCCAACCCAAGGTGACCGATACCTGTTTAGCACATCCATCCCTGCTGTTGATCTCTCGGGAAGTGTGTGGGTGCAGTCACTCCTCTGTCCTGAGGCCTGGCCTGCAGTGAATGTGCCTCAGGCCACCACTGTCTTCCATGCTGAGGCCCAACCCTGTCCACCTGCCTGTAATACTCACAGCTAACTTAGCTGTCTAAAGTAGTAGCAGGCAGAGCGTTGAGCCGTGATTGGGTTATTTCATTTTCAGAAGGTAATTGCAGCAGATGCCGGTGAGGTCATCCAGCACAGAGCAGTCTCCACTTCAGTAGCTCCATTTTTTTTAAAGGGAAGGGTGTTTTCTTTTATTGTGCCGAGTCAACTGTTTTAACTAGACAAGAGGAACTTAATTTCTAAACTTCAACTTAAAACATATATAATGTGGATGTTTTTCTAAGAGTAGATCTATTTTAGATGTAAAAATGAGTTATGTATATACATACACAAATAATGTTAATTTATTACTGGACTGTTAGCTTGCACTTAATGGATCATTAAAAACGGAACATTATGAAATTAATTGGGTCATGATCTTTTATCTTTACCTTCTTTTCTTTTTCTTAATGCATGGAAAAGTCCTTTTCTAATTTTGAATAAACGACCATTTTGGTTTTTGTATTATCTGCTACTACCAATTATCTAAAACTATTCCCAGTTTTCTGACTCAGACAAATGAAGTCTAGAGTTACATGATGTCTGTCTTTAGGTTTGAAATTCAGTGTTGTATTATGAGAGGAAAGGCGTGCATTACTTGTACCTCAGGCAGACCTCTTGCATCTGCACCTGCTGTGTCCAGAGGGTAAAGAAGTGAACACTACAGCAGGGACAGGGTCTTTCCTGGAGAGATTAAGCAGAGGAAAACACAAATACATAAACCATTGAAATTGGAGTGTTTGCTGTTGATACAGGGGAAATGCTAGATGTCAAATATGCTCAGTTTATGTCCCTCTGAAGTCAAAGAACGAATTCTAAGGAACAAGGGAGGTTAAGGGTAGGAAAACTGGAGAAAAGAGGTGGGGAATAGGAATAGCTCCTGAGAGACAAGAGGGGTCCTGAGTGCACTGCCAAGCAGCCCACCTCTCAAAGGAAATTTCATAAAGCAAAATCATGAAGTGGGTACAACGTGGGTCAAATTATGATCAACCAATAAGATTGCAAGTAGAGTCGCTTAGCTCATACTGGTCTAATGGTAGCAAGGGTACATGGATGACATCGTTAGCCTGGGTGTCTTGTCTTTAGTCTTAGTAGTCTTGGTCTTAGTCTTAGTGGTCTTCGTAGGTGTGAGAAGATGACCCACCCCTAATGGAATAATGGGAAATCTCAGAAGGGCGATAGCAACAGTCCCCAGCCTCTGGTCATCGCTTAGAGAAGTATGTGGATCTGGCTGTGTGACTTTAATCTTCAGATGCACCTCCAGCCACAGTCCTGATGTATTCTCTTCTTCTGCATTGACTCCGTTGAGGGCCCCGCCCCCTATATTTCTACCTAATTTAGCTGTCCATAATACTATGGGGGAAAAACCAAGTTATCATAAAAGAACTGCAAGGGCAAGAGTAATCTCCCGGGAAGACCTCTGGAGAAAAATGATGTTGAAAAGTCGTGTGATTCCTGTACCCAGGGTCATTAAGTGGCATTGTGTTATTTAGTGATCCTGGGTATGAGACGTTCACCAGGTAGTCTGTGTGTTTAGGAGAAGTATTGGAGAAAGAAGGGGACTGTTCTATGTAGGGAAACCACTTAGACAGAACATCCTTGGGGTGACAAAAACCTTGACAGTTTCCTGGAAGGAAAAGAAGAGGTTGCAGGCCTGGGGGCCTCTGTGTAGGAGTCTAGATCGAGCGCCAAGATGGATGGAGGTACCATGAACTGATAGGGAAAACTAGAAAAGTAACTTTGGAGAGAGACTGTCAGCTTAAACCCAGATGTGTTTGACTGAGATGCTCGCGGGACACCCCGTGGAGTGCTGCGTGCACAGTTGGGTATGTGAATCTGGAGTGAAAACGAGTGCGTCTGGGCTGAGGTGGGAGTTGAAGCATCCTCGGCTCAGTCGTGTGGAAGGATATGATTAAGGATGTGATTGTTCCGGAGAGAGTATGAAGAGAAGAGGGAATGGGCTGGGTGGGGCTGGCGACAAGGCGGCCAGCACAGCCCTTGCGGCGTTGTTCCCTAATGGGGCTGGCTTGTGCCCTGGAAGGGTATAGCATTTACTGGCCCTTGTTTGTCCTGATTTTCCACAACATCTGCCCCACCGCCCATGGCACTGCGGAGAGTTTCACACACAGCTCTGGTGCAACCTGTCGTGCCTGTCAAGAGCTGGCGTCTTCTTGCGCTCCTGGGCTGGCGCTCTCGGCCTGGGGATTTCTTGTTCTTGCTCCTGTGGATGTGCTCACGTAGGGAGCCTGTGGCCTTGTGCTGGCAGGCAGTGCTGTCATTTTTCTTACAATTCAGATTTGTTTTCTCCCGTGTATCTGGAAGAGATGATTGTAGCTGAGCGGAGCGATAAGATTTTATTCTGATTGAAACCATTGAAATTCTTAGCATTTGTACTACATGGATATATCTGCACATGTGTCATTTTACGGTGGAACTTAATATGGTGAGTTTTTAAATACCTTTATAGCATGATCATTTTAATTTAGACTTCATAAGTAAAAGATTAATTTTATTTCCGAAAATAGATTTCTCCTCTTTATATGGAAAGCAAGCCACTAGTGAATATGTTCCTGCACTTTAAAGTAAATAGCATACCGTCATTCTGTCTGAATAGCTGTGCTAAAGGCCGGCCAGTTGCTTTTCTTGCATTAGAAGTCTGGATGCCTTTTCTTCTCTGCACGGAGTCACAGTGGCTTTGTGTTACAGGCATATCCTGTGGGGAATGTCGGTTTCCATGAAGAAAAGGCAGCATTTTTTTGTAAGTGTCATCTTCATGCTGTCTTCAGTTTATATTTAATACAAGTACTGGTTACCTCAATACAGGTATCACGCCTAGCATCAGAATAAAGTCTTATAGTTGAAATACAGATATCTGAGGTGCCGTGCTAGAGCAGGAATTCCTAGGGCATCTAACAGGCCTTTTCTACCCTGGATTTGAACTTCTCTGGTTTTGAGAATGTCCTGGAGACTCCCAAGGCCTCTGGTTTCTTGTTTTTCTTACTTTCTTTCCACTTATTTTACTTATTTCTAGTTACTTAGGATCCACACGTACTAGTCAGGTCCCTCGTTTATGCATGACCATCACATGTGTTTGAAAGCAGCAACATGTTGTCTATGCCACTTCTCTTTCTCCAGGCTGAAAATCCTGAGTTTCAGAACCTTTACGCCTAAGGCAGTTTTCAGAGTCTTCATCTTGTGGCCTGATGAATGCATTTATAGAAATATTACTTGTTATCCTTTATTTTTGTCAATACAAATCATGTTTCATTCTTTCAGTAACAAAGTTATGTTCACGTTGAGGGAAAAATTTTACCCTTGGAATTGTGATTTTAGTTTTATCTTGTTTTCTGTCCATTATTCTATTCTTGTAGGAGTTGTGAGGCCTGATTTTTAACACTGAACGTACGTTTTGTCCTTGGTGGCCGAGTGAAGTAAATACTCAGTGTGAACACTGGGCCTTCTATACCCTCGTCTAAGTGGCTGATAAAAAGTCTAAATTGGAACGCTTTATGTAACCTGGCCATCAGTATATTAAACAATTATTTTTATTTCAACATACTATAAATCAGTTTGCTCTAAGCTCACTTAACCAAGTTCTATAGCCCTATTATTACCATCTTGCACTCATGAAAGCAGAATTATCAAGCCTTGCTAAGATCTTGATCCCCTCTTCTGCTGACTGCCCCATCCGGGTGCTGCATCTGGCAACACTTTCAAGAAGGGACTCGGTTAGCTTGTGTTCCCTCATTTTGGTACCCCTGGTGCCTTCTAGCTGCCAGGAATTCATCTTCAAATAGTAAGTGAATCCTCTGATATATGTCAGTCTCTTTATCTGGGAGTTCATGCAGGCAGCTCAGTTTGTCATTTCTAGAACTTTTCTGTTTTCTTTTGATAACAAAACATCCCTCTTTCTTTATTTCCAGTCCTCTTTCTCTGTGATTCTCCAGAGACAGCTGGTAAATCACTCTGTAACTCAGAGTCTGAGATACTTCATTTGAATTTTATTTTCCTCGCCATGAATGTTTTTCTCTTTTTAGTTTTTTCCTGTTCTCTTTGATGCACCTGAGAACAGGATTGGTGGTGCAAAATTGGATCCACTTCGCCACTCTTCCAAGGGAGCTTCACCCAGGGTGGCACAGGCAGTGGGCATGTGCTTGCTTCAACATCCGTGAAATGTGCCGGGTACTTCTTCAGTGCATTGTCCACGAACATCCTCTCATTCTGAGCTTTGGCTTTCCACCCGCCCTCCTGCAGGTTTCTGTTGTTTGCACTTCACTTCCCTTCTGCTCATGTGTGCCTTCTGCTCGCCTGTGCACGAGGATGCTCACGGCTGCTTGTGTTTCTCGAGGTGCCTGCGGTTCTCTCTTCAGCAGCTTCATTTGTGACGGGGCTGAAGGACTGTGTTTGCAGAGTATGTCCTCTGCCTTAAGCCATCTTCCTTCTGTTCTCTGGCCAGGAGATGCACTCATTGTCCTTTAACTCAGCACACACTGGAAGGGATACGTGGTCCCGTGTCATAACAAAATGCTTACAAAGCGGAAGCCATGGGACGAGTGCCGGAACCACGGTGACTGAGGGCACAGCGCCGACGCAGGGCTTTTCCTGAAATCCTGGGCACTGTAAAAGAAGTGGCATTGAATTGTGTTCGGCTGTGAGTAAGATTCCCAGGAAGCGAGGAGGAGAATTCGGGCATGGGAGAGACGGCAGGTGTGTGGACTCTGGGAAGTGCGTGGGATTTGTACATGGCGGGAGCCAGACGTGACTTGCGTTCTCTGACAGAAGCCTGCCGGTTGGGTCAGTTCTTTCCTACTGTGTACTTACACATCCTTCTTTTGATTTGTAGTCAGTATACTCTTCTAGAAAGCTAGAGGGACGCACTGCTGAGGGTCTGAACCCTCGAGAGTCATCCATGGAATTACAAAGGCCCTAGCGAGTCACTTCCATTTCTTCCGAGGGATCAACTTCTTGCCCGTATGTCTGACAAATTCCTCCAAAGAGATGGTTTTGATCCTTCTCAGAAAATTCACCTCCCCTTTATAATGGTGTACACTAAACCTAACCAACCGCCCAGGTCATTCCATGGGTGAATCTTGTGGCTTCAGTGTTTCTCTTGAGAACCTCAGAATAATTTTCCTCTGTACGTCTTATCTAAATTATCTTCCAACTTTGAGAAATTGTGCTTGACAAAAGTTTTCTTTCCCCCAAAATAAAGTGGAAACCAAGAAAGACACATAAGCTTATAATGAAATCACACACATGCACGGGAAACAGTTACCTGAGTAGGCAAATAAACTCTTAGAAGAAATGAGTGAATGTGTTTTGTTCAATCAGGTAGAAGCAAGAGGTGCTTTGGGCAACTATTCTCCCTGTGCTGTTGCCTCCGGCTCCTCCCCTGCTGCCCCAAAGGGACGCGCGGCTCTAACCAGTGGTGTCACCTGCTCAGCAGATGTGGCTTTAAGACTGGTCCCTAGGCTCCCTTCTTGCCATAGAGACGTGAGGGAGGAGCTCCTTGTCTGTCTTCCCTTTGTCGCTTCCTCCCTGTTTTGGGGGGATTCTGTAGTGTGGTTTCCTCAGAGAAATAATAATGGAACTTTAAAAAAACTGTCATGCTAAACTGTAAAGGTCTTTACTACTGTTTAAAAATCACAGTGCATGCAGAAATATCTAGTAGGATTATCCAGAAGTGATAAAAATCTTTAAAAATAAGATGTACTTTGATACACAGAGGAATATTAGAAAGAAATGTGTGGGTGGCTTACTTTTGATTTTATTAAAGTAAGCAAACTGCTAGGTTTTAACCATGGAGAGCTCCTGTGAAACACTTGTCTGTGTGTCTGAAATCATTAGAAAAAAAAAAAAAACTAAATCAATTTGAAATTAGTTATTAAGTGCATGTGGATGTAACACAGTTTATCTTTGCCTCTATAAGGAAATTCTAAGGGATGAGGATGTAGCTCAAGGGTAGAGTGTTTACCTAGTGCGTGTGAGGCCCTGGGTTCAATCCGCAGTGCTGGACCAAAGATTCGCACTTTCTGAATAATCAGTCACCACATGCCTGCCAGCCTTTATTTATTTATTTATTCATACATTTATTTCCTTCTTTATTTTCTGTACTTTTAGGGCTGGAAAGTATCTTAAAAGTTATGTAAGGCAGGCTCTAGTCTCAGCATTCAGGGAGGTTGAACCAGGATCACAAGTTCAAGCCTGACCTGGGCGGTTGAATGAGTTATCCAGACACTGACCCGATTTGAAGGAGGGGTGAGAAGGCTCTGGGTTCAGTCCTCAGTGACACCAAAAACAATTACTTTGTGATAGAGATGAGTTTCTGAGTCCTGTGAAGTCGTTATTAACCTAGGTCCCCCAACTTCTGGCTGTCGCAAGCCACAGAAAAAGGTTTTCTCATAGCAGAGTTGTATTTTCATCCTGCTGTGCTTTCAGCAGACCAGTTACAGCCCATTTCTGTCTTCCTTCACTGAGGAGTAAATGGGTAAATAACTTACTCCAAATCTTAAAAACTCCTCTGAAGTTCCCAGTGACAGGCCTCCACAGCCCCCTGCTCCAGGCCTAAGACACATCAGCACCCATCCCACTGTCACCTGATAAAGACTGCCACCTCTCCAGCTACTGGCTGGCCCCAGCATAGCCTGCCCACGTTCTGGGCTTGTTCAGATGGAACGGCCTTCCCTTTTCTGTCAATTTCCATAGTAGTTAGGACCCTCTTTCCTCTTTCTAGAAGGCATGGAGCAGAAAACAGATCAGAGTAGCTTAGGCTGTAAAGAAAACTTTTGGGTATTATTGGTTCACATCAAGTTAAACTTTCAGGGTTCTGTTTCTTTAGGAGTGCCTGGGTAGGGGGCTGGAGGGATGTCATCAGGACTCAAAATTGTCTGTATCGAAGCCCTTCCATTCCTCTGCCTTATCCTCTTAGGGTTTACTGGAAAGAGCGCGCATGTACGTGTGTGTGTGTGTGTGTGTGTGTGTGTGTGTGTGTGTATGACTCAAGCCCTGAAATAAAAGTCTGTTTGACTTTTATTTGCACTCTGATTGGACCAGTAAGCATGCAGCTTAGGAGGCAGAGGCTCAGGGGTATGTTGGATATTTCTCTCCTGGACCTGGGGTGGAGCCCTACCCAGGTCTGGTTAGATCAGAGGTGTATTTTTTGGAAATTAGGCCTTGGTGCCAGTACCAGCAGAAGTAGAATACAGGGAGGACAGCAGATACTTACTTCAGTTTTCTGCAGTGTATCCAGAACTTAACCAGGCGCTGGAGTCAAAGGGCGTGCGCGCGCATGTGTGTGTGTGTGTGTGTGTGTGTGTGTGTGTGTGTGTCTTTTTGAGACAGAGTCTTGTTAGGCATTTCAGGCTGGATTTCAATTCATTTTGTAGCCTAGGCTGGCCTTGAACTCCTGCCTCAACCTCCCTGGTGCTGGGATTACAGGTGTGCGCCACTGTGCCCAGCTAAAGCTTTTAAAAAATAGAACAGAGGGGCTGGGGATATAGCTCAGTGGCATAAGTGCCTGCCTGGCAAGCGCGAGGTCATAAGTTCGACCCCTGGTACTGCAAAGAAAAAAAAAAAAACGAAGGAAAAAATAGAACAGTACGTATTGAGTCTCAATGAGTTTCTAGGCGCTGGAGCGTTTTAAAAGAGGCCAGAAGTATCGCTGAGTGGGTGATTTGTTGAGAAGACCTTTAAGTTTGTTTCCTACTTAAGAGAGTCTATGATTCGTTCAGTGTGTCTTACAAAAGAAAGTAGAAAAGCACATTTGTTAATCAGGTAATTATTTTATAATATAGAATTGTCTGTTTTAGAATTTTTAATACTGTGACATGTAGAATTCAAAAAACTTAATTCAGTTTTTAGCAACCCCCCTAAAATAATAGCTGAAAATAGAATATGTTGATAGAGAATACCTTTTCATATGTGTAGCAGTGACACTAAGACTGTAATAGTGTAATAAAATGCTGAGCATTTACTTTTGCCCATGCCACGAACATGGGTTAAATGTTGCACACCTCTTTTTAAAGGGGACACCATGTTACAGGGGATTGGAGACTCTTTGGTCTAAACCATACCAACAGCAATGAAACTTGCTTCTGTTTGACTTTTATTTGCACTGTAGCTGACATACTCCCTGCAGAGTCTCAGTAATAGTTAAAAATACATTTATTTTCCCCCCAACCAATGAAATAACTTATTCTATGTTTGTTTTCTTCAGAAACCTATATTCCCACCAAAAGCAATGTCCAGCTAAATCTTCTTATGGCTTAGTCGATAAGAAGTTTGGAAATCCACAGGAATTTGGATGACTATTAGTTCAATATTGTAATCATTTGAAAGTTTTGTAGTTTGTATTAACAGTAAAAGAAATTTCGAAAAGCAAATCTATGAGAAATGACCTTGCCTCTTATCAGCAAATATTATAAAATCAAAAAGAGGGTCAGGGGTATAGCTCAGTGGTAGAGCACTTGCCTAGGGAGTGCAAAGCCTCGGTTTAATTCCCAGTACTAAAGAAAGAGAATTTAGTAAAATCAGGGCAAAGGTTCCTTGATAAAGTCTGCTGTGCAGACAGCGGCTGATTGCTGATCAGGTAATACAGCTGGTTTCACCTTGTGTGCAGCGTAACTTGTTAGCTATAAAGGAGTTCATGAGAGGAAATTCAGGTTTCACTTTATTTGGAGGAAATGTGCAGGGATTCACGTGGCAGGAATTTGTTTGGTCTTAGGGGACTACTTGTGCCCATCCCAAACACTTCATATTACTCCTTAGAGTAGCAGGTAGATACCGGGTAGGGTTTGATTTCTGTCACTGTATGAGTGTGGGGAAGTTTCACCTGAGATACTTACTGGTCTCTTTCAATCTGTGTGACATGGTCAGATTCAAGGATTATATCCATTTATTAAAACTGGACAGAGATAACTTCAGTTGGATTGCCTTTATCCTCCCAGGACTGAAGTCCGTTCATTTTCTTGTTCACTTCCTCATTTATTCATGCCCCACCTTTAAGCCTGCTTAGAAAAAGTCTACATTTGTAACCCATGTAATGTATAACCAGCCTCGGTTTGGTCCCGTCCCAGTACTGTCACATTCAAAGAAATAATTATAACAGAGAAAAGAGCTGAAAACAATTCAAATATTATTATGTCTAAAAAATCCCAGGTGGAAATAAATACATTAGATTTACTGAAATATTAAAAAGCCCTCTTTCCCCATGTCTCTGACATTTAGCATGTGGCTCTCAGCTCTGACCTCAACTCTCTCTCCGTGAAATTTACCTAAAAGCTCCCCCCAGATCTGCTGTCGCTCCTCATGCCCTCTCCATGTTCCCATCTTCCCTTTAGGTCTTGCTCTACTTCTCCTCCCCTTTGTATTTCTGCACATCTCTCCTCCTCCTGTTTCATTTCTCTTGTATCAACAAGCCCCGCACCAGCGAAAGGGCAAAAACAAACCCAGAGTGACCCTTCAGAGGCGGCAAAAGGTACCAGCACTCTGATCATGGTTTGGTCTTCCTGGGGACCCCCTGCAGTCCTCAAGCTCTCTAGACCCCCCAATCCCAGCCTCAAGTCATCCCGTTGGAACACAAAAGACGCTCTTTGTCACCTAGGAGACACCATCGTGGAGAGTCCAGATATTTATTTTTCACTCCACTGTGCGAAGTGGTGCATGTGGGGGACGCCAGCGGACCAAGACCATCAGTGATTTGACCCAGTTTTCCTTGGAGATGGACCCTCAGAAGTATGAAGGCAAAGCTGAGGGTTTCTGTCAGAAACCTTTGTTGAGTCTGCTCTTACATGTAAATGAATTACCTAGATCCCAGGGTTCTGTGCTAATTTTAGAGAAAAATCTCCTCGTCCCTCAATCCTATTTTTGATGACTGTCTGGTATATAGCAATTGGGAAAGTACCTCTGAGACACTGAATGAAGATAGTGGATGTAAAGCAACTCATTGTGGCCATTACCAAACTAATTTTTAAAAATGTTATACCTGATACTATTCTTTCTGAAAGTACCAATAGTAACAGGTCGCGTGATGAAGCCACTTCCAGGCTATGACACTGAAAGCATATTATCACTAAAAGGTAAATATGTGTGCATCAAAAATTGTTGAAAAGCAGTTTAAAATTCATAGGATATATTTTTTTTAAGTAAAAGACAGGCAAGAAGTTGAGCCAGAGTGCATTATGTCACTCACAAGTGCTCCCCATCCACAGGTCAGTTCTGCTGATCATAAACTTTGTGCTTCACTTACGAGGCTGCAGGGAAGTGTTGATTTATGTACTAACCGATTATTTTCAGGGTTGTAATTTTTTAGCCTCTATTTTCCATCATATTCCTGCAGTTTAAGCACTTAAATGGAAGATAGGTTAAAATCAGAGAATAGGATCCCTGTTCTCAAGGTATTTCTGTTGAGATTTTTAAAGGAAGTTCTGCTTTAATTGCCAGGTTTTACAGAAATGGATACAAGAAAACAAATTCTCTAAAAGAATTATGCCACAGAAATATATTTCTGTGATAGAGAAATATTTGCATCACTATTATATATGCTGATGCTGTTTTCTAACAAAGTCCTTGGTTGGTCAGAACCCACAATTCATTCTGAGTAAAAGCAAATTTCCAAAAAATTAACCCTATCTCTCCCCAACCCACTCCCCCCAGAAGAACTCTGTGCATTCTAAGGAGTTATGGTAAAAGAAAAAAAATTTTTTTAGAAGATGCCCTTTGTAAGGAATGGTAACAGTGACTGATTTCAGTGTGGATTGAAGTGGTTAAGAAAATAAGATAAACCGTTTGGAAATCCTACTTGTTAACTTTTTTTCCTAATATCCCTACCTCCAAAAGGCTGTTTTGGAGTCAGTCAAAAATAAAAGCTCACACCTGTGATATTCTCATTGCCGTTTCTGAGCAGCCCTGAAAAAGTTTTTTGTTCGTTCTTTAGAAACAGATCTATTGGCCAGGCCCGGTGGCCCACACCCGTAATCCCAGCACTCAGAGGATTGGTGGGGTTTCCTGGCCAGCCTGAACTGTATATCGGAAACTTTGTCTCAAACAGACAAATTACAGCTGGTCGTGGCGGCGCATGCCTGTACCCCCCACCCCACCCCGCCCTCGGAAGGCTGAGGCAAGTGGATCCTTGGGAGTTTTGAGGCCAGCCTGAACTGCATATTGAGACCCTGTCTCAAAACGACAAGAAAAAAAGGTTGATAGACAGATAACCAGTTACTGCCAGCAGTGAATTTTTTTTTAAGAGGCATACGCATTGCATAGACACAGTTATGATTTGGATGTGGAAACAAAGATGGGGATGTGATGCTTAATTTACAATGAAAACTCAAAAGCTCACCTAACTGGTGTAGTAGGTTGACTATGGCCCCTCCCAGATACCCAGGTTTTAATCCCTGTTTCTGGCCAAAGAGGCCTTGCAGATAGGACTGAGTTACAGATGTGCAGATGGGGAGATCGTCTTGGATCGTGAGGCTGGATCCTCTGTGCAGTCTGTAGAGGGAGGGAGGGGGCATGTGACACTGAAGGCAGATAAGACGCGGGCTTTGGAGATGCAGTCTGCCAGGAAGGCAGCTCTAGACGTCGGGACAGGCAAGGAAAGAGCCTTTGGAAGAACTAAGGCCCTGTGCGCAGTTTAATTTCAGCCTAGTGCAGCGAGGTCAGACTTCTGACCTCTAGAACTGTAAGATTAGAGTAAGTGTGTGTTGTTTACAGTCGCCAAGTGTATGGTAATTGGTTATAGCACTAACAGGGAATTAATAAAGCCAGTTAGTTTAACTATAGTTAGTTGTATGAACCACATGCATAATATTGTGAAGCAAAAGAGAGTAAGCAATTTCTGAATATTCTTAGCAGTTCTATTTGCAGGTGTTGACTAAAACTTCTGCGTTGCAGAAGGTAGGGTATTCTTGGTTGATAAATTCTCTGTGTTCAGCACTTTGCTCATTATTGTTAGCGCAACACCATTCTGTCATTACCTGAAGTAAGTCCCCTCGCCCGGTTCTGGTCTTCGGTTCATGGCTGAGGCATATGGGACTCACAGTGCTTCGACTTGTTGATATTTTTCAACTTTATAATGGGTTCATTGGGGTATTAACAGCATTATCGGAGTTACAGTATCTTCACCTCTGATAGCTCTATCTGGATAGAGCCCCACTGAAAGTTGAGGAGCATCTGTATTACCAGTGTGTGTACCGTTGATGGTCCTGCACCCTTTTCATGCTGAGACCCAACATCCTGACTCTTAGCAAAGGGAACTGTGCTCTCCCTTGGAGCAGTGTGCATATGCAGCAAAAGCCAGTCTCTTTCCATAAATCCAGGGCCGATATGCTGTGCAGTGTGCAACCCTTCTGTGACACTGTCACTGTGATATTGGCACTGCGGGTACTTGGGAGCGACCCTGAAATGTCCCACGTGAGCCGCTGCAAAGCGTCTCTGCGGGAGAATTCCCAGCTGTTCCTAACACCTGCACTTTGCCCTGTGCCGGGGTCTGCTGACCCACGCCGTTTTTATAGTGCGAGGAAGTCTGAGAAGAGGGAACTTGAGTTCCCCTGGTTGTCATTCTGAGTGTTGGTGTTTACCACGATCTGGTTGTCCCCTGAGACCTAGGGAGGTTTGCTTGTGTGTGTATCCATCTGACACTGTACCACTAGTTATAGGACACAAAGCAGGAGGATCTTTTTCTGTCTTTGAAGCTAGGATTTTAATGGGTGAATTTCAGTTTTGGGAGTGGGAGGAATTTTATTGTCATGATTAGACATAGTGAAAAAAAGAATGTATGTGTTAGAGTGTGATGCTAGAATCAGGTACATCTACAGATTTTTTTCAATGATTCTTTTTTTTTTATTCAACCAAAATTCCAAGAGAGAATTTTTATCAGGTGATTATTTGTCCTACACTTGTTAGTTTGATTTTATTTGGCAAGTATCACAGTTGTCTTGGTTTCTTTTCTCTCCTTGCTGAGACAAAATACCCAACACCCAAAGTTAAGGAAGGAAAGGTTTATTTAGCTTACAGCTTGTGGAGGTTTCAGTCCATACTTGGCTGGCTCTAAGGCAGAGTGGCACATGGCAGAGGGCAACAATTCATAGGCAGAACAGCAAAGCATCACGAGCAGAACGGAGGAGTGGCAGCAAGCAGCCTCTTTCCCTGCCTTACATTGTAAACAGGCTACCCCCACCCAGGGAGCATGGAGCTCTCACATAATCTCCCTGCCCTCTTCCACAGGCTCAGGATGTATATAAAGTAAGCACCCTGGCTCCCTGCTGAGTCACTTAGCCAAACCTTCTAGGCTCCCCAAGTTGGCACAATGTACCATCCATAAGAACAGTTAGGGATGTGCAGTGGAAACTAAAAGCTGATCCTGTATTTACAGAATCATAGTGAAATGAAACACAAGAAATGAGGTTCTTCTAGAAATAATAATAGGTTTGTACTAGTACTAGCTATGTACTAAATTCATAGCCAAATTAAATACTTAGGTATACTAAGAAAAAGAACGTGAGCATGTATTCATAGCTTAGATTTGTCAGATGCCTTCTTTCCTGTGTTTTGTTTTGTTTTGTTTTATAGTACTGGGGATTGAATGCAAGGCCTCACTCGGGCTAGGCAGACACTCTGCCACTAGGCCATGTCCCCAGCCCTTGCATGTTGTTTTAAGTTTTCTCTTGCTTGGTTGGATCCTTAGAAATCTACACATAACAGCAGCAGCACATCAAGTGGTTTTGAGCTCTCAATGTGAAGCCAGCACAGGTTGTGTTTAATAACAAAGTAAACCCTTTGTGTACTATTTATTTTATTCATCAAGAAAACCCACCTGCATTTATTTTTATTCCAAGGACGAGGAACCTGAGGCTTCCCCTAGTAATCACCAGGTCAAGGCTGAGTATGCATGCAACCGAGGAAGATTCAAACACAAATGTTCGGACCCGGTAGCTGAGCCCATTCCATTAAGTTCGAAGGTGGGAAAAGTCAGGGTTTGACAACCAGGAAGAACCAGCCTGCACTTGAGGTCAGAACGGGGACAAGGGACAAGATTGCAGCACGGACAGCCAAGAACCAGATTCAAAGGAAAATCCCCTGCGGGAGACAGATCAACCCTGATTTTAGAAAGGGGATGGATAGGGGTGCAGGCCAGGAATTCACTGCCAGAGCTGGACTCAGGAGAAAGAATAGTTGCTGATATTTAATTTTATGTTGTTTATTGACCTTGTGATCACAAAAGTAAAATATGCTTGCTCTACCCACAAGTTCAGCAACACTAAATTGTATAAATGTAAAACTTCTTCCCTTCCTTTGCCAGTTAATCATTTTCCTGCACTGCCACCAAAGCTGTGGACATCTGTATCCACTTGTATATAGTCCTTGTTTGGGTTTGTTTTTTCCACAAAACTAGAGTCATACTATAATACTATTCTGCCCAGCACTTGGGAGGCTGAGTTGGAGGAGAATCTTCGCAAGTTGGAGGTCAGCCTGGGCTACAAAGTGAGCTCAAGGCCAGCCTGAACTGCATAGCAAGACTCTGTCTAAAAAGAAACCCCCCTCCAAAAAAAAACACTGTTCCATAAGTTTTTTCACACAATATTATTTCTCTGGTACTGGGAATCGAACTCAGGACCTTGCACTTGCCAGGCAGGCACTGTGCCGCTGAGCTGTATCCCTGGTCCACGCAATGTTATTTCTGTATCTTTTATGTAGTCCTATAGTTGTTTTATGCAGTAGTAGTTTTTAGTGATACTGTATTTCCCTGTAGAGGCAATTTTAAGGAGAAATATGTTAAAGAAGACTATGTTGCCCTCATGGTTGATAGATTTTGACATTTTCTACATTGCTTTCTGGAGCTACTAGCTCCACCCCAGTGGGGTTTTTCCTTGGCTTGGTTTTTTTTGTCAGTTTGCCTTGTTTTTGATGCCCTTTGTACACGTAGCGTTGTGACCTGATCTCTTCCGGGGCCTGGGAGTTCTTCGATGGAAGGAAAATATTGTCAGATGTGAGCCTTTGAGGAAAACACACGGAAATGCAGGATTCTTAGGAAGGGTTAGTTTGGATGTTCAGAAACAATTTTTTTAAACATCAGCACAGCTTTAGCGCATTTCCTAATCTTCTCAGCCAAGTGTAAAGTGTTAGAGCCAGATAGGACCTTGAAAGTCTCGTCAGCCTCTTGCTTTTGTTTACTTAGAAGCTGCAGAAAGTTTATCGTACTTGGAGAGGTGGTGGAGGGGAGGTCTGGGCCGCAGAGGCCAGAGCCCGAGTCTGGTTGGAGCCTTCCTTCCTGTGGGTGCCCTGGCTTGGTGTCCACCCGTGGTCAGCCCAGTCCTGCGTGGGAGTCACAGGATTCCCAGAATCTAGTGCGTTCGGAGTGTCCTGGGAGACGCTCCGAAGGGGTGGCCCAAGAGCCCCGTGGCAGTTGGCTCTGATCTTGGTTTGTGAATTCCAGCTGCACAGCTAAGCTCTGCCCTGGGACCTTGGGAGATGGCCCTGCTGTTTTCTTAGCCCTCCTTATCTGTAAACAGAGATAAAACCACCTACCTCTGGGGCTTCGGAGGGCGGGACATTTATAACACGCAGCAAGGGGCCTGCTTCCTCCCTCCACTCCCTAGACACTGTCAGAAGAAAGCCCTTTTCAGTTTTTCATAATAACCTCTTTAAGAAACTAAAACTCAAACTTTCTGACAAAATTCATATGCTGTTATTCTTACAGTAGGAAGAAATCATCAAAGACCATAAATAAAGTTTTTTTTAAATAGCTATTGTACATGGTATAAAATTTAAAATGTACAAAAGAAAACACCATAAAAAAAGGATGTTCTTGTCCCTTCTCACCAGGTAGTAACTTCCTGTTTCTGGAAACTCTTCTAAGCCGTTACTTGGTGCGCCCTTGTAAACATAGCCCCCGAAGACACTAAGTGTGAAGTGTTTTTGCCGCCTTCACCCTCCCTGCTGGCCTCTTGCTACCAGGGCTACAGGAGTGTCCAGTGAGTGACCGCAGGCGTGTCCCGAATGTCTGTTCCCCTCACAGGCCTTGCTCCCATCGGGCTCCGGCAGTGCCTTGCTTACAGCCGAATTGTAAATTTTTATTCGATTTTAGTTCGATTTAGTAACCGTGGGTGGCTGACCAATGGTCCTCATATTGGGCAGTGCAGTATTAGCTGTTACGTCTGTGACGCTTTCTTCAGAAGCCTGCAGAGCCTAGATTATAAAGTAAGAGTCGTGTGCGCTCTAGTTGAATCACACAGTCGCGCGGACACTGATGTTAACTAGAGAAGTCTGCAATTTAACAAGGATCTGAATAAGGAGGGGAGCATCCACATGCACACGCCTGGCGGCGCTGGGATTGAGCCCAGGTCTGTGGGGCTCTAGACAAGCGCTCTGCTCTGCACCCGTCCGCTGTATGTGTCATCCCCAGTTGTTTTCATTTTCATCTTTAATTTTTAAAATTTTATTTAGAGACAGAGTCATGCTGCGAATCAGAGCAAGCTGTGACAGCTCGTATGTCTAGAGAAAAAATCTCAAACCAAATTAGAACATTGATCTCTTTACTCGTTCACAAGTACTGACTGAAACTGGGCATGGTGGTGCCCACATTCAAGGAGGCTGAGGCTGGAGGATCTCTGTGAGTACAAGGCCAGTCTGAACTACACAGTAAGACCCTGTCTCAAAAAAAAAATTTGTAATTGGAATTTATTTTAAAGAAAAACAAATGCAACCCAACATTATAAAACCCTTTTTAAAAAACTATACTTAACAATCTATCTTTCAGTGTTTTTCTGGTTTTGATCCAGTTTTTAATTGCTTCTTTTATTAGACACCTTGCAGTACGTGATGCTTGCATTCATCTCAGGGAGTGGGAACCTGCATGTAACACACCTTGGTCCTCCCCTCCCCCGTCTCTAGATCCCCTGCACCCATTGTCAGTATTATCTTTTTTTAGTTTGTTTTGTGACATTCAATAATTATGTTCATTTGGGTATTTGCTACGTGTACGTGACGCACCTTCAGTCTTTTTATGTCCCCTTGTCCTACCCACACCCTCATCTCCTGGCTCCCTCCCACTTGCAAAGGATCTCCCTGTTCCCCTTTATCAGTCTTTTGTTTTGCTCTTTATTTCTATTTTGCTTTAGTCAAATGAGAGAAACCATATGGCATTTCACCTTTTTCCATTTATTTTATTTAACTTTTTTTTCCAGGTGCATCCATTTTCCTTCACATGTCTCAGATTTACCCTCCTTACAGTTGAGTAGTATTCCATTATGTATAGATACCATATTTTCTTTATCCGTTATCACCAATGGACATATAGGCATATTTTGCGTTGACCTACATGTTTGAGATGATTTGCAAACTACTGTTTAGTACTCAATACCAATGTGCATGTTTGGGGGATCATTAGAAAAGCTTGGATGAAATAAGAGCTGCCCACTTTTGTGCAAGACCTTTTCTCCCAGTGTCCCTCAGTTTAGTGGTAACAAACTGCTCTGGTAAGGAGTCACCCTGTAAGTACTGACATGAGCAACAAAGAAGGCCTGAAAGACAGAAGTTCTAGAAAGCAGTGTTGAAGAGCATTAACTATCCTGTATTCATCAAGAAAAGGTGTTAAAAACTTATTTCCGTGCTGGGGAGGATTTTACTGAAGACTACCAGAAATCAATCTGATTTCCATACGCAAGATCAGCATGTTCCAATTATGCCACTAGATAACCTCCAGAGAGTCCAGTTCCAGCCCAAACAAAAGGGGCAGCTGATTGGACAGTTTTAAAGTATTAAGTTGTACTGTTTGTTCAACAAGCTTGATTTTGCTGTTTTCTCACATTTTTTCGAAGTAACAACTATGTTTTGCTGTGTGTGTTGACAGTAATGTTCTGCGCAGCAAAGCGAGAAAATGCATAAAACAATGTATCCCATCTTGTTATTTCCATGGGTGAAAATCGGTCTCTAATGAGATTCCCCAAATAGTGCTGCCATTCATCAAAACAGCCCCAGAGCCGAGTGAGGCTAATGATCGTGGAGGCAGTGAAATGAGGACATTGAAGTGAACTTACAGTGGAAAATTCACATGAAGAAGCAGCGTAGCTCAGGCTGCAAAGAACTAATCTTTGACACCTGTTTTCTCTCCTTCTGGAGAAATCATTCTGTGAATGGTGCCACAAGTTCACTTGAAACATGTTTCTAATCAACTAATATGTTAGGGCAGGATCATCCCCTCCGTAGGCGCCATATTGGATAAGGACATCAGCCATCTGCAGAGACAGAGCTCCTGTGTGCAGAGATAGTGTCTGTTTTGTAACCAGGCCTCTGCACATTCATTTAAGCCTCCAACAGCAATCTTGATTGCAGAAACTTGTATTATTAAGGGCTTTACCAAACCCAGCTTTGCAAGGAGCCACCTACTCTTTTACTAGAATAGTTTCAAATCAGAAAATAATGAAAACATGTTTACTAAAAATAATGCCTTTTTATGAGTCTGTAATTTTGAGCATCCAAACTTATAAAGACAGTGGAACTAAGAGAGGAGCAGTGTATTTATCTGTGACTTTTTCCACCTGTGTTGTCTCAAGGGCCTAAGGCCGTATACGCATGTGTCAGCCAACAAACATCTGCGAACGGCTTCTCAGTGCTCAGGGGCTAGCAGGTACTTGAAATGTCTTGCTAGAATGTGGGACTTTATCCCCAACGTGGCATGCATCATCAGGCTAGCTTTCTGTGCCTCATTCTCAAAGCATGACATGGCTGTATTTAGGGGATAAATGACTCTGTCTGTTTGTTTTGTGTACATGTGACATGTGTTCTCTCAACTGGTCCTAATAAAAGATCTTGTCCTTGGCTGAGATAGTTCAGTTCCCACATGTAATGTGTGAGATAAGTGATGTTCTGGGGGCGTGCCTGGCCTGAAGTCAGAACTCTCACAGGGTCAACTTCTAGGTATGTCCCTGAAAGGGTTAAAGGCAAACGCATGTTTATAACAGCCCAGTTCATAATAGTTACATCTTGGAGGCAGCCTATGTATCCATCAACAGATGAATGGGTAAAGAAGATGTATTTATACACAGTGGAGCACTACTCTGCTGGAAAGATCATTTGTAGATAAATGGATCCACCTTGGGAGACCATGTGTTAAGTGAAATAATTCAGACATGTAAGCTTAAATATTGCATGGTTTCTCTTACATGAGAAATCCAAAGTATAAATAAAGAGAAAAATAAAGGATAAGTAATAGAAACTAGGGAGAGAGATCTTTTTCCAATGGGAAAGGGATGGAGAGATGGAGGAAGGAAGGGAATGAGAAAAGGAATTAAGATGTGTCGTATACATGCACCAACTTTCCACAAGGAATGCGATCATTATGAGGATCACTAATGAAGAATCTGAAAGGAAAAATAATCTGTAAGGGGTCACAGCCTCTGGAGAGACCTTTCTGAGCTGTGATATTGGTTTGTTCACCGTCACAGAAAAAAGCAATATAAAATCAAACCTTCCTCCCTGAATTATCCTACAGTTATGTCACTTTCTACCCACACATTTCCTTATTCATTACCCAACATCATATCATCCAGATGGTCAGGAAGGCAAAGGAAGTAGAAATGCTATAAGAGGAGGTGCACAGTGACTGGGTACTTCTCATCCGGACCCCGGGAGAGGTCCTGGTCAAAACAACGCTTGGCATCTGCGCAGAGGCATAGGTCTGGTAAGGCAAGACCTTTGCTCGCAGAGTTTGCCTACCCTTCGGTATTGCACAGACGTTCTCAAGAAGGACTGCTAAGTAGAGTAGCACGTCAGTGAATTCCAGAGTGAGGCATCCATTGTGAAATATTTTGAATGAGTGGGTCTCAGTGGATTTGATAAACTTTATCTCGTCCATCTGGGACTCAGGAGTAAGGAATTCGAAGCGTCAAAGATGTTTACTAAGGTATCAGTTAGCTATTATATTAGTAACTGGAATGATAATTATGTGTTGTCATGTTATTTTAGAGCTCAGGAACTTGTGCTCTTCCTTGAGTGCTTTTGTGTTGTATGTGAAGGAAAAGAATTACTCACGCCAGAACTGGTGCGCGGCTTGGCAAACCTTGATGCTGCGCTTTGGAGCGATGACAAGGAATTTGTTTTTCCCACAGCTTGCCCGTCAGTGCAAAGGCAGGGTAGGAAACCAGAAGTGCCATGTTTTTCGTTAATGGAGCGTCTCAAGCATGGCATTATGTTAGGGTGGTTATCTATCTTGATGTCTTTAAAACACTCCGTGTTTAATAGCTTCTAGAAGATCTCACTTGGGTGCATGCCTCCATTTCCAGTATTTTTTTGAGATGTAATATTGTGAATGTAGAATTAAGGAAGGGCTACGGGTCACTGTGTAAGAATTTTCAAAGTGGTTACATGAAAGAATAACAAGAAAGTGTAATTAGGAATATTATAATTTCCTATATCAATCAAATAATTTTCAAAGCCTGACAGCATACAGTTAATAGGATTTCTTATAGTAAGTCATGTCTCCCCTGTCCCTAGGTTGAAAAAGAAAAAAGCCAAACAAAATGCAGAGACAGCATCGAGTGTAGCTACAAGGACTCATCCTGGGAAGGAGGATGTTAATTCTGTCATTTTGGAACAAGACAAGTGCAGCGTTGCTGTGGAAGAGGAATATGTTACTGATGAGAAGAAAAAGAGGAAAAACAACCAGCTAAAGGAAATCAGGCGTACAGAGCTGAAGAGATATTATAGTGTTGGTGAGTATCTATAATAATGTTTCAAAGGCTGACCTATACATGAGGGTAACAATACCGGTTTATTCAGCAGCTACTGAATGCCCCAGGCTCTTGCTTTACATATTTAATTTTATGTAAATGGTAACAGTGAAAGAATACCTCGTCCCATGCAGCTTTGCGCTCCTGGCATCTGGCATGGTGTCTTGCGTGTATTTTATGCTAATAAACACTCACCTAAGGAGTGGTTGCTTTCCCCGTGAGAGAAATACAGATTTTTTATGTGGATGGGCATATCCATAAAAGTACTGTAGAAATGACCATCGTTTTTGGCATCAGCCATAGACAGTAGAAAATGATGGTGACAGCTTCACATCCATCAGTTAAAAAGATGAAAACATTTTTGGGCATTTTAGTTACAAGGAAGTTTAGTGTAAGTCCACAGGGTTCTAGCATTTCTCAGAACAGCCATGGTGCTGGGTGTGGTGGTGCATGCCTGTCATCCCAGTACTTGGGAGAGGGATCGCTGTGAGTTGGAGGCCAGCCTGGACTCTATAAAGTGAGACCTTGTCTCAAAAAAACAGAACAGCCCTGGCATCAGAAATGGACTGTGTAGAGGGTCACTTGGGGCTCTAGTGAATCATCCATCGCAGACTTATGCTCTGGCTCAGGCAGTCTTGGGGCCTGTGCTAAAGAGGATCAAAGAGACGGGGCAGAGACAGAGCTCACGACATGCAGGCTGTGACAGCTCTGGGTGGCCAGGGAGGGGAAACCTCACGAAGTCCCTAGAACAGAACGCAAACGCAGCGCAGGGAGTGTGCTACTGTAGATAAGTGAGGAGGCCCCAAGCCAGTCCCAGTTCACGCCCGAGTTGCTGGCAGGCAGATCTGGTCTCTGTTTAAGGTGCTTCCTAACCGTGCTCATCAGAGATAACACACAGCCCTGAGGTGGTCGCAGATGCTCCTGGCTGTGCTGGCTCCAACAGAGAGATCTGAAAAACACTCAAGCGAAGCATGTAGTTCGCAGCGCAGCGGTGGGCAAAGATGATTAGCAGTGTGACATCCCTAAGTGGGTCCCTCCAGCCTCACGCTGTCAGAATGAAATAAAAGTCCGTAGCTGTCACTATCGAAGGAGACTTCTGTGTGGTAGTGAACTTCCTCTTAAAATTGAAGATGTTATTTCCAAAAAAAAAAAGAGGGAAAAGATCAGGGAAAGAGACCGTTTTTATATCTCATCTTGCATGCGGCGGCTTGCAGCCTCAGGACAGCTTTTAAGTGCCCTGTGCTAAGTTGCGTGTGGATTGCTGAGCCTCAAGCTGTAGCTGTGGTCTTCGCCTGACAAACTTTTCCTGACCTCTCAAAATCAGCCCTCACCAGGTCTTCCCAGAGCCCTCTCAGTCCCTGCCTCTGACCTCGTCCCTGTCCTGTCCAGGGTAGTGTGCTGTTTGCGTTATTTTCATCATTTATCCGATTCCCTATTACAGACTGGGGTGATTTGAGCATCTGCACCATGACAGTACCCTATAATGTACACTGAGTCGAAGAATTAATACATAGATGAATTAGCACTATATTTATTTATTTGTCCTTCATGAAAATTCTGGAAGGATATCAGTGACAGTGTAGTTCTTGGATCAAAATGATTGTGGGGGAAAAAAATATGTGATTTTTGATAAGCATAAGAAAGGAGATACCACAGCAATCTGTTGGCTTCTCTAAAGAATAATAATGGGAACAGTTGTTTTGGAGGCTTGGGCATTTCTCTCAGAGAATCCAATGCTTGGATCAAATGTTTAGGTACCACTGAATTCGAGCGCTCCTCGTCCTTTCCACATGGGGCTGTAGCTCAGCCTCCCAGGGTCCTACCTGGCCCTGTCCATCCCAGGGTGCCGTCCAGACCACTAGGTGGAGCATGAGTCGCGGGTCACGGCGTCCAGTTCTGTTGCTGTCCTGAGCTCTGGACTGGCTGCCTCTGAGACTGAGGACTTCACCCCATGGGGAGCCCTGGGGGCTCCTTATCTCTGAGATAACGGGGGAGGGGGTGGCTCAGGCCAAGGGCACATGGAGCTTCGCTCATGGAAACAGTATTTTGTCAGTCCGTGCAGGGTATAAGATAGAAAGAACAGAGTCAAGAAATGACAAGTTAGGAAACGGAAGCGGGAGGAAGGAAAATGATGAATCTGTGTTTGGAGGTGTTTTTGAGGTACCAAGTGGATTTGTCTAGAGATAACCTAGATTTTGGGTAAGAGGCCTGGGATTTGCTACCTGCAGGTGGGAGGAGGATCCTCATGTGTAAAAGAAGTGACCCAGGGAACACACAGAAAATTAAAACAGAAAGTTAATGGGCAATAAATGATACTGTGTACAGAAACCGCATTGAAAGATACAGAACCATACATTGATGGTTGTTTTCCCTGGGTACAGAAATCAGAAGGGAGTGTATTTTCATTTTTTGCTTATTACATATCATAAATATTAATAATCAGAAAATACAGAGAGCGGAATAGAGTCAGAGGCAGTATTTTGCAGAGAGAACTTAGGCAAATGTAAAGTTTGTCTGCAAAATGCAAGGGAAGTGGTTGTTTCTGTAGATTTCCACACCACGTCTGTCCTGCAAGTTGCCTGATCTAAAGAAGCATATTTTGACAAAACTGTGTTACTTCTTGAGTTCCTTTTATCTGTGCCTCCCTTAAGCATTGAGCAACAATTTATTGCTATCTCCTGACACTTGAAAAGTTTATCAGTTCAGGTGCTGATAAAGAAGCCAGGGAAAGATTGAGTCACTGAAATTACCACATTAGCATGACATGGTGCTAGTTCTATAAATGTTTTGTTTTGGTTTTGAGAGGAGAGTAGGAAAAAGGAAGTAGAGTAATCACAACACGACAGATGGCATCTGATAAATCTGCATCCAGCACTTCACAGTGTCTAGCACATAATAAGTATCAAAAGAGAAAAACCTTCTAGAAGAAATGGACTCAACTCTTCCAGACTTCATTTATGTTTGCTAAAATATACGATTTCTTTTTCCTTTATTGTTAATGTTAGCTCTTAAGGAGTTATTTGCTAAGACTGTATCGGAATATGTTTTTCAGAATTAACTGTCGAGTTAAATTTGTCACATACATTGGGGTGTTTGAAAATGGATCAAAAGATAATTGTTCTGTTACAGGATCAAAATATATTAAATTGGCATGAATTGTACCACAGTCATATAAATGTTGTGTTACTAAACAAATGCAGTACTCCTTAGAGGGGTACACATCTGTACGTCTAAGAATGTAGGTATAAATGGGAATGTTATTACTTGTGGATTACATTTCCGTGTAGGGACCTTCTTCATTGGAAACGTAGGTATGGTGGTGTTAACATTGGAAAAAGATGGAGAAATTTTGTAAATAAGAGAAGTAGGACCAGGGATATACCTCAGCAGCGCAGCGCCTACCTGGCAAGCATGAAGTCCTGAGTTCAATTCCCAGTACCCAGAAAAAAAGAGAAGTAGGCCAAATTGGAATATGTTTCTATGATTATGCAGTGTTTTAATATAAAAAGGTTAATACCAAGAACCCTGAAAGCAAAACAAGAATTATAAGACACTTGTACATAGAAGGTCATTATTAACGAACACAAGAAAACAGATAAGAGCGTAGCTACTTTATGATTACCATAGTCATTTGTTCAAGGAGGACTTTTAGTATATGAAGAATGAATTTTGTTTTTCATCAATGTTTGTAACACCCATATTAATCATTTTAAGTCACAGTTTTTCTTCCTGAATTACGAAGTGAAACCTAGCCCCGCCAAATTAAATTTTCTGTTTTTCCCGTGCCATGCATTTTTGAGTTTCATGAAAACATGACAGTAACCAACCACTAAGTTATTTCCACAGTGGCAACCACAAGACATTTCCCCACACGGTTACTTTCCTAGGGGGGTTTTAAAGCCACACGTGTGAAGGTTTCATAATGCCACCTGCCTTCTCTTTCACATAGCAAGTTGAGAAAGCCAATGTTACATTGCTTTGATAAACGGAGTTCCAAACATAAATAGGTCAAGCCGTAGTGACTAATGGTGTTGCTCTTCCATTCAAAAGTAGTGATCACTCTGGTACTTTAGTCTCTTAAGAATCCAGGGATGCAGGGTTAGGACGGACTTTCCTGTGGAAAGAGGGTGTCAGGAACCTAATTGAGGGGCCGCGGGGTGGAGCTGAGTGGTACCTGTGCCCTTGGCATGTAGGAGGCCCTGGGTTTAATCTCGCGCACCGAAACAAAAAAAAACTAATACTTTTCTAACCAGGCAGAATGGGCTTTAGGGATCTGGGTATAAAATAAATTGAAATTATTAGGATAGAAATATTTGGACCTGCACTTGTTGGAAACACATTTTAGTGACATCACTGCGTGATGACCTCGGTGATAAATGGTGATAAACAGGACAAATCTTCCCATGCCCCCCCCAAACGGCATCGCAGCCGGGGGTCAGCAGTGACAGCTGAGAAGAGGTGCGTACGGGGGCATGAACGAAGGGGCTGAGAGCAGAGGTTCCTCATGAAGAAACTGGAACACCGGGGGCAGAAGCCGTCTTCAGGCTCCTGTGAGATGGGAGGAGGGATTTCAGGAGCGGAAACTCACACTCCTGAGTGTGGAAATCAAACCATCTTACAGTATATTAGGGCAGAATCCAGGGGAAACCCAGCACTTAGGTAAATTGTAGGGAGATCCACATGCATCATGGAGAAATTGTTTTTAAAATCGTTTTTACAAGTTACCTTCCAAAGAGCAAAGAAGAAAGTTAGGCGCAGACTCCTGAGCAGTGACTGCTAGAGCAATTAAAATCTTCAGACTTGTGAGGTCAAAGTTATTTTCAAGATCAAAGACAACCAGAAGTTCTCAGGCATACAGTATCTCAGGAAATATGGTTTGGGGGTCATAGACGTCCCAGAACAAATTTACGGAGAGGGAGAGATGTTCTTATTTGAAACACATCAAAATCTGGGCCTTGGGATGAAAAAGTGACGTTTTAAAGAGTTGGTGAGCATTGCAGCTAATTAAATCTGCATTTGGGAATATGTAACCATTGCAGACACGGGTATGGGTGAATGTAAAAAGCATCATCATTCTTAAAACTCACCATCTGACACCTCCTACCTATGTAATAATTAGCTTGTTTTTATAATTCTCGGATTAGGTTTATTGAGAAATAAAAGTAGGGAGCGAGGATCTTGAAGAGGAGGAAATCCTTTCCCATCCCATTGTCGCATGTCGCACACTCTCCCGTCCCATGGCATTGTAAATACTTTATAATCTGAAGAACCTGACTTCTTGGTTCCAGGTTCTACACAGTTAGCGGAGAGACACACAGGCCAGCCGAGTGGAGAGAGTTTCTACCCACAAGACTTGGGAGCTTCTGGGCCACCCGCCCGACCGCGGCTTCTTTTCTCTCCTGTCTCATGTTCGGCATTGTTGCTGTTGATGTTTTCATTTATGCTGTTCGTAAAAGTTACACTACTTTAAAAACTCAGGGTATCAACATTGTGTTTGACAGAAAAAAGAACTTCAAATGAAGTTAAATTTCTTTTTTTATATAAATGTTTGTTAGTACTTGTTTGCAGTTAAACATGACCGCACTCACTGTGGGGCCTGGGCACCTGTACGTCGCACACCTCATTCCTTTTGCTGGCCTTTCCCTCCCTCCCCCTCCCCGTGTCTCTTGGTCGTCTTCCCATTTGCAAAAGACCCATCTCCCCGTTCCTGGTAGAGTTGCGTTTCTTCGGGAACTCCAGGGCCTAGGAGCTGAGCGTCACAGATCCAAGCAGACCTGGCTGTGACTGCGCCGGCGTTGGCTCAGCAAAGGCTCCTTCTGGGTCCCGGTCTCTGTCCGTGTCTTCCATGAACACAAGGTGTAACCCATTCTTGTCACTGTTAGAAGAAAAAAAGTAGTCGTAAACCAGGCAGCTGTGTCTCAAAATCCTGTCCCACTACAGTGACCTTGCGTTCAGAGCTGAGTCCCATTACAGCTACAGTGCTCCGCACCGTGCACTCTCGTTCCCGAATGCCCAGGCGCGTTAGAGCACACTTGTATTACAGAAAAGCTCACGGTAAGAGAAACGCCCCATGTGTTCAGCAACAGCTTATGGGGTTTTTTTGTTTTTGTTTTTGTTTTCTTTTCCTGGTACCGGGAATCGAACTCACAACCTTGTGCTTGCCAGGCAGGCGCTGTGCCGCTGAGCTAAATCCCCAGCCCCTAGCAACAGCATATGGTTCATGATTTTTTTTTACGCTTTGAAAAAAATCAATTTAGAAGTGAACTGAGGAAGAGATTTTGTCTTAGTCTTCCTGGGTCACTGCAATAAAATAGCATAGACAGTGTACACACAACAGAAATCCCTCCGTTCTGGGAGATGGAAAGCCCAAGGTGAAGAAGCTGGCAGAGTTGGCCTGGCGAGAGCCCGCGACTCCTAGGACACCATCTCCCCTCACCTCGCGTGGGGTGGGGTGGTCCCTGGGGCGCTTCTGGTTAAGGGCACTGCTGTCATTCATGTGGGCTCTGTCTGCGAGGCCTGGTCACCGACTCACAGTTCCTTCTCCTGTTACTGTGACCTTGGAGGTGAGGAGTTCATCGCGGGACTTCTGGCAGACATAAATATTCGAGCTACAGAAAATGCACTGATGGTGGGAAAGTAATGTGATTAAATCTTTCAGAAGGGCAGTTTTATCATTTCATCAAGGGCCTTAATTTTGTGCCCCTTTCAACCCAGCAGTTCTGTCTGTAGAAGCTCACCCTATGAAGCAATCATCTGCATGGCAGAATATTTCACTCCAGTGACAGCCATTGCACTGTTTAGCAGAAAAATAAAAATAATATAAAAGACATAAAATGTATTACTCTGTGCCATTTTAAAATGATGTAGAAAATAATGACAATTTTAACAAAATATTACAGTAGGAAAGTTGGTGGGCAATAATTAGAGATTATGGTTCCATTTTTATTAAAGAAACAATTCACCTTTTTACTGTACTTATAAAAAGTGGGTAACAGCAGCTGGTGTGTAGTTCTCTTTGGATGGAGGCTGTCTTCATTACTGTCTTGTTGCTGAGACAATATACTCCACACCCAGGGTTACCACAGGAAAGGCTTACGTGGCTCAGTGTGCAGAGGGTTCAGTCCGTAGTTGGCCGGCTCCACGGCGGGGTGGCCTGGCTGAGAGGCGTTGCAGGGAGGAAAACAAGTGGCAGCAGCAACACACAATCAGCGACAAGTGACAGTAGCTGCTTTCTGCCCCTTTTAAATTCTGTCGAGGCTGCCTGGTGTAGGGCAGATGCCACACAATCATACACCCTAAATCCCAGCATCACACACTCTAGATGCAGCCACCCCTGAAAAACCCCTCCTTTGAGTGCATGAGGCTTTGGGGGGACATCTAGACATAAGCTATCACAGAGGTAAAGTGGGTGACTTACACTGTTTTCTTTTTGTTTGTTGGCCTTTTGAAATGAATTCTGTGGTCTGAATTTGTGTCCACCAGTATTCCTCTGTTGAGGTCCTCATGTCCCAAGGAATGGCCTTAGGAGGCAGGGCCTTCTGAGAGAGAGGTCTGTAGGTGCCGCAGGTGGGGTCCTCATAGTTGGAATTAGCACTGTTTGCAAGGAGACCTCTCCGCCAGTGTGGATACCCGGAGCTCACCCATCTGTGAAGGAGGACGGGGCTCTCACTGGCCCTGCACTTCCTTGTGCCTTGACCTTGGACTTCTGTGCTCCAGAGCTATGGGAAATAAATTTCTGCTGCACACAGCCACCGGTTTATGGCATTTTTTAATAGCCCAGATAGACTAAGGCCCTGGCTCTGTATAGCTTTGATTCGTGTAGAAGTGGCTTTTTATAGTTCCTGTATTTTCTTTTGAAGTCTAAATTTACCCAATTAAGTCCTTGATCCATTGATAAGGGAAAGGATATTTTGAAAAGAGCTTTTGGTAGGTGAACAACACCAGGCATGAGGAAGAGCAAAGAACTTGTTTTGGACGCGTGCCCCCTGTGGATGAGGTACTTTATTTCATTCTCATTTATGACTCACTGTGATTTACTGCAGGAAGTACTAGCTTCTTTTTACACAGGCAAAAACCCCAGCAGCTGAGTTATTTGCCAAAGTACAGTGCTGGTCCGTGTGGAGCAGGTCGTGCCCAGCCCTCTTCGGTGCGGAAGCTGGAGGGACGCTCGGCATCCTTCTCCTTCCCTTACTGAGCTTTGGGGGAAAAATGAGGCACACGCTGAATGAAATGTCTGCGTCTGCTCCATCCCCAAGAACGTCGTTGCTTCTTGGCAGAGAAGAAACAGCGGTGATGGTGATGCGTGGAGTTTCCTTCTCCCCTGCTGTGTTTAGGATAATGAGAAGGTTGAGACTTAACCACTTTCCAGTACAGGGACAAGTTTGGCCTTGGAAATGCATTTTCCTTTCTTTGAAAGTCCTAGAGATGCAGTGCTTGCCTCTCTGCTTCCTCCTTCTCTGGATGCTGGGGAGACCATCTTCTCTCTGCTGACAAGGTGCTGCAGGCCCTGCGCCCTCAGCGTTGTGAACCCCGTGCAGATGGACCGATGGAGGGAAGGGAGAGAAATGATTGTTCAGGGGTGCGAGGGACTTGTACACAGAGTCAGTGATAAGGCCAGTGCAGCATGAGTCCTGATACAGTGGAAATCCTGGTAATTTTCAAAAGTTCCGTTTGTGCTTGTTCACACAGTTGATAATACCTGGGGAGCGGGGGAAACAGGCTACATACTGGCTTTTCTGTCCTCCTCAAATCTGTGTAGAAGTTACAGAATCAAGACCCAAGGAATCCACAGCCGTCCCTTTTGTCTGTGTTTTCAGCTACAACCAGAATAATGTCCACTGTGATGGCTTTGTCGGGTCTCTGGTCTGTGACAAGGGAGTTGAGGCTTTAGATGCACGAAGGTGACTGACCAGCTGGCACTGAAGGTCTATGTGAACCGTCAGGGCAGCCCAAGGGTCAGTGCAGGGGTCCGGAAAGGTGCAAAAACAGGCAAGAGAGAACCAGAGGAACAGCAGTGGAAGGGCTTGGCCAGGGCCGCTGGCATTGCCAGAGGGGGCAAGGACCTTTTCAGTCAATGGGCATGTGTTTGTTTTCCATTTTGAGGCACTACAGTTGTGGTGGCTGGTGGCAGCACCCACAGGAAACTCATGCATTGTCATGCTCCTGTGTCCTCAGAGTCCCTTGCCTGCCGCTGGTCTGGCTTCAGCTAATGTTGCTTCCCAAGCCCCAGAGGAGACCCTTCTGCACTGTGTCTGCTGAGCTCACCACTACACAAGGCTGCTTTGCATACTGCGGAATATCATGTGTTAGCGTGGACCCTGGGCGAGAGCCGTCTTCTCACAAAGCCTTGCCTTCCAGACGCTTCCAGCTCCGTTGTGGGGCAATCAGGGATGCGGCTGGGCTGGGGGCGCCAAGGTCCTAGTGGCGCACAGATGCCCCTGCCTCCTCCCATTCAGTTCCCACAAGACCAGAAAGGCTCACCAGCCAGTGTCCCATTAGTCTAGGGGTTTTCTCAGTTTTGTTACAAAACTGGATTAGGAAAAGCTGGCTTTGAGGAATTCACTCATAGGTTGGGCAGGTAAGAGACTCAGGCACTTTGCTCAAACTCCTTTCTACAGAGCCCTTGGCCAGCTTCCGCCCTGCACTAGGTACCGGCGCGTATGAGCTGGAGTTACGTGAGGATTTGAACCATGTGGGGCTGGGAACGAGCCCGAGGCTGGACGTGTCAGCGTCACCGGGCCCGCTGCATCCTTGGGATCATCACGGATCGTGGCCTCGGATGCTGGAGTCAGAGCCACATCCCAGAAGAACGATCCTTTTCTGCAGTAGCTGCCAGCTCTTCCTAGCTCTCTCCAGGCACTCTGGGGACGGGGTGCTGCCATGGGAGATGCAGGATTCCCTCACAGGCTCATGTCAGCTGTCTTCACACCTTGCGGCAGAAACATACAGGCCGCAGTATGAAACCTTACTGTGTGTTAGACGATGTCGGCGATTAAGTTTGATGCTTAGAATTTGCCAGTTGCTCTGCCTTCTCTTTCAAACCAACTGCAAAACGTAGTGTTCTGTTTGTGGCTTCGACAGGTGCACTTGAGCTGCTCAGTGCTGTGTCATTTTGGTGAGAGGTGTCACCCACTGCAGAACACGTCAGGCTCACTGGTGTGTATCGGGAAGTTCATTTGACTGAACATACTGGGTATCGTGTTGCAGCTCAAAGATGGGTATGTTGTGGTCTTCACCACAAAGATCTCAAAACTTCAGACTCTGGAGGGAAGCCTTTCTTAAAATTTCTTTTAGTAATGTGACATGCTTGACGTTCTTCTAGCCCGTGTACTTATTCCATGGAAGGTAATTAAATTTTTGTGTGAATTCAGGTGCACATACTGAGTTCATGCTGAAAGAGTCAGTCTGCTGTTACTGTTCTTTGACAGCCAGACAATAAGTCATTGCACAAGTTGGCGTTTGTGATGGGGCTCTCCCTTGAGACCAGATTGTGGGAAGGTGTGGACCGGAAGCCACCCCAGACGGAAAGCGCAGTGTGGGATCTGGAAATAGGAAGCACCTCCTGAAGCTTATAAAATGCTTGCTCTAAAAGTAGGAGGGTAAGCTGACAGCTGTTTATGATGCCAGTGAGGGCAGAATGTGCCCCAAAGAAAGAAGAGAGTTTGGAAGGAGTGAGCAGCATTTAACCTAATGCCCTAAGGAACCTGGAGAAGAACGGGCTGGGAAAGCCCGTCTTGGGTGGTCCGTCTTCCATGGAAGCAAAGCAAAAGCCAACAGTTGCCATTTTTCTAATTCTTCAGAAGAGAAAAAAAACAGGGAGAACGTTGTTAATCTTTAATTGCTCCCCTGCCAGGCATGAGGAAATTCAGTTTTTGCAGTTGTTATAAGACGTAAAATGTTGTGATTGGGTTTTTTTTTAATACTCAGTTGGCTGTGTACAGTTTTCTTAACAGCGATCTAGAAATGGTGGTCACTCGTCCCATCTTCTGAAAAATGTGGACCTGGCCACTTGAAGGTAGGAAGGACATTTTTGTCGTCTAAAGAGCTTGCAGGGTCTCAGCTTTATGACTAGTTTAAATTTGAACATAGAAATGACGAGAACAGGACTCTGTGACAGTGTATTTTTTTCCTTTTGGTTTTTAATTTTAAGTAATAGAAAAGAAATATTTAAAAGTGAAATAAATCCTGTATGAAGTAACTGTTTTCCTGTTACCTTCCAGTTCTCATCCAGAACCCCTGTATTTGTTATATAGATGAAATGATAATTGTTGATCCTCCCCCCACCTCCTCGTGTGTGTGTGTGTGTGTGTGTGTGTGTGTGTGTGTGTGTGCGTGTGTCTTTGCAGGACCTCACATAGAGAAGGCTGAGTTAATTCCACTTACCATCTCATGGCAGATTCTCACTGGTCAGATCTAGCTAGACTCCTCATTATTTATTTATTCATCAATTCTCCCTTCTCCTCATCCCACACCCATTTCTCTCCCCACTCTGGATCGTTGTTGTCCATTTGACAGGCTCTTTTATTTTTATGTGTCCTTGAAAGATGTTTGTGGTTGTTTTGTACCTGTTCCTGAGGCACATAAGTGAACCCTTGGGATGTCCTGTTGTTTCTCTCGATGTGGGCTTATTGCTGGGTGTGCATCTGGCTTGTTATCTCTAATTACTGCCCGAGTCCCAGAGCTTGTCTGCCATATTCTACTTGCCTTCCAACCCCCACTCCACAGAGGACACTGGGAGTTAAACTGGTCACAGATGTGCAAGTGGTAGAAGTGTAATTTGCTGGAGGGACTGCACCAGCTTCATGGCTAGCAGTAGTTCACATTTCTATGAGCATTAGAACATCCAGCTTTCTGATATTCCCAGGCTAATCAGCATGAAATGCTCCTTGGTGTTAGTTTGCATTCTTCTGCTCACATGCAAGATTATCTTTTCTTGGCTAATCCAACGTTTTGTATTCTTTGAGGCATTTAAGTGTTTTATCCATGGTGATATGTCTCTGTGGCTTTTGATGTCTGGATTAATATATTGAGATATATGTAACCATTAGGTTGAACTGGATGCCACTACCAGTGACTGTACATTTTTTGCCTACTAAAAAGAGCAAAATCCATGGCCCCTCTTACTATGTTACTGGATGAAGAAGTCTGCCAGTTTTTATTATTATGAGTAATATGTCAGTAACCAAATTCATAAGATAATGTCATTTTTCTTCTTTTAAATTTGACCTTAAGATAAATTCCTAAGAGAGGAAATACTGACTCAGAGAAGGAACATTTCTATGGCTATGGCTGCACATGGCTAAATCACTTTCTGGAAGTGATGTACATTATGCATCATTTCTACCGTGGTTAGATTTGTTTTTCGCTAGATGTATCATCATTGCACATTACCATTTAAACTACTGCTTTTAAACTTTAAGCATATTCCTCATTGTTTTTATTTGTATTATTCATTTAGAGTTAATGTTAAACATTGACGTGGATGTTCGTTGGTATCTGGAGTGCTTTTATAAGCATGGTCTATGTGGGCCTTTTGTCCACTTTTCTATTAGTACCAGCTTCCAGTCAGCTTGGTAATGGATTTTCTTACAATGTACATTTAATCTGTTAATTTTCTGAAAATAAAATTATTCCTTTATGTGCAATTTATTCTTCAGATGACAATCAAAACAAAGCACATGATAAAAAGGAGAAGAAGATGGTTCAGAAGCCCCACGGAACCACGGAGTACACGGTGAGTATAAGCAGGGTGGTGTGAACGTTTGTTAGCACTGCTAGGTTACGCATTTCTCCCGACACGTTTTATTTACTCGCAGTGTGTCTGTTATTAAATAATGAAACTTCTAAAGATATGTTCGGGGTCATTTCCTTTTTCTCCCTCTGCTCTCCCTGGATGTACTTGTGGTAAGCAGTGACTTCGGGATGGACGTGAGGTCTCTGGCTATACCTGTCGCCCCGCTGATCACCAGCACTGCTCAGGATGACGTGGCTGGCTTGGCAGGTGTCCTTCCCTCGCCACTCTGGTGCCTCCCACCCACAGCTGGGTTGCAGAAGACGCCCTTTCTTAGCAGAGGAGCCTTTCAGTCCGGGGTGTACTAGTAGCTGTGTTCCTCTGCTTCAGTCTACAGGCAAATTGGTGACTTGGGTTACGGTAGTTATGACAGAGCTCCTGTCCTAGGTCTCTACCCTGGACATCCTTTCTGAAGTCCAAAGCCATAGCCTCAATTACCTGCTCAACATAACCACTTGGTTGTCTATGCTGGGTCCTTTCTCAGGAAGCAGGAGCTCTGTCATTCATATATTGATGCAAGGCAGACCACTGATATCCTTCCATGTTCTTCCCAACTTCCTGTGATGGTCCAGCAAGTGAGCTGCATCCCTTCATTTATCCTCTCTTACACTCATGGTCCTTTACATAAAAGGCATTTTTCATTGTTAGTGTGTTGTTATTTGAATGTCTTATTTCATTCCTTAATTCTTAAATCCACGGGGAGAGACTAGATCCTTGTTGTACTGTATTCTTGGCTCCTGGCAGAGTGTGGGTCTCCTGTTATTGAACCAGTAGGTGAGCGATGCTGTGTGTGTGTCTGTCACTAGAGCTCCACACTGTGTGTCATGTACTCATCTCCCCCTGCACCAGGAGCACAGGGACAGGAGTGAGATCATATTTACACTCAATGGTCTGTTTTAATTCACTCTATGATAGCAGTTGAGTGTTCTCTTTGACTTCTAAGAAGCTCAGTGTGAATACCATTGCCCGCTTGGGTTTTCCTGATGTGTACTTACTTTGCACTCACCATTTCCGTGCCCTGCCAGGCCCTGTACAGGGCAAGCAGCAAGACATTATCCCCTCCGATGTCTCCTCTGGGATGTTAATGTGCAAGGCTTCGGAGAGTACACTGAAAAGCCTGGCACGGGCACGTATGCTCAGGGTTCTGTGAGCTCCATAGGCGTCTTCCTGGAGATAACAGACCCAGTCGTTCCAGAATGGATCTGTGTGATTCTGTCTCATGTTACCTAAGTATGTTGTTCATCTTTATGGTACCATATCTCAAAGTATGCATGGGGACGCATTGGATGAAATTATTTGTTATTTATTACTTACGAAAATATTTGAAAGCCATAATCCTTACGACTTGTGTGCTCCCAGCAGTGTGATTCACAAGCCCCTCCATAAGTTGCTTCACACCAGATAACAAACAACAAAGTGAGAGTAAAAACCAGACCACACATCAACAAATATAAACATGTGTCAGAGTAATAATGTAGATATGCATAGCTGGTTTATACATACAGTGTGAAAAGTGATTGTATTTGGCAAGCTGTTTTTGTACTTGTCATTAGAATAAAAGATGACTCTTGTAACATCATGCTAGCATTGGACCTTAGGTGTGGATGTTCAAGCATTCTGACTTAGTTTGATTCCTCCCTTTCAGGGTCTTTGTGGCCTCATTCCATATGTATACTTCATCTTTATGTGATAATTCCAGTTAACGTTTTTCTCATTCACTGAATGCTTTATACACAGGGTTTTTTTTAATAAGCTTTACTCCTAAAAATATGAAGCAGATTTATTGATCACATATCATGAAATGAAAGAAGAGGTATCAAGCAGATACTGTGGTGATAGATCTCTATTTGAGGGGTGAAGAAATAGACCCAAAGCAGTGAAGCCAATGCCCAAAGTGGTACAGCCAGCAATGGCTGGTCAGGGACTCAGGGCAGCGGTCTGCCTCTGGAGTCTGGATTATCAGTTTCTCTCTTGTACTGACTCTATCTTGTACTGTATTACATATAAATGTCCAACAAGGAAAACTACCCTTTTCCTTTCATATTCATTTTTAGTAGAGATGATTTTGCCCAGCATTGAGGTGGGTTTGCAGTGGAGACGGATGGATGGATGGCTGGAAGGAGAGATAATACTTTAATTTGTTGTTGAAAAGGTTTGACACTACTTGGTGTAATCTGTAGCTATAGAACTTCTGATTGATCTGAGACAGTTCACTGGTTGGTGAGTTTTCCTTCCAGCGGCGGTGGGTGTCTCACTCTGCTTCTGCCTCTCGGCCTTTTTCCCATTCCACTTCCTCCCTCAGCCTCTCTAGGTTTCCACCTCGTTCTCCTTCTGGAGTCAGTTCCGTGCATGGGGGGCAGCCCGCCTGCTCAGCCCAGGGCTGCAGACGGGAACTCGGTGACGTTTATCACAGTGAACTCCCACAAGCCTGTCCTGGGAGATGTTTTTTACTGTGAAGCTTCCCATTTTCTCACTGCCCACTGTCCTTTCCCTCCCCTACAGAGGAGGAAAGGGAAGTGTGCATCTGGAACATGCGCCACAAATTTTACAGATGTAGAACAACACGGATTTGGTCGACCATGGAAACTCACTAATGTCAGAGTGCAGTTGTCTTGGTGGCTCATCTGAATTTCTTCCAGAGTGCCTGCCTTCCACAGTATTCCTTAGGAAGTTTCTCAAGAGCAACCCGCGAACATAGCCCCTAATGGGCCACTGTCCTGAGTGGGTAGTGCGCTCGAAGAGAGAGACAAGGGCCAGAAATCCACATGACGGAATGTGGCCCCTCTTTTCCTCTGGGGCCTGTGTTTGTGTGACGTTTTTTTTCCTTACAGTTTTCTGTTAGACCTCAGGCACCTCTACTCTGTAGGCCTAAATTGTGCCAAAGTAAAATTAGAAATCTATTAATGCACAGTGACATTTGAAAATGAAGGGGCCTAGAAATGAATTATGTTTATGACTTTTGCATGGCTTTATGAATTAAGAATGTAAGCACTGTCTTCCATAGTACATCTGGATGGAACAGTTACTTTTTCTTCCACTCTTATCTTGACTAGATGAATGCCGTCCGTCAGAAGGAGTTTTTCTTTTCTGTTTTGTTGTACGTGTTGAATCTTGTTTTTTGATTATTCTAGGCTGGAAGCCGGGACACCCTAAACTCCATAGCGCTGAAGTTTAACATCACTCCCAATAAATTAGTGGAGCTGAATAAGCTGTTCACACACACTCTTGTTCCAGGCCAGGTAATCGCCTTCCTGCTGTGTATCACCTTAGAAATTGGCCTTGTATCTTACTGCCATACTCAGAGCTTTACTGTTCATGTCACGGGCTTATCATCAGTGGTAATGTTCGTTGCTTCAGTCTTTCATCTCCCGTAGAGCCAGTGATTCGGAGTGCATCCTAACGTCCAAGAACTGATCAGAGAGTAACACCATTAACTTAGATAGAAATGTTCCCTAGGGCATCAAAGTTGTAAATTAATGTCACTTTTTCCTATCAGATGTAATGCAGGTATCCTTAGATGTTTAATTAAGAATTTAAATTTTCAATTTGGTCTACGTCTTTGAGGTACATTATAAATACTGTTTTTTTAAAAATTAGGCAAATTTTTGGTAACATATGTCTCAACCTGCTACCGTATCGAGAACAGGGATCACGGACAAAGACATTTAGCAGGACTATCAGAAAAAGTTACTCCAATTTTTTCCAGGTCTTTAGTACTTAATTTGTTGAACTGAATGAAATTGACAAATACCAAATTTTGCCACATTAGGTTAATCCATTAAATTGTTTTCAGTTCCTTCTACGTGGTAAGATAGTCTGGTATTTTCACTCTGAAACTCCACTTAGCTAATAAATGTGAACGGCCCAGTCATGGAAGGTGCTTCGCAGAGCCCACGTACACAGTCTCGTAGAAGTGCCTGGTCCCCTGAGCGCGCCGGCTTCCGTCGCTGTCTCACTGAAGCCCCTGGCTTCATCTGGACCTTGCAGGGACATCTGATTCTTTCAGGGTAGAAAGTGTTACTTTTATGTGGAACTTCATTCAGGTAATATTGGTACTGTTCTTTGCATTTTCTCTCAGCATAGAACCCAGCAAGCCCACAAGTTGGCCAGTTAGATTTTTTTGGCCAGTTAATGTTTGTGAAAAAGGGAAAGTAGTGTACTGTCAGCACCAGGTAATGGGAGTAGGGGCAGAATCTTCATTAAAACTCTTCAAAAATGAATATATTTTCGTCTCTAAGAAAACAGATGTTAATCTTATTTGGGGCGGTATTGCCTCATAATGTATAGGTGACATAGCAGAGAACATTAGGCTTGTGTTCAGTCTTGCAAATCTAAGATTATAGTCATTGGAACACAGTAAAATACCTTGGGGGGGGGGGCTGGGGATTTAGCTCAGCGGCAAAAGCACCTGCCTGGCAAGCGCAAGGTCGTGAGTTCGGTTCCCGGTACCGGAGAAAAACCAAAAAAAAAAAAAAAAAAAAAAAATACCTTAGGGGATACTACGTCCATAAACAAAATGGTTTATTGGTATTACATTAAGGTTCAGTAGCCAATAGGAATTAAAGGCTCTTTTAATATACCTGCAATATTGGTGAAAATACCAGAAATGGGAGCCCCAAACTTCGTTTCCACGTGGCCTTGTATTAGCAGTCTAACCTGAGCAGGTCACTTCCTTTTTGGAATTTCAGTTTCCCTAATCTCCGAAACTAGGGGTTGGGCCGTATCATTTCACATATCCCACCCAGCCTTCGTTGTGGTGTGCAGCCCTTACAGAACTAAACAGTTATGTGTTGTTAGGTGCCCCACACCACTTCAACTTTTTTTTTTCCTGGCAAGGATAAGAAATCAAGAAGAGTGAAGTAGATTGAGAAGCTTTAAAACTGAGATCATCTTTTGCTTTCAAGGATTTTTAAATACTCTCTTGGTGCCTGGAGAAGGTAGATACACCTCCTATCTCAGTAGATCTGGGAAGTCAAAACTGGTTTGATCTGTTTTGGACCAGAAAATTTTACACTTACTCTCCTGGAGACTGATCACCTTGCAGTAGGAAGAACTGGCCGAGAAGGGTTGATGACCACACTGGGGGTGATTTTCAGAGGCAGTTACGTGGGCGCTGATTCAGCTGAAATCTTAGAATTTTGCTGTTTCAAAATTTAAAAAAAAAATCTATGGCCATACCACCTAGAATGTGCCTGATCTTGTCAAAATTAAAAAAATTCAGACAAACTTTGAAAAATTACTAAGCATAAAATCTTTTTCAGAAGGTTCTGAGTTTGTTCTGGAACATCTCAGATTTGAGGACATGTACAAGAAAATGTTCACTGACAAGTAGGTTATCTTCAGTGTCCTCAAAAGTTAGCGTGTGGGTACGTCCTTGAGGATGTGTTCATATTCCTGATGTACCTGGCCCCACGTACTTACATTATTTCCTGTGTATAAATAGCAGCTTTGCTTTATGGTAAAGAACTTCAGGAACTCAGGGTCCCGTTAGCCCGTGTTGCAGCACACACAGAACTATTGTCTAGAGGCAGCAGGAAAAGCTCAGCCCTGCTGTGACCCAGGCCCACGTCTGGGGCAGCACGTGTTCCGGTGACCTTCCGCCTGTCATCTGTCACCTCTGACTGCACTACAGTTAGCTGCTGAGGCAAGACTTTGTCCCCTTGATTCAAGACCTCAAACGTGTGCAGTAATAGAACCTCAGGCTCTGTGACTTGGTGATTTAAAGAGTTCAGGTGCAAACAAAACCAAACAAACAATAAGAATTATTGGGGGGAAATGACAACAATCATTCCTTTGTGAATGGCTTTCATAGAACTCTAAACATCTGCATCTGCTATTGGTTTCATTGAAGATGTTATAAAGACCTCCTAGCATGCATACAGCCCTGGGTTTAATCCCCAGTACCAGGAGAAAGAACAGCCCTCCAAATCTGGTTACCATATGACTGTTAATGTTTCACTGGGAATAAAGAAAGTTCAGCCTAGGAAACGTCTTTTTGTATGACTCTGTGAGAGTTCTGTCCTGTGAAACTCGCTTGTTTTCCTCTGATGGAAATGAGTTCTGCTGACTGCTTGTGCCGCCTCTGCATTGGCTCTATGGGAACTGAGAGCTATTTATGCCCCACTTCTCAGCGAGTGTTCGGTGCTAGCAGAACACATATTTTTAGTAGTAACCCTCATCTCACATCCTCTCGCCTTTTATTTCCCCACCTTGATCTGAATGTGCTTTTTGTATTTGCCTCAAGTCTTTTCTGGATTGATGTGAGGTTTAAGTAGCAAAAGTTAAAACACATGTTCTGTACAGAGGAGATACAACAGTATTGATTCTGAGATGGCTCTGACTTCTCTTTTACAGCATTAAAAGTTATCATTTTAAGATTATATTTGATGTATGCCAAAATAGCATGTCTCGTTAAAAGGTTGTTGGAGGACATGATCATAATAACATTTTAAAACTGTATTTTGCAGAAGGAGGACATTTTGTTCAACTTGTTGGGGTATTTTTATCTTATAATCCAGATACTGATGGAGGAGAAGTATTAAGATTATTACATTGACATTGCCTGGTAGTGTTTATTGTATAAACTGTTTCAGCACTCGGGCCTGCTTGGAGTTACCAAGCCAGGATTTGTTCCCTGTCTGCCTGATGCAGTATTATATTTAGAAGCAAGCCAGACTTTTCTCTCCTCTGTTCTCATACACCACAGGATGAGCAGCCCTAATGCAAAATCCAGAATGCTCCGAAATCTGTTTGGGTGCATTGGAAGCATTTTGGAACTGGGATTTTTAATAAAACCAGGGATGTTCACCAGATAAAGTCTATACAAATATTTCAAACTCTCCCCCCAAAAATCTGAATCTGAAACACTTCCGTCTCCGAGGTAAGGCAGCACTTTAGGCAAGGGGTGTTCGCCTGTCTGAGTTCCTTCGCTGGAAGGCTCTTCCCTCCTCCCCTCCTGCCCCTACTTGGTCACGACACCTCTTGGACCCACTTGCTTTGCAGGTCCAGCCCAGCACACTCGTGCACTTGCCTCTCCCCTTTTTGGCCTCCTGCAGCGTCGGTAGGCATGTCCCATGGCCTCTACCGCACTGCACAGGTGCGTGGGGCTCGGTGTCATTTACGGATTCATCAACAAAACCTTAGCTGCTTATGAACTCCATGCAGCCAGATCTTAGTTCTGCACCAAGGGTCACACTGTGCAGGAAGGGTTCTCTAGGTGCCAGCACCCGCCTGCCTGGTTGTTGTACCCACTCAGCGCTTCCTCCACTCTCAGGTCCTCTTCGTGCCGGACGCCAGCTCTCCCGCCAGCACCCTGAGGCTCTCATCCCCCAGCCCTGGTGCCACTGTCTCTCCTTCGTCATCGGATGCCGAGTACGACAAGCTGCCTGTACGTATGTGCTGCACTCTGCTGCCCCAGGTCCGTTCTTGTCACAAGGCCTTTGCAGGAGTTGTAGAATCCAACCTTTTACAAGCTTACATCTGAAATTCCCCACAGAGGGCTGGAGTTAGGAGAGTTTCATTAGTCCAGAGAGTGCATCCTCTCCAAGAAAAAGTGTCTCAAAGATAAAAATCTGTGCCTTGGGTCAAACTGTGAAGTTGAACTGCCAGTAAGATAGATAATTTGAACTCCTTCCTTTTCTAAAGAATTTGTGTCAGAAATCTAATATGAATTATTATGTTATCCTCTAACACATTTAATAAACTAGTTTTTTTTTTATTTTAAAGAGTAAGAGAAGGATAACAATATGGGGGGGGGCTTACCAAATTACAGACAAAGTGGTAGGAAATTATCAATGGTTATTGTTTTACATATTGTTATCTACAAGGTAGTTTCTCAGGAAAACAAATAGACAAATAATAGTGAGTTACAGACAAAAGAGGTAGGAGATTATCAATAGTTGCTCTACTCTATTTAGGTATCTTTGAAAGAAAATAAATAGAACTATACATGAGTGACCTATTGAATAATCATTAACTATTCTCAATGGTTGTTGTAGGAAACACATAATAATAAACATGCATCCATTTATGAAATAGGATAGGAACAATACAAACATTACAGAGTTATGGATAGATTAGTAGGAAAATACCAGTGACTGCTGTAATACATGTTGGTATCTTAGAAGTGGTTTCTCAGGAAGACAGAGATATGCAAGAAGGATCTAACAAGTAGTTACAGCCTAAGGGTTGTCAAAAATCAAGTGAGCTGTCTGGGGCCAAAGCCATTTTTTGTAGCGTTTTCTCTCCAGCCTCCCATCGCATTGGGACCCCACAACCAGTTAGTGTCCTCTCCCCAACTGTCAGCACAGTCAGCAGGAATCCTGCTGCAGACTTCTCCGGAGCTCCACCACAGCCTGTACTGTCAGGGGAAGAATGGCTTCCAGGGAGTCTCTGCATGTATTGTGCAAGGTCCTCCTGGTTTTCAGCTTCTGAGCGGCTCTCATGACCCCAGTCCACAGGACCTCTGACCCCTCGGGCTTAGTCTGCATTCTCATGTTCTCCGAGTCCTTGTTCAGCAGCTGCTCCTCCCCTGGCTCTGGACCTTTCTGGTTCTCAGTGGCAGGAGCAAGAGTGGCCCGTTGTATAGCATGTATTTCCAGGGGTTTTTCCATGTCTGAATGATTCACACACGTCCTTAGGTGGGCATCTGCAGCCGGTGCATGGTGGGCCAATTGTGTCATTGTTTCTTTGTGTCATGATAGTTCTCATTTGAGCAGTGGTGGCCTGCCTGAAGGCTGGCGCGCCACAGTGCTCTCTGCCGCATGGCTCCCTGTGTGCCAGGGGGCCCTCCCTCTGGGGGCCTATGAGGCAGGAAGTGAGCCAGCTGGAAGACAGGCGCTCCCCGCCCGTGGCTCCCCGTGTGCTGAAGGCCCTCCCTCCAGGGGCCTACGAGGCAGGGAGCGAAGCTGCCAGTCAGAAGACCAGGGCTCCCCGCCCATGGCTCCCCATGCACCAGAGCTAATAAACTAGTTTTATGGGTTCATACATAGGCATTTAAAAAAAATTTTAGCTTGATTTGGGTAGCTATTGTTACATTCACAATTTTTTGAAGGACAAAGCATGTTTGCCAATTTCTATGTTTAAGTTACATAGAAACAGTATACTTCCAGGGGAATTTATATAGCTTGTTTTATACATATAAATGGTTTTGAAAAAATGCTTTTATTTGATTTTGGAAATTTTTGCTTTCCTAAGGATGCTGACTTAGCAAGAAAGGCCTTAAGACCCATAGAAAGAGTCTTATCATCTACTTCAGAAGAAGATGAGCCAGGCGTGGTGAAATTTCTAAAAATGAATTGTCGCTACTTCACCGATGGAAAGGTATATGGTGGTGCTGTGTGTTTGCTTTTCTTATCATTTATGGAAACTAAAGGCTGTAAGTCACTGGAAGGAAGGCTGTGGTAAAATGTTTACCTATGGCTTCCCCTCAAGATGTGACAAACCTCTATTTGTTCTCCAGTATTCAATGACTAGCACTGTACTGCCCCAGGGGATTATTATGAAAAGGAAGTGAGTCCTTGTGACCTTGGAATTACCACTAGCCCAGTTCTTGACCTGGAAATTCTTAGGAACTTCTTACACTTAAATTCTTAGGTGTAGGAAGTGGTTACCAGAAAACACTAGAGTCAGACTCACTAAGTCTGCTGCCCTCCTCTCTGAGCCCACAGGCGAGGTATTTAAATCCCTCAAGGTCATTTTCCTCATTTATAAAACAAGAACAATAATAAAATACAACTAACAGGTGTAGTGGTTAAAAGAGCTAATTCATGTAAAGAAATTATCACCTAATCTGAAACATGGTAGTTCCTCATCCTGCTACCACTCATGCTAATATTAAAAATGTTGGTTGTTTCTAGCTTTTTAGTTGATACTTCACACAGGAAAAAGTCAAACTTGTAGTGAACCTCTGAAGAAGAGGCTGCTATACTGATATTCTGTGTTCATCACAGCATTCGTCTCAGGTTCCACACAGGGGAAAAATATGTTACTGATGTGCATATATAACTTCACAAACAAAAATACATAATGCCTGAAATGCAGAAATGTTCACAAAGATGATTATTAGATTCACTATCAAAATAAGTCATTTGTTACAGGGAGTCATGTGAAGCCTTCTGTCCCTGGTAAATAATATACCACTGTCCAGTGAAGGCCAGATGTCACCTGCCCAAGCTTCAAGCGTCAGACTCTGAAGAGCCACCGGGCTTCTGTTTATCGTTTTTGATTTCCACAGTGCAGCTGCATTCCCTGTGGCTGCGAAGCGTTGCGCTCCTGTTCACGCTTGTGCTCGGTGTGGGATCTGCAGACATTGTGCAGAACGCAGACTAGGCGATCCCTTGGCTCCATTATCCTGATTCCCGCTCAGCACTGTGTCCAACAGTGATAGCTTTTTTTTTTTTTTATTTTTTGCTTTCATCTTCATATGTTCATCCTCAAGAGAGTGACGGCCCCTCTCTTCTTCAGAGAGAACTCGGGGGACCCAGAGGGACATGTGTGAGCCTCAGACCCACTGCAGTGACACTGCCACGGCACAGTCAGACACAGGTCCGACTCTGCCTCTGTGCTCACAGGGCGTGATGGGTACAGAGGGCACAGGGCTCACAGAGTCGGGGGAGGGGCCGCGTGGGTGGATTGAAGCTCCTTACTGGCTCCCGGAAGCCTCTCTGCCAGAGCAGCTGTGTCCTGTCCTCTGTCCTGCAGGGTGTGGTCGGAGGCGTCATGATTGTCACCCCCAACAACATCATGTTCGACCCTCACAAGTCTGACCCCCTGGTGATCGAGAACGGGTGTGAGGAGTATGGCCTCATCTGCCCCATGGAGGAGGTCGTGTCCATCGCTCTGTACAATGACATCTCCCACATGAAGATCAAAGATGCCCTGCCATCGTAAGAAACGTTTCTTTCTTTTCCCAGGAAGGGGAGGTGTCAGGAGAACACAATGGAGTGTAAAAGCAGGGTGTTTGTGGAAGCAGGGATTGCGTAGAGCTGAACTGGGAGACAGAAAACAGAAGTGGTAAATTTAAAATACAGAAGAATGAGCCAGGCGTGTTGGTGCCCACTGGTAATCCCAGCACTCAGGAGGCTGAGGAAGGAGGATCGCTGTGAGTTTGAGCCCAACCTGGGCTGCATAGTGAGTTCAAAGGCCAGCCTGAACTGTGTAGCGAGACCCTGTCTCAAGAAAACCCAATAAATAAATAGAAGTGGAAGCAATAAAAGTCATTGATGAACATAAGAAGATGAAAGCAAAAAATAAAAAAAAGCCATCAGCTACCACTAGTAAAAATGATATTTGTTGGGCTTATTTTTCTGAAGTAATGCATGTTCTTAATAAAATTCATGAAGGAAGATATACAGTTTCACTGAAGGAAACTTACCCTGATTATCTAAAAAAGAATATTTCCTTATAGGTTGGATTTTTCTTTTCTGATTATTGTGAGACAGAATTTTGCTGTGTAGTCCAGATTGTCCTTTTATTTCACTGTGTAGCCCAGGCTGACCTCTAACTCAAGGTGATCCTCCCACCTCAGCCTCCTGAGTGCTGTGATTACAGGTGTATGCCACCACGCCCAGCCCATTTGGGTTGAATTATTAGGAAGCGTTGTGTTTGCCTTCAGTTAAATTACCCATCAGGCAGTCTTCCTCACCAGTGTCTGCCTTAAACCGCATCAGGAGAGATTTGAGTGGGTAGCGCGACCCCCTCTGCTGCAGCCAGATGCCTTGCATGGTGTGAAGAGTCTTCACGCTCCTTGTTTTCCTCTGTGAAATGTGGAGGAAGACTACTTTAGAGCTGATTACTTTGGTCTTACGAGGCTGGATTTATTATAAAATAATTTTTAAGTAAAAGCTCCCTGTAAAAAAGTCATGGAGCTGGGGGCACTGATGTGGAGTTGGCCGTCCTGTCTCCAGCTGTCAGTTTCTCCGTAAATGTCCGCAGCAGACACCTCTAGTGACCTCGGTGACTGCACGGCAGTGGAGTCCTCACAGCAAGCCAGAACCTGGCCCTCAGGATACTGGGAAATGAAGGCGGAGCGAGGGGAGGATCCCAGCAGTCCCTGGGGTTCCTACTCCTGTTTCCGCTTCCGGTGGACTCCAGTGAGCCTTGCCCTGCGTCTCCTCAGCCCTGTCCTGAGCCCACACCACTGCTTTTCTGCCAGGAGTGGGGTGCTGAGTTTTTTGAACTCCGCTGCCTGGTGTTCACTGAGGGGTTCAGCCGGCCAGGCAGTGCTGTGTGATGACGGAGCCCAGCACCACGCAGTGGCCAGATTCGACCCTCACGCTAGTGCCTCGGTTTCCTTGTGGTAAACGGAAGTAGATGGTATTCCTTGGCTTATAGAGCTACACGCGTCCATCGACCCTAACCCTTAGGAGATAGTAGAGTGCTTGCTGCGTGTAGGCTGCTGTTTTTGCCCTGGTGGTTCCTATCTGAAGTTCTCTGGGCATCCGTGGGAATCCTGTTACCTGAGTGGTCGAAGGTGTGTCATAGCAGAAGAGTGCAGTTTTGGATTAAGGTTTTGTGCTGCATGTGCATTTTATACAAGGGCTGGAGAGGAGTGAGCTGGGTTCTGCCCTGAGGAACCCGCACTGCACTGGGTACCGCGAACGCCTGCGCAGGAGTCATAATCCAGTGGCGTTGTGGACAGCAGTGCACGCCACGCTCCGTGAGAGCCCTGGGAGGGCTGGACCACCTACCTCCCTTGGGGTCTAGATGAGGACAGGAGAGGACGTAAAGGGAACGATGCACTAAACATTGGCCGGTGCACTAAGAGCCAAGAAAGTAAGAGTAGTAAAGAAGAGTTTAGTTTGGAGGATGGCCAAACAAGTGCAGGCATTTCATACCTGCTGATGTCTTCTAACGTAGAGAACTATTGGACATCTTCAGCCTACCGTATTGCAGATCCTGCTGAGCCATACAGCAGAAGTTGTTTTTACAGAAAGTCTCTCAATGTGTAGTCTCACACAGACTGTGTTTAATGACCCGGGGTGCAGGGGTGATGCTGTGAGAGATGGGAGAATGTTAGCATTGGCTCCTACCTGTGCTGGCGCACGCCTGCAATCCCAGCACTCAGACTGAAGCGGGAGGATCACAGGGCGGTTAAGGCCAGCCTGGAGTACGTAGTGAGGCCTTGTCTCAAAAAGAAAAAACTAGGGGCTGGGGATTTAGCTCAGCGGCAAAGCGCCTGCCTGGCAAGCGCAAGGTCGTGAGTTCGGTTCCTGGTACTGGAGAAAAAAAAAAAAAAAAAAAAGAAAAAACTTATAATTGGTTCCTAATTTGTTGATGTTATTTTCATGCTGTTCCTGCCGTCAGTGCCGGTATATAAAAGGCTTTTGGTCTTATGAATCATACTGCACCAATAAGCAATATGGACCGATGAGGGAAGTCAATATGAAATGAACTTTATATTATCTTCAGAATTTCGTCAGTTGTTTTTTGTTTGGGGTTTTTTTTTGTTTTCTTTGAGACAGGGTCTCACTATGCAGTTCAAACTGGTCTTGAGCTCACTTTGTAGCCCAGGCTGGTCTTGAACTTAGAACAATAGTCCTGCCTGAGCCTCGTGAGTGCTGGGATTACAGGTGTGTACCACCACACCCAGCTCATCAGTTGCTTAAAAGGTTGAATTTTCTAGGTGTGGTAGCACACACCTGTACTCCCAGCACTTGAAAGGCTAAGGCAAGATGATTGCTGTAAATTTGAGACCAGTCAGACCATTTAGTGATTTTGAGACCAGTCTGAACTGCATGGTGAGATTGTCCCAAAAGCTCCAAAACAGAAAATTAAAATTGCTTAGTATTACTATTACTGAAAGTTTTTAATGACAAGTATACATTTCTAGCTACATTGTGTAAAAAGTTTTTAAGAGAGATGTGTGTAAAGTCTCTCCATCCTCACTTCTACATTTTGTATTTTTATGATTTTGTTACTCCAGCTGCCACAGAGTAGGAAGGAACAACTGAAGGGATTACTGATCGTCATGAGGTGTGGTCGGGCTAAGTCTGGGGAAACACTCATTAACAACTGAGCCAGCTGACGCCATTACGTTCTTGGCGTGGCGGAGCCCGGCAGCCGCAGTATGGAGAGGGCAGATGGCTAAATAGTTCCAAGTAGGAAGTTGGCAGCTTGGGTCAGGTAGAAGAAGAGAGGAGAGTGCGAGGTCATCGAAGAGGCATCGTGATTTCAGGGAAGCCGTATATATTCTTAGTGGGGGTCATGTTCAGTAGAGAAGAAAGAGATGAGAAGAGCGGCTTGGCTCTTTCATGTTTATAGAAGAAAACTTTGCTTATTTATCAAATACGTGAAGAGCTTGTTGGTTTTTTGCTGTTGTTGGAGGATTGCTTTCACCCTTTAATACGCCTAATTAAGTGTCCAGTTCCAACATGGAGATTACACTGCACTGCACCATCCTGACTAGAACAGAAGCATGTTTAGTATCTCCTGGGCTGTGAGCGTTGGACACAATGTTTTGTATGTTTGAGTTCCTGCAGAGCAAACCCTGTCACGGTTGCATTTAGGGTATGGCACCTAGTGGCTCAGTAGGTACTTAAGAAATTGAGTGATGAATTTTAAAAGCTGTTTAAGGTGTTTATCAGAGCCTAACAGTTTTATGTAGGCTTTTGTTGTCTATTGGAAAAAACCTAGCTATTTCATGTAAGTGATTTATAAAATAATCTTAGGGAGACAATTTTCATGTAACCTGAAAAACATCCTATACTTGGCTGCTTCATTGCTGTGATCATTTATTTTAAAGTCAAAGTAATAAAATGTTACTTGTAAAATGATCTGGTCTTCTTTAGAATACAGTGTTGTTTCTGAACTTGAAAAAATTAGTTTTTTTTACCGGGAATCGAACTCACGACCTTGTGCATGCCAGGCAGGCACTGTGCCTCTGAGCTGTATCCCCAGCCCTGAAAATGTTATTTTTAAAGGGGTTTTATATTTCTGTGTTTGAACCCAGCAGTGGCGCTACTAACTAGCAGTGGTAAGTGGAAATGTGGGGTCACTTATGACATTTCTAATCATAGTTCAAAATATACATATTTTTCTTGACCATTTAATATGAATTGAGAATATGTGTCATAGTAAAGATTTTGCATAATTCAAATCTATGTAAAAAGGCATGTGGTATTAAGGAAAAATAACCAACTGCACCCAGGACATTGGTAAACTAGGTGGTCCATTGCTATAAAGTGAAGTTATATTGTTACAAAATAAACATATAGCTAAGAAATCAGCTAGGCATTATAAGAGCTTTTTGATAAGATTTACTTACCTGTAAATGAACTGTAACGTGGAACTACTGACGTCTACCCACCACACTAACGGACGCTTCTGCTTGCGTCGTCTTTGGGAGAAGCAAGGAGTTTTTAGTTGGAAGCGTCCAAGTCTAAGCCCCGAAACCCGAAGTCATGGTTCAAGGTCAGTAATTTTATAGAGAGTAATTAAATAAATTGCTGCAAAGTCAGTGAGCCTTTCAGAATTAACGCAGTTGTTTTCTGCACTGTTGTGTAAAAAGCAAAGGCTTTGAACGTTTAAGGAATTTCAATCAATGGTACTGAAGTATTTCCTCTTTGTCCTTTTCGTCATGAAAATTGGAAGCGTTGTTACTCTGCATTTAAAATCCTGTGGGCACCACCTCCACAATCATATGTAACTTCCAAAACATCCGTGTGCTTCTACTAAGATACGCAATTCATGGTTCATTTTGTTGCCATTTCTCTCAGTTGACTTATGTTTTGTTTTGAAATCGATCTCAATCTCATTTTCTTGTCCCAACATCATTTTAACTTAAATTTGAGTTGTGGTATATTCACACTTTGATTTTTGGTTGAGGTTTTGTGTTATGTTTTGCTTTTCCTTCATCTCATCTTTGGTTTTATTTTTAACATTCCATATGCACCGCCATTTTTCCCCCCCACAGTGACCGACCTCAGGATCTTTGTCCTCTGTACAGGCCTGGAGAGTGGGAAGATCTGGCTTCAGAAAGGGACATCAACCCATTCAGTAAGTTCAAGTCCATCAATAAGGAAAAACGGCAGCAGGACGGAGAGAGGACCGGGACTTCAGATTCCATGTCAGCAGGCTCCCCGGAGAAATCCACAGAGTACGCACAGACAGAGCCCACGGGCAGCTCCATATCAGGGAAATTCAAGAAACTGGAACCCACCAGGGAGACCTCTGGTGGATTTCCCACAGTGACTAAACTGGGCAGGGAACCTTCAGAGATACACCCTAAGTTTGAATCTACAGCCAAAGAAAACTGCCTCGTAGGGGAAGATGAGGACTTTGTGGACTTGGAAGAGCTTTCTTCTCAGACGGAGAGTAGAAAGGAGAAAAGGGACACCTTGAAGGAGTGCCTTTCAGCTGACCCAGAGGCACGGAAGAAGACGGAGTCGAAAACAGACACTTGCGCTGTGGAAATGCAGGTGCAGTCGGCTCTCAGTGTCCTGGCCGCAGAGAGCGATGCTGAACTGAAAGGGACCCTGGATTCAGAAACCTGCGAGAAGCAAGATACAGTGCCGGAAGTGGACAAGCAATCTGGCTTCCCAGAAAGCCAAGTGGAAAACTCACTGAACATACATGAAGATCTAGATAAAGTTAAACTCATTGAGTATTACCTAAATAAGAATAAAGAAGGGCCACCGCTGTCTGAAAATTCGCAGATGGCAGAATTGAGTGATGGCAAAAGTGTTGAACCGGTGGGGATAGACATCACCCTTAGCAGCTCCCTTCTCCGGGCAGGCGATCTGCCAGCTGAGAGCACTCAGCAACCGGATAAGACCCGGAAAGAAGAGAGAGCGCCTCTTGCTCTGAAAGTGGACACTGGTGCGGGAGAAAACAGGATTAAAGAGTCTCTAGACTCCGCTTTGGAACCAACCCCGGACAACAGCTGCCCTGGCGCCCAAATGGACAGTAAATCTGAAATTCAGTTATGGCTGTTAAAGAGGATTCAGGTGCCCATCGAAGGTAATCCGTTTTTCTTCAATGCCATATTTCTGTTGCGTAATTGGCTTTCTAAAACCTGCGTCTGTAACAGCCAGGGTGGTACAATTACTTGAGAAAAATGTTTTCTCCATAGAATGAGTCCTCACTGGTAGCAGTAATCGTGAAGGCAAATTCATAAAGTATGGTATCTGTTTAGGAACTCAAACTATAACGTTGATTTCTATTACAAAAGTTCTTTATTTTGTTAAAAAAAAAATCTTTCAAGTACTTTTCCATTTTTAGCCTGAATTTCTAAATCTAAAAGAGTTTTAAAATTTTTTCTTCAGTTATTTGAGACAGGGTCTCACAATATAGTTCAAGCTGGCCTTGAACTAACTCACTGTGTAGCCCAGGCTGGCCTCCAGGTCCTCCTGCCTCAGCCCCCCAGGTACTGGGATTACAGATGTCCACACCCAGCTGAAATGATTTTTAAGAAATTTCAATTCTAAATGGAATTGCAGCGTGGCACGATCGGACCCGGGAGTCCTGCATTGGTATGTGTACTTGTGGGCTGTCAGGATCCTGCAGTTTTGCGCTGTATTAGTCTTCATGCTTATCTCCAGCATCCAGCACCTCGTCTGATGCACCCCCATCTGAAACTGCAGAGCTTTTTCCTTTGATGCAGAATTTATTCGTCCTGTCTGACCTTGCTGCACAGTGTTCCTGCCACATGCTTTCATTTTCCGCTGTTCAGAGAGGACCAGACTCTTCTTTTGTTTTTGGTCTTTTTAAGACAGAGTCTCACTGTGCAGTTCAGGCTGGCCTGGAGCTCACTTTGTAATCCAGGATCATCTCGAACTTGCAATGATCCTCCTGCCTCAGCCTCCCAAGTGCTGGGATTACAAGCTTGTGCCACCACACCCAGCAACTCTCTTCTTTGTAAATTAAAAACTTTTACATTTCCAATATTGTCCATACTGAGGACAGCTTTTTCATAGAAAAGTTTTACATTTCCAATGTTGTCCATACTGAGGACAGCTTTTTCATATGCGATACAGATATCCTTCCTTCAAAAGAAGAAAAGAGCAAGACCCCACCCATGTTTCTGTGCATCAAAGTGGGCAAGCCAATGAGGAAATCCTTTGCCACTCACACCGCCGCCATCGTCCAGCAGTACGGCCGACGCAGGAAGCAGCCTGAGTACTGGTTTGCGGTGCCTCGGGAGAGGTGAGTGCATGCTATGCAGAGAGCCTGTGGGCAGGGGAGAGGGGCACAGAGCATTTGGCTGCAGAGAACCTGCAGCCCATTCATCCCATTGCACGGTGTCCTTGATCTTCAGACAGTGGGTTTTCTTCAGGATGAGAGCATTCTCCTAATGGCTGGCTGTGGAGTTTCTAGAAGGGTACTGAGTGGCTTTCTGATAATGGAGCTGATAGTACAGTGAGTCTGAAGTCCTCACAGGTACTGAGTGCTGGACCACTTTCCTTACACCCTCATTTTAGGAAGAAGGAGATGCAGATATTCTCAGGGCCAGTCATTGGAAGCGCTCTTCCTTTAGGAATAAAGGAACGCGTGGAGTGCATTGAAACCCATCTGAGTGCATTAGAGAAGCATGATGGGGCGTACGCAATTTTTATTTTTATTTTCTATTTTTTTTATTTTAAAAATAAAACATTAACAGACAACCTTTTACAAAATAGCAAAAGAACAGTACAGACAATACAGAGTTACAAACAAAGTGGTAGGAAATGAACAATGCTTGTTGTATTACATATTGATATCTTCAAAGTGCTTTCTCATGAAAACAGAGACATGCAATATTGATCAATCAAGGACTCGTTGACAGTTTCTTTCAGCAAAGAAATAGAAGACGGTAGAACAACTATGGTAACTATCCTGTATATACATACATACAAAATTTCTCCTTCTTTCCCTTCTCTTTTCCCACATCCCAGTTGCCCTTTACCCTTGTTTCCCTATCATTTCACAATGTCTATCATACCTCCTAGCTTAAATTAACTCTTTCAGCTTTTACACTAGTGAAACATTGCAATGCTTGCACATGCAGGTTTGATTTATTTCATTTGTGAGTATGGTCTCTAGTTGTGACCATTTACCTATAAAGGCCTCGAGTTTATCTTTCTTTATAGCTGAGTAATATTCCATTACATAAAAGTACCACAATTTTCTTATCCAGACCTCGGTGGCATACACAATTTTTAAAGTGCTTAGAGCACCAGGAAACTGCAGATGCTTTGCCTTGTGGAAGGAGCTTCTTACTCAGTGAGCTGAGGGGCTGTATACATTTAGAGAGATCAGTGTCTTTATTAATTTTTACTTTTTAATCGATACATGATAATAATTATACACCTTTATATAAGGTACACTGTGATATTTCCATATATGTAAATGCTATGTGATGATCCCACAAAAAATTAGCATATTTATCATACAAACATTTATCATCTCTATTTGGGGAGCTTCAAACATCCTCTCTTGCAGCTGCTTGAAACGTGGTAAATTGTTGCTAACTGCAGCCACCCTACATGCTGTAGAATACTAGAACCTATTCCTCCTGTTCCTCGTAATTTTGTCCCTTAACCAGCCCCTCTCTACCTGTACCAAACACCACCCCGTCCTGGTAACCACAGTTCTACTCTTTACTTCTACGAGATCAACCACTTTAGTTTCTGCATGTAAGTAAGAACATTTCATATTTCTCTTTCTGTATCCGACTTATTTCAGGTAACGTAATGCCTCCGGGCTTGCTCGCGTTGCTATGAGTGACAAGATTTCACTGCACACCCCGTTTCCTTGCTGTGTCCGCCCGTCGCTGGGCACTTAGCAGTGTACACACCCTGGCTGTTGGGAAAGTGCTGCAGTGAACATAGGCATGCGGACAGAGCGAGCGGTGCTTTTAAATCTCTGCAAAGAAGAGATTTTACTGCTTCTTTGAAAAATCTAGTGGGCAGAGATAGTGTCACAGAAATTTGTTAGCAGCACGTCACTGAAGATGTCTTTATAAGAAAAATAATTAAATAGTTCCCTTTAGAAAAGCAGTAGGAAGGAATTCAAGGCCAGCTTGGTTCACATACTGAGATCCTGTCTCAAAAAATAAAAGAGTAGGAAATACTCTTTTAGAAAAAAGAAAATTATTTTCCTTTTGTATATGTAGAATAGAAAATGCCTTTAGGAAAGACGGGTGCCTTGGTTACTTTTCTCCTTCCTGAGAAAAAAGTATCCAGCGCCAAATTTAAAGGAGGAAAGGATTACTTAGTTCACAGTTTGTAGAGGTTTCGGTTCCCAGTCAGCTGGCTTCAGGGCAGACACAGGGCAGAGGAGCAACAGCGCACGGCAGGCAGAAGGCAGCAAGCAGCGAAGCAGCGAAGCAGCAGCCTCCTTCCTATTACGTGCACTCCAGCCGGGCTGCCAGCCCTTTGGGCCGTGCCACCCACACCCAGGTGAGGCACTCTTACTCCCAGCATCGCACGCTGAATTCCAGTATCACACCTGAGGTCCAGGCAGCCCAGAAAAGCCCCGTCTGTGAGTGCTTGTGGCTTCGGGAGGGCATCTGGACGCAAGCCATCGCAGCCTTGCAGTTCACTGTGACCGTGAAAGCCGCACAGCTCTCCTCTCCTGACTGTTCATAGAACACTGTCATCTGGGCGGAGCTCCGATCACAGCGAGCTCTCTTAGCATGAACTCTCCTACAGCAAAGTTGGATTCCAAGCGAGAGTACCTCCTGGGTCATTATACCCCCGAATGGTGTTCCCCTCAGGAGAGTTGTCTCACTTTTAATAAATTACATTTTAATGTGAAAGTAATAGGATTTTTACTATTGGATTTGTTAACAATTCTTCTCTCTCTTAGACATAAACCCACATTAACATGGACATTTCTCATTATTAGTTTTGCGCTTGTGTAACGTCCTCCCTTACCTGTGCCCGCAACCCCCACAGGAGCTCAGTGAGACTTTCAAGTAGGCATACTGCAGGAAAAAGATGTATGTCTTCAGTTATTATTTTTAAATGTTTGAACAGAAGCCATGTAAATTTCTGAATGCCTGTTGAAATTGGAGTCCTATGATTAAAAGTGCTATGTTTATAGCAGCAAAACTCCTAATAACAAAATCCTGGAAAAGATATATACAGGATAGATAGATAGCTATAGATAAACAGCAGTAGATGATTGGACAAAGAAAATGTGGTATTTCCATACAGTGGAGTAGTACTGTGCCATAAAGAAGGACACATTTGAGTCATTTATAGAAAATGTACCTTCAGACCACTATGTGAAGTGAAATAATCAGATGTGCAAGCTTGAATAACAGCTTCTCAGGCCGGGGATGTAGCTCAGTGATACAGCGCCTGCCTGGCAAGTGCAAGGTCCTGAGTTCAATTCCCAGTACAGAAAAAAAAAAAAAACAACAGCTTCTCGTACGTGAGCAACCCAAAGTATAAGTAATTTGAAAAGCAATATGAAAAATGGACAACAGGCCACAGAGAGAGAAATCTTTTGCAAATGGGAAGGGGTCCCAAGGAGAGGAGGAGGAGGAGGAGAAAAGGGAGTGACAGGAGAAATAAAAATAATTTAAGTTACGTACATGTTCTGGCCCCCATGAATGTAATCATTATGTATGTATTATAAACCTGTACCAATAAAAAAAGTTATTTGGCCTCCTTTAAAAAAACACTTGAGCTGGGCCATAGCTTACAGATCTAGGCCAGTTCTGCTTTCGTGAATGAGACAAACCAAGCACCAAAGTTTCAACCACGTTGTGGGTTATGTGGACTTTCATCCTCTTTCAGGAAAATCACCTATTGCATATATCCCTTTGTACTAGGAAAATGTATTGTTTATAGTATTAGAAAAATATTTTTAATTGTATTGCCTTTAATGAGAATTTTATGTACCAAGCAATCTTACAGCATAATTGTAGCAATCCCACTATCGTGTCATTCTTTTTGTTGTCATTTAACCCAGGAGAAATCTTCAAAGCTGGAATAGGACCTCTTATATAAGAGGTTTCTCTGAGCTTTGTAAAGTAGGTCACTTGTTGAATTCCATTATACTGTATTTTATGGTGTCTGTGACTGGCAGTGTTTTAGTAGCAAATAGTTTTCTTTCTTGAGCTAATTATTAATGAACCAATTTCCTCAGCAGTATTATGTTGCACTGCTGTCAGTGATGATAGTTTTTTAGATACAGATTTTAACATTTTTTGTAATGGTTCCCTTTTGCATTTCCATCTCTACATGCCCTAAAGGAGCCCACTTTTTAGTTTTAATTTAGGAGGGGACAGGTGGAGAGGATGTCCCGGTGCACAGGAAGAGAGTTCATTTTTACTGCAATTTATGAAATTCTTCAGAGCCCAACAATGTCCTTGGGGGGAGCTAAGAAGTGGCCCCCAGTGGTTTTCTCCCTCAGATAATTTCTGCGTTCCTGGCGACTTCGATCTGAATGTCTCCACTTGCTCTCCCCTCTTACGGCCCTGTGCATCTGTTGGTGAGCCAGTAGCGGGGTGAAGTCACCTTCACAGTGGCTCGCTCCCCAGCCTACAGGGCCTCCTTTCTGGCCTTAGAGATGTGACAGCCTGTTTGCTTCGGGTAGGTGTCTTTGACTCATCCTGTACACCAAAGAGGGGGCATCTGCTTAGCTTGATTGTTTTTGATGATGTTTTTTTTCCCCTCTGCAGAAATTGTTAGAGTTTAGATACTAGAAGTTGAAAGTGTAGAATAGTTAAAAACTACGCGAACACACAATACTGTATTTACCTTGGTCCGAGCTGTCAGAAGATCTAAGAACGCCCTGAACCCAGTTGCATTAGCAGATATTCTTCAGCAGCTGCGCAGCACGCCTGACACCATCCTCAGACTCCCGGGGAGCAAGTGTGTTGCACCCTAAAACTGTGCAGAATCAGGGATGACTCGCGGGCATCTGAGGATGATGCTGGTGGGCTTGGGACATTTGCAGTATTTTAAGAATTCCAGCCAGAGATACTGCTTAGCAGCACACGCGCCTGCCTGGCAAGCGCAGGGTCCTGAGTTTGATTCCTGGTATCAAAAAAAAACCCTCACACACCGGGAAGACCTGTGCTAATTTAACCATGAAGAAATGGATAATTCCACTCACTTTTCATAATCTAGTACAGGTTGGAAATCCTTTATTTGAAGTACTTGGGAGCAGAGGTGTTTTCATATTTCAGTTTTTTGGATTTTGGAATATTTGCATAGACTTTACCGGGCAACCGTCATTCATCCAAAATCCTGAAATCTGAAATAAAACGTTTGGAACCCAAACTTCACGAGTCCCCACGTGACACTCAGAGACTTCGAGGTCTGCAGCTCCGGGTTAGGGCTGTCCCACTCGCGCACCTCTCCAGGGCTGCTCTGCGTGGCCCTGGTGGCATTTGCGGCTGCAGAGTTCCTTGCTGTTGGTCGTGGGGAAACGCTGTGAACTGCAGGGTTCTGAGCAGTCCGTGGCTTCTTCCCACTGCATACCAGCGGCTGCTCCGGCTGCGGCAGGCAGAGGTGTCCGCTGACATTGCCGGCTGTTCTCTGGATGGCAGACTTGCTTCCCACTGAGAAGCCCGGCTCCAGTGTTATCCCTGGTCCGATCCCATGCCAAGCTGAACATGGCTGTGAACCACAGTAGCTGCGTGATGGAGGAATTTGACTCTGTATGTAAGACTTAGACTTGATTTGTATTAATCGAATTTACTTATCTGAATAAATTGTTTGCTTCACTAAGCCCAAATTTCATAAAAAGTCCATTGCTAAAACTTTCCATTGAAAGTTTTAACTTCCTTATTAATGTAATAATAAAACAAGTTATTCCCCCAAGAGCACCAGTGTTACCTGGACGTAACACTAAATGAATAGAGAACCACAAGCTATAAAGTCATTGCTACTGTACTGTTAAGAATTTGCTTCAGCTACTTGTCTTTGCATAAGCCCTTAAGCTTTTGCTGGGAACTCTGTGAATTTTAAGAAAACCATACTGAGAGCCAGGCATGGTGGCGCATGTCTGTAATCCCAGCACTCAGGAGGCTGAGGCAGGAGGATTGCTGGGAGTTCGAGACCAGCTTGGACTACAAAGTGAGTTCAACGCCAGCCTGAACTGCATAATGAAACCCTGTCTCAAAATGCAAAAAAAATGAAAGAAAGAAAACCGTACTGTCCCCTGCACTGGAAGAGGCTTACATTTGAGGGTATAGTACTGAGCTTCAGAGTCAGGCAGACACACAGAAAATCCCTGGAACACATGGGGCCTTGGACAGGTGTTCTTTTCCCTTAAAATATAATTTATTAATTTGAAAAATGGGTCATGGTGGAAGCTCAGTAATTAGAACGTATTAGAACAGTTACTAAGTGCGTACTTCCAGGCAGGCAGCGCGCTAGTTCTAGGTAGGTAAGGCAAGGCCCTGAGGGCCTTGGGAAAAGCTATGAGAAATAGTTCCTGTTTCTTTCTGGAGACTTGATACAGCATATGATTGTATTCCATAGGTTTAGGTACTCTTCTGTATCAAAAATAGTATGGCTGTCCATTTTTCTGTTTTCTTTCTCAATTCTAAGAGATTATTTCCTTTTATAGAAAGAGGCAGCTGGGCTCAGTAGGAAATATCTGTAGCCTACCTGCCTCTGGAGGCCGAGGCAGGATCATCCCAAACTCGGGGCCAGCCTGGGCTGCATTGCAAAGTCTCATCTTAAAAAACAAATAAAATAAATTTTAAAGAATCAGTAATTCCTGTTCCAATTAAAATATTCTTTTTTCCCTGATTATTCATGGTCTCTTCATCTCTGAAATGTTTTATAAGTTGATTTCACATTAACTAGCCTTTCAAGATCAACAAGATAGAAGTGGTATTAAATAGCAGAAATTGTATAGAATTGCCAAGAGATGCATAAATGTTTAATCCACACTGAATTAGTGTATGTGATTGGTTTAATAAGTAAACTCAGAGAATGAGAGGGAGGGAGCGAGAAGGGCCATGAGCTCTTATTTCCAGCTCTAGAATAGTTATGCTAAGACAGTCTCAGCAGCCCTTGAATGTACAGATCCCCCAAGAGCAAGCGCGAAGAGGCTGTTCCACAGTCAGCGTTTTCCTCCTTGACATGCTGCGCACGTCTTCTGTCTCACAGGCTGCATTTTGATGTGCATACAAAGTGTCAGTAGCACCATCCAGTGTTTCTGGTTGATTTCACCAGGCCCCTCTTCGGTTATGCAGTTGTTTTGATTGTTTGCTGTTATAAACAGTGCTGCCTTAAACACCTGCATGGAGTATCTGCTAGGACAGTGGTGGAGCCCATGGCCTGCACGCCACAGTGGGCTGTGCGTTACCATTGGAAGCTCTGAAAGGTTCACCACGGCTGCTGTAGGAGTTGAATGGTGTTAATGGTGTTAACTCCCTGTACGAGTTAAATGGTGTTTTTAATGACCCTTTAATGACATGTTCTGTATGGAAACCTGACGTCCTGAGTTCGATTTCTGGTACCTAAATAAATAAATATCAAACAAACAAACAAACAGGGTTTCATTATACAGTTCAGGCTGGCTTTGAACTCACTTTGCAGCCCAGGCTGGTCTCAAACTCACAGTAATCCTTGTGCCTCAGCCTCCTGAGTGCTGAGATTACAGATGTGCACCACCATGCCCAACCAAGAATCAAATTTTTAAGTCTTTTTATCTTTTTCTTTTTCATAAACATGCAACCTTAGTTCTGGAATATTCAGAACAAAGCCTAAAAGTCACAAGCTTTTTGTCACATGCCACCCATCTGAAATCTTACTCACTGTAAGCAGTGAGTGCTATGGGCTCTGATGCCCGAATTGCATCCTTATGAAATGCATCACGTCATTCTGGGTGAGCACCTACTTCTGCAAAGGTGCTCCTGGAATGCGTTCGTCATGCAGAGCAGGATGGGGGGAATGTCACGTAGGTTAATTCATCAGCTCAACTGTCAGTTTTCCCAGGTCTCAACTGGAGGATTAGGAGGGCAGGCGGAGGACCCCCATGGACGCCCCCCGGGCAAGCTGGGCGCAGAAGGTGGGGTGGCACTTTGCGTGAGTTACCTCATTTCCCCCACACACCACTTCGGGGAGGCACATAATGTCGTTCCCCGTTTACCTTGTGAGGAAGCGGGGTCACACTGAGTTTCAGCATCTCGCTGAAAATAGCCAGCGCTCAGCCAGGATATTCTGAAATCATTAGGTTTCGAGCCCCCTTGCTCCACCAGAGCAGGCAGTTGGAAGTCTGTACGTCAGTTATGTTCGTATTCAGGCTGACGGAGGAAGTTGGGGAGGGCATACTCTATACATCCAGAGTCACTTCTTCACTAGTGAGGGAATGAAAATGCAGTGTCGCCGCAAGGTGTCATCTCCTTGGACGTTTGAAGTCCCTTTCGTCTGGCCGGATGTACTTCAGTGAACACGGAGACCAGAAGTGGTGGAAATTGTGGTTCCCGTTAATAGAGTTCAGGTGGTCTAATCAAAACATTGCATGAAAATAAAGGCTTGATCGAAATTTCTTCTCTGTATTTGTTGCTGTTTTTCTGTTTTCTGACAGTAGATGTTTCGTAGGTGGTTGCAGGATGATTCTAGTGTTGGCTCAGTAGTACGTCCAACTGTTAAGGAAGGCTCTTGCTAAGTGGCCCGGGCTGGCCCTGATCTCATCCTTACGCCGCAGTCTCCCGAGGGGTAGGGTTACAGGTGTGTGCCGCTGTGTACGTCCTCAGCAGTCGTCTTACTACAGTGTGACACAAATACTTTAAGCCTCTATGGTGAAAGCCGTTCCTTTCCAGCACTGCCCGGGTGTGATTGAATCTGTAGGTTTGCTGCATTGGTCACTTCAGGACTCAGCCGAACAAGTGAAAGACCTCGCTCACTTTTTCACACACTGTGTCCTCATATACATGTGCGTCTCCTTTTTTTCACTCCTGTGAAAATTCTTTGATCCTCAGACTAGTACAGCCTGGAACGGCAGTTACAGTCACTTCCTAACACACCTAGACGGGTGGCCACACACATAGGCCCTGGGGAGGGGCCGGGAGACTGTGCCCTTTCCCCCTCAGGAGCCGCCTGCCTTTCTCAATTCGGAAGTGCTGGGCACTGAAGCCTGTGGAGGGAGTTACTCTGCTTCACAAGTGTGAAGGTGAGTGGAGCTAACCACGAACGTGAGGCTTAGCTCAGTGGGTGCTAAATGCGGCCTTGACATGAAAGCCACCTAGGAGGCGCTAGACAGTGGGGTCCTCAGTTGCTTCCCTCAGTCCCCTGCGTCTTTGGATTGCAGTGATCATCCTTCGAATCTACTGGCATCCTCTACACTGTGAGAGATGAGAGATCATTTTGTTCTTTTTTTTTCCTATGGAACGTCCCATACCATTTAATACCATGGACTGCCCCGTTCCTTTGACAACCTCCTTCCTGCTCTCGACCATCCCTCCCCAGTCTCCTCCTTCCTCTGCTTCCCTTGCTTTGTGTGTTCTCTTTAGTGACCCTCATTCTTTCTCAGTGTGTATACGGACTGTTACCTAGACCTGTAATCTGATTTTCTCTTCCATACTAATCATTCGGAGAACTGTCTAGCATATAGCCCCAAACGCGTGTATACCTACTGGTCTTCAATAATTGGATCATGCTTGGGTCAAACTTAAGGCTGACCGTGTCCTCAAATGGGCTTCTTCTTCTACGGTTATCTGTAATTCTGTCCCTGCAACTCATCTCGTTTTTTCCAACATAATCAATTCAGCCACTATCCCAGAAGCCCGCAGGAGGACCAATGCTTGTCCTCAGCCACCTGCCCATGGGAGTCCCGCCCCGCACCAGCCAACTCCCTCCGCAGAGCATCCCTTGACCTCCTGCTTCTGTGCTGACCCTGGTATAGACAGAGGCCATGTTTCAACTATAGGAAATTCAGATCTGGCTTCGTGGAATACTTTCTTGGGATCCTTGGCTTTGTCCCCCTATCCCAGATTGTCCATTACCTATAGACACGTATTATTCAGATGCCTCCTCTCCAGATGGCCCCTGTCTAGTTAGGATGCCCTTCCCTGTCTCCCCCTCTGTCGCAGCGCTTTCTATGCCCTTTTACAGATGTGACCATTTCCTGTTGTACTGTAAGCTTCCTAAGGGCGTGGACCAACTCTTAGGACACTGTGTCCGAAACACCACGGCGTCTGTTACACTCCACGTAGTCCTCCGTGTCAGCTGGGTGCATACCTGTGTAAATGAGCCCATAGTTAAATAGTAATGTATTCATTATTTCTCCTAGCTAAAACATACAGACTTCTGACTATTGAAGGAAGTAGTTAAAAAGCAAAGAGAAGAAAATTTTCACATACTAACTGTAATTCACTGCATCGCTGCGGCCTGTCAGCCTTTTCCCCTTGCACTGATCAGTGTGATAGTGCTGTACTGTAGTAAGGAACATACGGCTTTACCGTGTTTACTTAAGTAAATTACGTTACTTAAAAGAGTATCCTGTCCTCCATTGGATATTCTCCTTGCCTGCATTTAGCGAAGCATGCATTACTTTAATAATGATAAGCAAGCTCCTAGAAAAATTGATTTTTGTATTAAATTCACCTCCCAATGGAAAGATATCCAAGTCCTAAAAGCCTTCATGAAGGCTGACCCAGCTATTCTTAAGACACTTTTTTTAGAAAAAAAATGAATTCAGCTGAACTAGTTCGCTAGCATGAAATCTTTCACCGGAGTTAATGTGTAGTTTTTGGATCAAAGTTCATCTTGCTTTCCGTGGAATCAGGGCAAAATTAGAGTCTTTAATGACCGTCAATGCCAGGAGGGCCACGGTGTTGAATGTTCTTTGAAGTCTGATGCTTTCTGGAACAATTTTGGTTCTACTCAGCCCAGCATACAGGTCAGAATACAAGCCCTGTGGTTTTTAAGTACCAGAATACAAACCCTGTGGTTTGAAGTATTATGTCATTCCATAGTCTGTTTTTACTTTGTGCCAGGTTTTGAACCCTTCTACCCCAGAGCCCCGCCCCAAGCCCACATTTTCCTGTCATTTTGTTGTTTTAAGGTGAGACTATTGCTAGTAAAGGAAGAAAAAGCCAAAAGTTCTCCAAAAGCAATCCCAGAAGGAATTGTCTTATTGCTTTCCTATTTAGCTTTCCTATTTGTTCAGTAGTTCGCCAATTTTGCGAAACTACTGAACAAACGATGCTTATTAGTCATTTATATATATATATATAGGTATGTTCACACCTGTTCTTTAAAAACAACATATTTCGAAGTTGCATTCCTTGCTCTTCATTCCTTTCCTGGTCTTTGGACTCATTAAAATTGTAGAACTCCGTCACCTTCCAGAAACGCCTCATGAAGCAGGACCCCTTGGTCAGTTAAGTAACCAGCCTTGGCCAGCGTCTGGAGTTAATCACTGACTCTCCGAGGAGACCTGCGCTGTTGAGAAAGGGCCCCCTTGACAAGCAGGCGCTTCTCAGCGCGGACAAGCCAGCGAGCACCGCGGGGTAGCTGAGGTAGTCCGGGCTGTTGCCGCGGCGAGCCGGTCAGCCCCGCCCATGGGTGTCACGCACAGCGTCTGGGAGTAAGTACGCAGAGACAGCGGTGGTGTAGCCCCCTCCTCCCAAGTTTCCCGTCCCTGATTTCAGTTTGCAGTGGTCAGTGGGGGTCTGAACTGTACAGTAGTAGTACGGTCCTTTGAGAGAGAGCCTACCCACGCAGCTTTGACTGAAGTACGTTGTTCTAGTTCTGTTGTATTCTTAGTTATTGTTCCTCCCTTACTGTGGGTGATTTAAAAGGTAAATTATCGTGGGTGTGTGTATCTAGGAGAGCAGAGGACTTACATATGCACGTTGGTACTCTTCGCAGTTTCTGACATCTGCGGGAAGGTCCCAGTTTCTCAGTGCCTAAGGAGCCAGGCTAAGATGAGGGGCGGGGGCTTGAGACCAGGGTGCGGGCAGAGCCCTGCCTGGGAGCTGTGAACCTCTCTACCTCCGTCTCATCTTTTTTTAAAAAAATACTGAAATGTAGGTTGTAAGTGTCAGGTCTCCCCAGTTTTTAAGTATTGGCTACTGTTTAAGAAAGGAGAAGTCCAGCAGTCCAAAATGTACGAATCTGCCTCTGATTCCTGTCTACAGAATCCAGCCCCAGGCCCCAGCCTTGGTATTATTATAACTTGTAGTACCTTTTTCTTTTGCTTTTTTTAATCAATACTAATGTTATTTTGAGCAGTGATTCTTAAGAGAGCTTTAGTACTATTTTTGGTAAAGCAGAACAAAGAGGTGTCATTTTTCCAGCCGTATGAAAGTAGAAGAGATAATTTTTTTAAATTGTATATATTTAAGGTATACCACATGCTGGCTTCATGTACGTGTACATTGTGAAATGTGGGTGGGGGGCACTTATTTGCAAATTCCAAGTACGGTGATTCCCCTTTATCTGCAGTTTTACTTTCCAAGGTTTAATCAACCGTGGTTCTGAAATACTAAGTGGAGTATTCTGGAAAGGACCCTTTCATAAGTTTCAAGTTGCATGGCGTTCTGAGTAGCATGGGGAAGTCTTGGGACTGTCACGTGCCTGGGACGTGAGCTGCCCCTTTGTCCAGTATGTCTGTGCTCGGTGTGCTGCCGGCGCGGCCCCTCGGTAGTGTGGGTCACCACGGGACCGCTCAGTCTCTCCCGGCTTTCCTTCTGGACTGCTCCGTGGCAGCCTGGCGCCACGTCACAGTGCCCGTGTCACCTGCCTCACCTCATCTCATGACGTCGGCGTGTGTCTTCTTACATCATTGCAAGAAGAAGGTGAACACAGTACAATGAGATGTTTTACAGAGATAACAGGAAACTGAGTAGATGTTTTGCAAAGGGAAGGAGACCGAGACAGGGGGGAATGACAGAGAATGAAGATGCCTTGTGTGCATGTACCGATGCCCCACGGGGAGTGTAATCGTTGTGTACTGCAAGCACGTGCTACACTAGTACCACTTTTAAAAAATGAAATACTGGGGCTGGGGATTTAGCTCAGCGGCACAGTGCCCGCCTGGCAAGTGCAAGGTCGTGAGTTTGATTCCCGGTACCAGAAAAAAACCAAAAAAATAAATAAATAAATAAATAAAATACTTTGAGAGAGAGAAAAAAGGCTCACATTTCACTTAACTTTTATTACGGTACATTGTTGTAATTATTTTATTAGTTACTGTTGCGGATCTCTTACCATGCTTAATGTAAGTTAAACTTGATCACAGTTCAGTTGGTATAGGGCAGTGATGGTGAATCTGTGGCACAGGTGCTGCAGCCAGCTGTTCGTTATCAGTGAAAGTTCTCACAGGTTCCCCATCTCTGGTTTAGGGAAAAATGTCATGTACTATATATAGGGTTTGTGCCATTCAATTATAGCCATGTTCTGAGGCCTGAGAATGTTTTCCTCTGCATAAAAGAGGCGACAGTGCACAATACAATGTTCTTAGTTATAGCCACATGGTCATACAATAGAGCCAAAGAAGTATATTCCCTTGGTACTTCGTAAGTTTTCTTTGGAAAGACACCCTGAGACTCTTTAGAATGGACACAGTACCAGGGCGTTACTGAAAACTGGCTTTCCAGGGAGTTGTTCCGACCAGTGGTTTCGCATGGAGTTGTAGAATATTGGAACTGGAAGTGACCTTGCAGGGCAAGGCAGACTGCCTTTTCACAGAAAGATTTCTGGCCACACCCTGAATTGGATTTGAAAAGGTGGTAGTTTTCAGACAGCACCTTTGTAATGAAGAATGCCTTGCCCTGCCGGGCGTCTGGGGCTGTTTTCAGAATGGAACTTCTAAAGGGTTTAGACTGAAGTGCATTTCAGCAATTTAAAATCTACACACAACCTGCAGACTAATGCACTTGTGCTCAAGTACTTTCTAGGTCCTGTTATTTTTCTCTTCTTTCCTTTCCTACATGTCATCTTGTGTGTGTGTGTGTGTGCGTGTGTGCGTGTGTGTGTGTGTGTGTGTGTGTGTGCATGCCTGAATGTTGGGGACTGAACCCTGGGCCTCACTGTTACGGTTTGTGTCTAGATGTTCCCCCCAAAGCCTCATGCAATCATGGGGCAGCTTCTAGAGTTTATGATTGACTCATGGTTCAATGGGATTATGGATGTGAGTGCTACACCCATCCTGCACTGGGTGTAGCAGGGTGGGTGGCCTCGTACAGTGTAAGGCTTGCTGGTGCCCCTCCCCTTTCACTGTTGGTGCTTTTGCTATCTTCCTCCACCATGAATGGTTGCCCTTAGCCATGTGCCACTCGGCCTTGGAGCCAGCAGGACTGAAACACAAACCGTGAGCTAAATAAACCTTTCCTTCTTCAATTCTGGGGATCAGGTATTTTGTCTCAGCAATGAGAGAAAAGTAACCGAGACACTCACACTTGCTTTCCAGTGAGCAATCCCCCAGCCCCCACTGCTTAGAACTTTGAAGTGAGATGTGTTTATGGCTTATGTGGTGAGGTGCTTGTCCCAGATTCTTTTCCTCCTAATCTTGAGACCATTGACCGGCAAATAGTGCCTCACCCGCCCCTGGGTCATCTTGTCAAGTATACTGACTGGTGTGGTGCCAGGATTTCCGGAAGGTCACCACAGAGAAGGGACTTTCTAAAAGATGTGTTTAAAAGTAGAATGCTTTTATCCCCAGGGCCGGGGATACAGCTCAGCGGCATAAGCGCCTACCTGGCAAACGCAGGGTCCTGAGTTTGATTCCTGGTACCAAAACAAAAACAAAAACAACATCAATGTGTTATCACAATTTGGGTGAATAAAAAAAAAAAAAATGAATAAAAGTAGAATGCACATCCTTGCAGATTCAGTGCTACTGACTCCCATAGATTGTCGTATTGTTTTGGAAGCTCAGGGAGATCCGGGAACTTTGCTGAAGCCTCCAGCTCGTAACACCTAAAACCAGTTTGGGAACTGGGGTCTTTGACTTAGAATTGTGTGCTTTTTTTTTTTACCCCTACAACTGTATTTTTGCAAGAGTACGGGTGCTACATATACTGATTTGTCATGACAGTTTGGAAGGCTGAGGTGGAAAGATCACTTGAGTCCAAGAGTTCAAGACGACCCTGGGCAACTTACCAAGACCCCATCTTTTAAAAAATGTATTTATAGAATAAAACAACAATAAAGTAAATTCCACCATATCTAGTGGTGAATCTTTCCTAATAAAAAGTCTGTACACCGAAGGTATGAATGGTAGAATAATGTCTTGTTCCAAGCATCAGCTCTTAGATTTCCCATCGGGTTTTTTCTCTCAGCCCTTACAGCCTGTTAGTGACAGGCTTTGATGCATAGCATACCCAGGGCCATGAGACTGATCATAGGGAATGCAAGGCACAGTGCTTCAGACCGTGCTGGCACGACCCTTCATGTGCGGTGCTGCTTATGTTTGTATTGGTGTGTGTTTGCAGTACGTGCAGTGTACAGTCACCTTGGGAATGCGTACTTGTACGTAGTACAGCGTGGTTCTTTTTTAAATACTCTTCCCTCCCAGTGCTGTGTTACTCACATCACTTAACTCATGTAAGCTTCTGCGTCTTCACCCGTTGAGTAGGAACGACAGCAGTATGGCTCACAGTGACAGTAAACAAGCTTGTCTACTCTCTGAGTGAAAGTTAGCTGCTGCTGCTGTTTCTCCCTCCTTCTGCAGGGCCTCGTTTTCTGTGAAGTAAAGCACTGCCTTCCAAAAGCTTGTCTCGTTTCTTTCTCTCAGTTTCTTCTTCAGAGATGACAACCTTATCTGCTGCGCAGGGTGTGTGATTTGAACACAGAATCCGTTGGGGTGAAGCCCTGCGGGAGCCTTGTGTTGAAGGTAAAGACTCGAAGTTGAAGAAGAACTGTGACTCAGCCAAGTTCATCATTAAACAGGGCTCCTAGGCCAAGTCCAGGTGCCCAGGCAATTAGCCTGGCTGGCTGGATGATTTCCTGCTGAGAGTGTGTGGTTGGTTTCTCCCGTGCCCGTGTGGAGCCTGGGACCTGGTTTTGAGCATCTTTTACCTGGACCACTCTTGTAACCATAGCAACAAAGCCTTTGTTTCCCTCAGACTAATCTGCCCCAGGCCTTTTTGTCACCCTCCTCTCTGGCCAGGGAGCCTCCCTCAGTGTGGGTGTGGTGCAGGGCCATCCAGACACATCCTTCCCTTCAGAGATGTTCCCGTGTCCACCCACCATCGGTATTGCTGATTACTTAATACTTGTTGCTTGCCGTTACAAGATTTCGACCAAATCACCGCTTTTTTTGTTGGGTTGGTTTTGCTTCCCGAACAGAAATATTTGTGAAAACAGTGTAGTATCCTAATTGTATTTGTTGGCAGTGCTCTTAAATAAGTAAATCATTACTAAAATATGTTCTTGTCTGTACCTTCTGAGGTGGCTGAGGCTACCCTTTCCGCACTCCGAAGTAGTGGCCTCGAAGAAAAGCCTTACACACGGGCTTCTGTGGGACCCAGCGGCCTGCCCCACGCAGCTGCAGCTGGAAGTGAAGAATCCAGATTCTTTTTTTTTTTTTTTTTTTTTTGGTACTGGTAATCGAATTGAGGACCTTGCATTTGCCAGGCAGGCGCTGTGCCGCTGAGCTGTATCCCTGGCCCAGCTTCCTCCTCCTTGTCTCCTGCCATCCACCAACCACGGGCGCCCTCGCTCCTTTGTCCCCTGCCCGCTGAGTTCTGGTTTGGAACAGGCAGCAGCGCAGGTGGCGGCTGGCTTGGCGTGGCATGACCACTTTGGTGTGTGCTGGAGTTTTTGCTTCCAGCCCATAATCTGCAGCCCCAGCAGACTTGAGTCTCCTGCTTCACGGCGTCCTGGCCACCTTAGAGCCGGCTCTCTGGAGTCACCAGTGACCTGTGTCATCCTTTCTCTGTGCATGCGCAGTGTGTCCGGCAGCACACTGATCCGCCAGTGCCATGGCTTTGTCCGCGGTCCCTCCGGCAGGTGCTGCCTCCCTGCCTCCTGAGTGGACGCAACACCCAGGGCCGCCATGGCCCCTGAGGCCTTACCTGGCACCAGCCTGGGACTGGCTTCTCCGCCAGGCTCACCTTTCTCATCCCTCCTCAGAAAGAAAAGGAAGGCGGGCGGGAGGGGAGGAAGAGAGGGAGGAAGGGAGGGAGGAAGCACCGCGTGCCCAGAGCCAGAGCAGACTCTGCGGCGGGACTGAAGGAAGGGGCTGGAGCGGAAGGTGCCCGTGTAAAGGGGCACAAAGGAAAGCGCCCAGACAGCCGGCCAGAGCCTGGGTTCATTCTAGGGCCTATGGGACACTGGGGGCATTTTCTGCAGCTGCTAAAGGGATCAGGTTTGCGTTTTACAAGATCACTTGCGGCCCTCCGCTGTTGCTTCTGGGTCCTCCTTGGAGAACCACTTCTGCTCCCTCTCAGGTGACTTACACTCCCCTGTCCCCTCACCTCCCACCTGTTCTCAGGAGTCCCCCCCGCGCCTTGGGACCAGGGAGCTGTAAGTACTGCTGAAGGTGTTGGCAAGGCCAAGGCCCTCCCAGGGTGGGGTCGGGGCCGCTGATTCATCCAAGATCCCACGTCACCCTCACCGTCTTCCTCACTGGCCTCCCAAGGTCGAGAAAGCAGTGGCTGGGTGCTGTGAATTTCTAGTTTTCACTCAAGTGGAGAAGGGGGAGGAACAAGACCTAGAAACTCCACCTCCTTCCAGAAAGTGTGGAGCCAAGTTTGATTTAAAGGGCGATTACGAAAGGGGAACAAAGTCAGAACGGAGGATTTAAAGGATGTAAGGGTGGGGATGTGCTACCCCAAACGTTACACCCTGCGGGGATTGCCAAGTATGGGAAGGGACTGCGGTAAGGAACAAAATTCCAGAAACTTTTTTTTAAAGGATAAGGATTGCTAGCAGGTTTCCGGATCAAGATGAAGGTGATCAGTTGGCACATGCCTATAATCCTAGTTACACCAGAGGTTGAGGCAGGAGAATCACAAGTTCGAGGTCAGCCTGAGCAATTTAGCAAGAGATACTGCCTCAAAATAAAATGTAATAGGGCAGGTGGTGTAGCTCACCTGGTAGAGCATTTATTTGCCTCCTACATATGAGGCCCTGCGTTCAAACCCCAGTACCAAGGTTGAGGGGTGTCAAGGAGATAGAGGATGCAAAGAGTGGGAGTATGGGTGGAAATAAGCCAACAGTGGGACTCTGAGGGGTGAGCGTGGGAGCGTGGAGGGGGTCTGGGGCGGCTGCTGTGTGGGGAGAACAGGGAAGGAGCTGCAGGAGAGTGTGGGGTAGTTCCTCACCAAGGTCAGGTGCCTTTACTGGACTGAATCCACTCAGTGTGGGTCGGCAACCCCAGCAGCAGGAGCGGAGAGGAGTCAGAAAGATGATTTGCTTGGAAGAGCGGGGCAGAGGGTGGAGCCCTGGGCTCCAGGGGTGCAGACGGAATGAGGGGAGATAGCCTGGAGGTGTGTGAGTCCAGGAGGGGCATGGTGGCTGGGGCGGCAGAGGAGGAGAGGTCAAGGGGGAGCTAATCGAGTGTCACCGGGAGGAAGGAGTGGGCAGGATGGAAGGCAGAGGGCCGAGGAGGAGAATTCAGGACCTGAAGTCTGTTCCCAGAATCCGAGGTCTGTTAGCTTCTGGAAACTCACAGCTAGGAAAACCCCGTTAGTCAAAAATTCTATTCCAAGAATTAGAGCAAGTAAACTTAAGGCAACTGTAATTCAGAAAAGCAGATGGAGTCATATCCTCTCCCTCTTCCCCTTAAGCAGCGTAAACAAAGGCTAAGGGAGCGCAGCAGAGCTGGAAGGAGGGACAGAGACACCTTCCACTGGGAGCCTTTGCAAAGTAAGCAAATTGAACCTAAAGGAATTCTTACTGTCTCTTGCGGAGCAGATCATTTTAATTCTTCCTTCCACTTGTCCCTCAGGGGCATAGAATGGGGCCCTTTCTCCCTGAGGCATTGGGGGAATATTGGGAGACAAGCAGGCATTGTTCTGTGGGAAGTTCTTTTTAATGAGGAAATCAGGATGTACTCTGCCCTGAATACAGTCTTGAGAGAAAAGACTGGAGCCTTTCCCCACAGGGTGCCCCTCCGCAGGACTCACTCTGGGGTTTCCCATCTCATTTTACCTGAGGCAAGGAGCTCTGTCCTCTGTGGAGACAGCCACTGCCGGAGAAAGGGGGGAGCCATCGTGGCGGCCACCCCAGCACTTCCTGTGTTCTGAGCACAGGGCTGACTAACGGGTCCTAGGGATGGTGCTGATCCTCGCAGAGCTGTTGCTCCTGGAGAGAATGGTACTAGCAGGCAGGAATATATAATGCCGACACTGACCGCTGGCCTTGCTGCAGTTCCCAAGCAGCTCACCTGTATACCTGCGCGGCCGTTGCTTTCCACAGCCCAGGTGGCAGGGGCTGCGTTAGATTTCAGCATCAGCACACCAGGCCGAATTGCTCTGCACCAGAACAGTCCTGCAAGACTGGAGGCATCCTCCCAACCCTGGAAAGGTCCCCCAGGAACGATGGAGAGGAGCGGGGTGTTATCCTCTCCTGTGGGCTTGCCGCTGTCAGCACCACCTGGACTCATGGGAGAAGCTCTGATGATGTTGAATCCCAGACGGGGGGGATGTAGGACCTTCAGTCCTTGTCCGGAAATCTTTCGGACCTTACTCGACTGTTTCCTGTCCCCGACCTTCCCCCGATCCACCTCCACAAGGGGTTGTAGGAATGAGTTGCCGCCCTCCAGCAGCAGCGATGCCCAGTTCGATTTCTCCTGCAGTGAGAAGTCCTGCTTGGATTCCATCTGCATAGTTTAGCAAGACATGAAGTGGTCTCCTGAGCAGCTTAATGTCTTCACCAAGAAGGGAGATGATTCCAGCTGCTAAGATAGGTTCTTTCCCTAACATCTTTACCAGCTTGCACTTTTCACAATTTACATGTTTGTTGAGACAGAGTCTCCCTATGCAGTGTAGGCTGGCCTTGAACTCACTATGTAGCCCAGGCTGGCCTTAAACTCACGTGATCCTCCTGCCTCAGCCTCCCAAGGGTTACGGCATTGCAGGCGTACGCTACTACGCATCATATCCTAGGAAGTGGGTTCAAGAGAGAATAAAAATGCCACGTGCTGTAACTAGCAGTGAGCTGGGAAATGAGTGTGGCATAGGGAAGACTTGGTATTCCGGTAGGAAGAACCGTGTTAGCGCCTCAGCTGCTCTAGTCTAGCCTGTGATCCTCGGAACCCTCATTTATCTAGTCTGAGAGTGTCGAAAACAAGCTCCACGAAGGCAGGGGCACTGAATGATACATGGGGCCATGGGAGCATTGTCCAGGGAGCAGAGCCCTGGCCAGTGGCTGGCATGGGTAGGAGCACAGCTGCAGTTTGACAACGGGTTCGCTCCTGATGTGGACTCCGGGCCATAGAGTGAAGAGGCTGTTAGAGGGCAGTGGGGCAGGGGTTCTCAGTGGTTAGAGCTCTGGCTTCCTGTGCAGAGGCCCTGGGTTGCAACCCCGGCACTACACACATGCACACATGCACACATGCACGTATACACACACAGAAAGGAGTGGCAGGATGTAGCTTGGAAGGGGTGATGTGCAGGAAGACCCCGGGAAGCTGCAGCTGGGCTGCTGTTGGCTGCCGTTGGGGGCCCCTGTCTGGGGACCTTACGGACTCTCACTTGAGACCAGCCAGAGCAGCGCTGGGATTGGTAAGGAAGCGGGCATTGCTAATGCTCAGGTCAGGGGGCTGCCTGTCATTCTTACAGCTGATGCTTGTGTTTTTGACGGTGTTGAGACATGATCACAACGTGATCTTGTGTTCGTCCTGATCTGTCATGGCCGGGGGGTGGCCTTGTCTGGTTTGATGCTCTGTGAGCTTGTCTGTGTCCCTGGGAAAACATGAGGGCGCCAGGTGGGTTGGTCTCAGGGGTGAGGGGCTTCGCTCACAGGGAACCCACTTGTGTGTACCATGTTTCAATTTTGTTCTACTGCGACTGTACACCTAATTTCTCCTTAAAAGTCAAAATGAGGGGCTGGGGATTTAGCTCAGCGGCAAAGTGCCTGCCTGGCAAGCGCAACGTCGTGAGTTCAGTTCCCGGTACCGGAGAAAAAAAAAAAAAAAAAAAAAAAAAGTCAAAATGATATACCCTTAGTTCTAACTCTACTCCAAAAGACATTTGATAATTTATCAAATTTTTTTTAAGTATGGAAAAAACTGAGTTAGAATTGTGTACTTATCTGACCTGTCTGGAGTGGTGATCTATTTCCCATTTTCTCTGTTTTTACTAGGGAGTTGGGAGAACAGAAATAAGGTCATCCTTCAGGATGGCACCGTGTGAGTTACTAAGTTCGTGTAGCTACAGCTACAGCTGTGTGCAGCTCCCTTGACAGTGTAGTGTCAGTTCTGGGAATGAGTCCTGCAGTTCTCCTGGGACATGTTGGTATGCGTTGAAATGACTCTTGTGGGGGTGGGGATTTAGCTCAGTGGCACAGCACCTGCCTGTCAAGTGGAAGGCCGTGAGTTCGATTCCCAGTACTGGAAAAAAACAAAAACAAAAAAACAAACGAAATGACACTTGTGCAGTGAATGCCTCATATTTATGACAGGACAGTCTTGGGAACACCTCAGGTGTTTAATTATAGAGGATGATAACATAATCTACTACGGTAAGTCTACGCGGTAAAGTAGCATGTGACTGGGATGGAAAGAACGAGGAAGCTGTCCACTTACTGATGTGGAAAGACATCAAGGTGTATTGTTAAGTGAAAAAAAAATAAGGTAGTGAACACAGAAATAAAGAGAGTAAAGACAAAAAAGATATCTGTCCATACTTACATCTATATACGTAACGCTACATACATGGGAAATAAAGCGATCACCCTTACTTGTGAGGTGGGTGGGGATGTGGGGAGGAAATGACGTTTTGTTTGTTTTGCATTTGTTTTTTGAAACAGGTTCTCCCTGTGTAGTTTAGGCTGACCTCAAACTAAAGCCTTTACTCCTGTCTCAACCTCCCAAGTACTGGGGTTATGGGCATGCACCACTATGCTCTGTGTGGAAACGGCTTTTTAAATAATTTTCATGATGACACATACTTGGAATCCCAGCACTCAGGAGGTTGAGGCAGTTAAGATTCCTTGAGTTTAAGGCTAGCCTGGGCTACGTAGTAAGTTCAAGACCAGCCTGCACAACATAGCGAGACTTCATCTCAAAAAGCCAATAAATCAATGAATGAATCAATGAATGAATCAATGAATGAATCAATGTTGGTGCTTGAATTATATAAATATACTGTCTATTCCAAAAATTAACATAATTTAAAGACATGTATGATCGAGAATAGTGTCTTTCTCTCAACCCACTGTTTTCTTTAGATGCGTTTGGATCAGTTTCTTGTGTAACCTTTTAGAGTCCATTGTATTTCTCCCAGAAACCCCCAACAGGATGTGTTAAGTGTAAAGAAGGTAGTTGTTTGGTTGGTTGGTTGGCTGGTTGGTTGGTTTTAAGAAATTGGCTCTTAGGATTGTGGAACCTGGCAAGACTAACATTATCAGGGCCGTCCAGATGGATGGAAGGGCTGCCGGTGCAGGATCGAGTCTGGGGAAAGTTGAAAGGCACAGCTCCCCTGCTTTGGAGGACCTGTGTCTTTTTTGCCTAAGACCCTCTTCATCCTCATGGGAAGAGACCTGCACGCAGGATGCAGGGTGAGCTTCTTCCTGAAGTGTAGGGATTTGAATGTCAGCCACGTGCAAGACGTCACCTTCACAGCAACACTGAGGCTGCTGCGGGACTGGAAACTGATACCGTGGCCTTGTTAAGTTGAAACGTGTGCATCTCAGCCTCGTGTTGATTGTACAGTCAACACACATATCCACATCCATATTATTATAATAGAAATTAGCATATCACCATACTGATAGGTTGGATGACAACTTCCTGCATTCTGAAGGAAAACTCTGAAAGGAAATACACCTTTAAAATACATGAAATTTGCTAATTCCGTACTATGTGAGGGTTCATAATTACTAGGAAAAAGAAAGCAACAGCTTAGAAATACATTTGGTAGTAGTTAATGTTTACATTACCACGAGCTTCCAACAAATTGAAAAGAAAAATACTGATGCCACAAATCACACAGCCCATTCACAAAAGTGTTTAGCCTCAAATGGAAAATGAGTCAAGTAAAACTAAATAGAGCAAACTCGTTTCACCAAAAAGATAAGGTGGTTATGAAACATAAACTCTGAGTAATCACCTTCCACAATTTGATAAGTCAAGCCACAGCTATAAAGTCGTGTCTTTTGGCCCATTAATCCCCTTTCTGGGAACTAATCTTCATTTGATGTTAGCCAAAGGCCGAGAAGCCTTCGGGAACTAATCTTGAGAAACTAACTCAAAAGACAGTAAAAGGCATAGCCTCCAGAAAGAAATTCAGTACAGCATTATTTATAGAAGGAAAGAAATCTGCAAATTCAGTCTCCTGGAAATGTAGAGGTGTGCACTGCACAGCTCAGTAAATCTGCCAAGTTACAGCGGTTACGGATGAGTGCAGACTGGCAGCGTGGTAAGTGTGCGCAGTGTAACGATGCACAGATCATTGTCTTGGCCCTAGGGACAGTGAAGGCCATGTAAAAACCGCGTAGCCCCGCGGACAGATGGGAGTATGGGAACCTAACACCGTTCGATGCATTGCAGTACCAGGGTCGTGGGTGACACTTCTGTTTTTGTTTGTTCATACTGGTATTGTTAGGACATTTTGACATTACAACTTCTCAATAATTAATAAGTTAGCACTGTCCCAAATAATAGCCATCATGAGGCGTGAATCTTTGTGTGGTCGTCGTGCTTACCCATGATGGTTAGAGACGGGGAACCTAAGGTCTGAGAGACTGTGGCTGTCTCACTCCAGGGATGCTGCGGGCGGGAACTCAGCTCCATCCTTTGCTTAGGAACGAGCCGCCTGTCTCTTGATGGCACTTTCAAATCAAACTTCCTACCTAAATATGTCTAAGAGATCAGAGGCCAGAAGGAGGTATGGCACAGGGGTGATGGAGCGGGGAGGCAACATAAACAGATTCAAGATGTGTTACGTGCGTAAACCAACTCCCCGCAAGAAGTGCCATCATTATGGACTGCAAACGTGGGCCAATAAAAATACACATCCAAGTCAGATAAACGAGATCAGAGAAACTGGAAACAAAGTACATTGTTATGCCGATAAAATTAGGTCTTTCTCTAATATTATGATGATAGCTAGCATTAGTCCCAACACTTTCTAATTATCAGAGATGGCTCGGGTGTGGTAGTGCATACATGTTAATCCCAGCACTTGGAAGGCTGAGAGAGAAGGATGGCTGTGAGTTCAAGGCCGGCTGGGCTACACAGTGAGCTCAGGGACAGCCTGAACTACATAGTAAGATACTGTCTCAAAAAATAACAGTTATCAGAAATGTTTATTAAAAGCTTTTACTGAAAGGACCACTGGATTATAGTTTATATTTTTTCCTGGGTAAAGTTCCTGATCAACATTTTTCCTCGGTGGATACAAGGGGCCAGTACAGGACATCTCAGTGAGCAAGAAAGCTTAGTGTAAATATTCCTTTGAGGTTTTCAGTTGTATATCCCATCTCTTAGTCTGTTCCTCAGGTTGGAGGACAGTTTTAACAGTTTCTCAGGGCCTGCCGGTATTTGCTTTCATCGGTTGGCCCTTACTTTCCAAGATTGGAAGTCACTCCTAAAGCTAGCCTTGTTTGAGGGAATTTCCCGATTGGCACATGAATTTGCCAAACAGGAAAAAGATGGTGGTTACCCCCTAGTCCCTGTTAGTACCATCCCCGACTTGGTGCTAACCCGTATCGTGAATGTGTTGTTTCAGGGTAGACCATTTGTACACGTTCTTCGTCCAGTGGTCTCCTGACGTCTATGGGAAAGATGCCAAAGAGCAAGGCTTCGTGGTGGTGGAAAAGGAAGAGCTGAATATGATCGACAACTTCTTCAGTGAGCCGACAACCAAGAGCTGGGAGGTAAGAGGTTGGTTCTGAAAATGAAGGACGCAGTCAGAAGTGGCCCCCTGTTCGGACTCAGGTGCCGGCTGGTAAAAAGTGAGAGCTGTGAAGGACTGGATAACACGTTGGGCTTAGCAGGCCACGTGATCTCTGTCACAGCTGCTCACCTGTGCTGCCGTGCAGCACCGGTCCGTGGGTGAGCATCTCTGTCTTCCCGTCGTAAATTTCTTTGTATCACCAAACGTTCTTCTTTTTACATATTTTTAACCACTTAAACTATATTATATAACTCGCTCACCTTGTGTGTGATACAAAAATAGAAGGTGAGCTGGATTTGGCCGACAGGCTACACTTTGCCAATGCGAGGGTCTCTTCCTCCATTCAGACATGTGTCTGGTACCTCTTGGGCCCGGGCCCGGGACACAGGAAGACGGACAAGACGGGTTCTCTCTGCCTAATATGCTTGCAGACCTGGAAGGTGGGGAGATGAGCCAGGGAGAAGTGTGTCAGCTCCTCCTCCTCGGCACTGGGCCCCTCCGCCGTCCCCCTGTGTCTCTCTAGCCTCGGTTCCTGGCTCCTTCCTCTTCTGCTCCTCCCTTGGGCCCCTCTGATGATTGCTTCTGTGCTGGCTTAGAGGGATGGTCAGAAAGTGCCGGCAGCCCTTCCCAGGACGCCTGAGTGCCTCAGGCCTTCTTCCTCCGCTCCTCTCTCACCTGTCTTGCCTGCCCTGCTGTGTGAATGTCACCTCCCTCTGGCTCTGCTCCCGGGAGGGCGGACACTGCCTTAGAGAACCTGTCATCCCAAGTCGGGCGGGGCGTGTGCACATGTGTAGTCCTGGCTCCTTGGTGGGCTGAGGGGGGATCATTTGAGCCCATGAGTTCAAGACCAGTCTGGACAAGAAGCAAGACCCTGTCTCAAAAACAAACAAAAATGACAACAGACAGGGACCAACCAGGGAGAATGATCTATAATGAACACCTGATTTCTGAATCCACCTGGGTCCTTGCCAATGACGAGAAGTCCTATATATCTTTAGTCACCTCCCTTTTGTAACCTTTGGCCCCTCTCTGAAACTCTGCGCTCGCTCTGTGGTCCGTGAATCCCCACAGTGGCCCTTTGCTTCATTTCTACAAAGAAGAGACTGTTGGACACGATCTTCCTCCTTCTCTCCTAATTCCCCTATGATTGCACGCTTCCTGCTTGGTTCAGGGGTAGCATGCCGTCCCCGTCCCGAGGGCTGGGGGGTTTTATCCCTGAGGACTGTCCTCCTGCGGGCATTGCTTTCTTCTTCCCCTTTTGAGCTTCCTATTCATGGCCTCCCGTTTCTCAACTGCCCTTCGTTCTTATCACTGTGCACCCAGTTTGTTCTGCAGTCACCACTGATGTCACCCTGCCCAGCGTCACCACAGACCTGATTCCCATCCTCACTGTACATGAATTTCCACTGCCTCTTTGCTCCACGTGCTGGGGCAAACGTGGTACCCTGAGGGCAGAGGTGGTGTGACATTGGTCTTCCAAGCTAGCCCTGTCCCCACCTAATCACTCCCTCCTAAGAGTCTCTTAGGAGCTATGACACAGCAAAGCCAGAGAAAGTCCCTGTCCTTCCTGAGCCCGACACCTCTCACTCAGTCCCAGGCAGCCGGAGCCACCTCTGTGTACTCTCTGTGCCTCACCGACTCCCCGCTCACCCTCTGGCCTCGCGCTGACACCCACCTGGCAAATGCGCGGTCACAGAACACACAGGTGGACGCACCTCCGTGTGTCACCAGACAGGGTCCTAGGAAGTTCCCAAAACTCAGGTAAGGAACCTCGCCCACCCTGCTGTAGGGTAGCCTCCCAGGCTCCCTGACTTCCCTCCCAAAAAAGAACCTTCAAGACTGAGAGGCACAAGGGTATTTAATAGACAGAAATGTGAATGGCGCACTCAAAGAAATAAGAGTGAGCCAGGTATAGTGACGCACACCTGTAATCCCAGCACTCGGGAGGATGAGGCAGGGGGATCGCTGCAAGTTTGAGACCAGCCTGTGCTACAAAGTGAGTTCAAGGCCAGCCTGAACTGCATAGCAAGACCCTGTCTCAAGAAGATTAAAAAAAGAAGAAAGAGGGAGAGGGGGAGGAGGGAGGAAGGGAGGGAGGGAGGAAAAGGAGAAGAAGGGAGAAGAGGGGAGGGGAGGGGAGAGGAGAGAGGAGGAGAAGAGAAGAGAAAGAAAAAGAAAAAAAAAAGAGTGTGGGCCCGAGAGAGGAGCCTTACGATCCGGAGCTGGGTGTATCTGTGGGGTCCTGGGGTGTCTCCAAGAGGGGCAGCCAGGCTTGTGTTCCTCCATCTGTCTGTGTCAAGGTGCAGCCCGCTGACCCCTGTAGAGCTGGGATCTGCTGCCAGCTCCTCAGGAAGCGCGGTGTATGGGGAGGACAGGGGCCTCCGTGCTGGTGCAAAGGGCCTGTTTGCAGGTGAGATGCGGAGAAAAAACAATTAGCTAGGCTTGTGTCCCAAAGCCGTCATTTTTCTTAGAAGTACGATTTTAGAATTCTGATTTTTCGTCGTCCTTTCTGCCTGACTGTATCTCCTCTGTCCTGCTCACCCTGACCTGCAGTCGTCTTTAGCACCTGTGCCCGTGGAGGCAGTCTTGTGTTTCACTTGTCCCGCCCCTGTTGCCTCATCCCCAGCCGGCCGAGCTGCGTCCCCTCTGCCGGGCCCAGCCTGACGTTCTCATGATCAGGGAAGCACCTGGTGATTGTCGCTCTCCTCGAGGGCCTCCTGCGGCAGCCTCTCTTCTCAGCGCAGATTGTGAGGTGCTCTGCCCAGCTTGTGTTGGGGCTCTGCGCAGAGCGTCTCTTCTGACCCAGCATTGTCGCCGAGCTGCCACGGGCCGTCCTTCAGCCGGCCGCTGTGGCAGTGCAGCAATTATATAGGGGAAAGAAACTCCCAACCTGCCGGCTGTCCAGTATGAGTTCGTGTTCTCTAAAATCAAAGAATGAATTCTAGGAGCAGTGGAGGTTAAGAGCAGAATATATTTATTGGGGAAAAAAGATGTCTGTCGGAGAGAGAGACAGAAGGGGTCCCGAGTGGGTTGCAAGGACCCTGCCTTTTCTCGGGATTTTTATAGAGCAAAACCAGGAGGTGAGGTGGGTCCAAGGTAGGAAACACGGGAACTCACAAGGTGGACGTGCCGTGGGACAGAACTGGTCAGCTGCTAAGATTAGGGGCATAATTGCTAAGGTAAAATTGATTAAACTGGGATCAAGGGGGAATCGAGTCACCGCAGTAGGGGGGCATGAAACAGAACAGGGGCTTTTCCTGTAGGGAGATGGGTCAGTGGGCCTTCATATCCCCACCTACCTACCTACCTAGTTATTTATTTGTTTGTTTTGGTCTTTTTGAGACAGAGTCTCACTGTGCAGTTCAGGTTAGCCTTGAGCTCACTTTGTAGCCCACGCTGGTCTCAAACTCACAGTGATCCTCCTGCCTCAGCCTCCCAAGTGCTGGGATTACAGGCGTGGGCCCGGCCTCCCTACCTGATGTTTATCCTTAGGGGAAGTAAGTGGGTGCACTCTGTCCATCTTCCGTCTTGAGGTCTGGCCCTGGGGAGCAGAGGCGCCATCTCCCCCACAGCGGCAGGGTATCCTGTCTGGGGCCCTGGCTCCTTCCAGGGCCAGCCCTGTGTGACTGCCTCTGATATTTCTGTCTAACTTAGCTGTCCGTAGCAACAGCACTGGGTCTCCTGGGAAACCCCAGACTTGCAAGGCCACTGAGGTCTGGAGAAGTCACAGAAAGATCTGTGAAAATTGACCCAGCGGGGCCCCGTGTCCCTTCTGACCCCAGTCGTTGGGTCCGAGGAGGAGAGGAGGACTGGTCGTGCTTATTAGTCACTGGGACAAATGGAAGAGTACAAGATGGTCCCTCGGCCTTACTCCGCTGGTGTGCATGACTGCGGGAGGGGCGATGCCTTCCCCACCCTGGCTCACGTAAAGCAGGCCCTGGCCTCAGGCCCGTCACCCTCCAGGAACAGGCCGGCATGGAGATGTGCTCAGTGGAAGGAGCCTGCCCAGGTGACCTTTCTGCCTTTGAGATTCAAACTGAGGCGGGAGACGGAACCTTCAAAATGGAGATTTACCAGAAGGTGCTGGAAGGAAACTGGAGAGGCAGGGCGGGAAGCTGCATTCGCCCAGGGGTAATTAGGAAGAAAAGTATGAGGAAAAACAACTCCTCAAACAATAGGGTTCAATTGTACTGCTAGGAAACCACGGGTTTCAAAGGTGAAAGTGTCATTTTACAGTCTCCCCGCTCAGCCTGACAGGAAGTCTGTTTGCTCTGCGTCCTAATTTGGGTGTGTTCCTGTGGAACTGTTGAAACCCCTCCTAAGGGAAACAGAAACTTAATCACGCAGGAAGTCAGATACTTAAACAGTGCAGCCCAGAGTGGCTGTAAGTGACCCTGGCGTGGAGGCGCAGGGCGCAGACCTGCTCCTCCTCCGAGAGGGAGCTGGCTCGTCTCCCACCACCATGAGAGGCCGGCGGCTGCATGTGGACATTCAGATTCTGTACTGTGCCAGGCCTGACCAGGAGCCGTTCGTGAAGGTAAGCTGGCTGGCATTTGCCTGGGGACGGCCAGGTGCCGGTGATCTCGGCTCCCCGGTGGAGGAGAGGATGGTGTGTGTGCAGGTTATTTGACTCATTGTAGAGATGCACGCGGTGGCTGCTCCTTCCCTCGAGAATCTCAAATGCGTTTGAGATCGTTCATTCCACAGCCTTATTTGTGCCATTAGTAAAATGGGGAGTTCACGCAAACCGTGGGGCTTTATTTAGTGCCTTTAAAGCACTGCATTTGTGATTCTTTGGAAGTATTTTCTGCATATAAATTCTCCAGAAGGTGGCAAAATGTATAAGCTAATTTTCCTGCCAGAAATCTGTCTCAGATAATAGCAGACGCTCTGTACCTTTCGTTTTGCGGTTGGAAATTGAGTAATGCTTTCTCTAACAACTTTCACTAGATGTAACAAATGCTTTTGTTCTATGATACACAAGCCGTTGTTATTGGTTCTCAGGTGTCTTGGTGAATCTGTTGTCTAGTGGAGTTTAGTTTCAGAATAATTCAGTGGTTTATCCAGCATATAAGAAGGGAAAATGGATTTTAAGGTGAAGGACTTTGGTAGTTCATAAATAACGCTACAGTTAAATAAGAAATGTACAACATAATGTTTTTCAGTTTAGAAGGGAAGAATACTTTTGATCATTTCAGACCGTCTATAAAGACTCGTAACCTAGCTATGATTGCGAGTAAATCGCCAGGCTTCTCCGCTTCCTGGTAGCTGTTATCGGACATCATTTCTATCAGATTTGGTTGCCAAGTGCACAGCCTTGAGAGAAAACACCAGCAGCCTTGATTAAAAGCTGGCCCTATTGTTCCAAACTCCGTATTTATGGAAGACTTACTGAATAATCTCTGAGTATTTCCTTATTTAGACAAAGGCTAATGGGGAATAATTTTGTGCATTTTTTGTTTGTTTCTGGGAATCGAACTTAGGACCTTGTGCTTGCCGGGCAGACGCCTATGCCACTGAGCTATATCCCTGCCCTGCATTTTCAAAGAGTATAAATTACCTGTGGGTTGTGAACAGTGCTCACTGAGGACTGAGCGATCAGCAGCTGTAAGCCCCTGGGAAGTGCGTGGCTTTAATGCGTGTATATGAAATGCCTCAGGTGTCGTGCCCTTAGTTCTGCATTTGTTCCAGAACGGGAAGGTCAGCCCTCTCCCCAGAGTCCCGGTCCCTGGTCTGCACCAGAGCTGCACCAGTGCCCCGATGGAAGCGAGTGAGGTAGCTTGCTGCGGACCAGCAAAAGTGACCCTGTCCTGCGCTTGTCTTTGTGCCCCACTTAGATCATCACTGTCGAGGAGGCCAAGCGTAGGAAGAGCGCGTGCAGCGACTACGAGGACGAGGACGAGGAGGGGCTGCCCGTGCTGCAGCCGCACAGCGCGCTCCTGGAGAATATGCACGTCGAGCAGGTGACTTCCGGGGAGTGGGCCGCGGTCTCCTGGGCCAGGCAGCGTTTGCTCCTGCTTGGGGAGGGGGCAGGATAAGAAGGAAGAAGCGGCAGTCTACGGGGGCCTGCCCCATCCCGCGTGCATCTGAGAAAGCCACCTCGGTCTGTTCTACCACGCGAGGACTTGACCGGACACAGCGGTTCTGTTGGTGATCAGCGTCCTGATGATGAGCGATCTCGTGGTTCCAGGGCTGGTGCCGCTAGGGCGCGGGAAATCAGGGTGGCAAATGCACTTTCTTGCTCTGTGAGAAACACTGGCCTCGAGGAGGATTTTCCTTCTCCTGTAATTCTCTTTGCGTGCTTTGTACTCTGAAGTCTTGCTCAGTTTTGTGAAATGTAATGCACTTACACCTGACCTCTGGTGGGGATTTCTGCCATCAGTTACTTTTGTAACCTCAACTTGAGAGACCTTAAAGAATCATCAGCTCAGCTTCCTTGGTTTACAAATGGGCCACGAAATGCCCAGGAAAGCCAAAAGGTGTGACCAAGTCACTGCCCCGGGGGTTCACTCAGACGCTGGTTGAAACACTCCCAGGCCTTGGCACTTCCTGGCCTCCTCTGATACAGTTCTGAGAGATTTTACATCGGTGGTGTTTGTGGCAGCTAAGTATTGATTTAAAGGCCAGGCTCCCTCTGCCTGCAGCAGTGAGCATGTGCGTTTTCTTGCTCTCACTTCCTTGGGAAGCTGCCGCTCTGCGTCTGTGAAGATTCTTTTTTTTTCTCTCGAGAAAACGTAGTACAGGCTGGCCTCGAACTCAGTAATCCTCCTGACTCAGCCTCCCAGGTGCTGGGATTACAGGCGTATACCATCATGTCTGGCATGAGTATGAAAAAAGAACAATTTTAAAAAGCAGGAACTGTTTATTAGTCAGGTTGAGGTATAAAGTAAGTGTCTAGTTCCTGCTTCTCTTGATCTGTATCTGCAAATGTGTGCTCATGCGCTGCCTAACATTTGGGTCACCGATGGACCCTATGTGTGACGTCATCCCCTAAGATGCTATTGGCTAGTGACATCAGGTATAAGGAGACTGTAATGTTGAGTTGCCCATTGACACTGCATGACGGCACTTGTTTTGTGCCACAAGTTTGTGTGATCTATGCCAGAACTGTGGTGACACTTCCTCCCTCGATCGGCAGCTGGCCCGGCGCCTCCCCGCGCGGGTGCAGGGGTACCCATGGAGACTGGCCTACAGCACGCTGGAGCACGGAACCAGCCTGAAAACGCTCTACCGGAAGTCGGCATCGCTGGACAGTCCTGTGCTGCTGGTCATCAAAGACATGGACAACCAGGTGAGGCCTGCGCCTGGGGTGGAGGATGTCTTGATAATCATTTTTACACCTTCATGAGAGTAGAGTGAGGAGTCCAGTAAACTCGCCTCACTCAGATTGCACAGCCAGCGGGACTTTGCTACTTCACTCTGTTGAAGTAAGTCCCAGGACTGTGTCACCCCGTGTACTTCAGAATCCTCTCTGATACCCAAACATGGTCACGTTCTAAGGAGGTTTTTTTTTTCCCTATGCTGATCATGGATTAGGAAACTATAATGGTATTCAACAACCTCACGCTGGAGAAAAGTGAGGTAAAGCAAGTACGGATGTGGAGATAGTTGGAGCATAAATTCGGGTGCCATTCCAGGGTTCTTTCTCGATAGCTCAGATAGAGTCCACAGACCCTGCTCATGGGGGCCACGCGGAGAGCCAGTCAAGGGGCCGTGGCTCAGTGGCAGAGTGCTTGCCTAACAAGTGCAGGGCCCTAGGTTCCATCCTCAGCACTGCAAAAAGAACAGGCATTGTTACAACACGTGGGTTTTAAATGAAATTACTCAGAGACTTAATGAACCGTTGGAGAAGTTGGTTGCTGTGTGTTTGATGACGTATAGGGCTAGACACGAGTCCACACCCAAAGCATATAGTTCTTTATTTACCGGCACTAGCAGTCTCGGGGAACAGATGACCCACCCGAGCAGGGATTGAGGGAGCCCAGTTTCACAATACGTGAAGGCAGCCAAAAGCCACAGAGGGTGCCCTGTGTGTCAGGAAGTGGAGTCCGTGAGTCATGGTCCCTGGCCGAGCTCAGGTTGGGTGAGGACACCTGGACACCAGCGCTGTTCTCCCTCCCGTGCCATCCGAACAGAAGATCATGATTTGGCTGAATTTGCCAGCATGATAAAACAAAACCTATATATTTATCCAAAAATGGGTCACGTTCAGTAATCTACAAAGAAACACATGGAGCATGGCAGCACCGGGAGGAGCTCTGCAGAAGCAGCCCCCAGTGAAAACTGTCACCGGTAGAAGTTAGAAGAGCAACAGTGCCTTCGAGTGTCTGGAAATTGTCCTAAGGGCATACAGCAAGCGAAGAAATATTTATTCAAGGAAACCTAATAAATCTCAGTAATCACAGTGAGACTCTCTGGCACCAGAGACACAGCCCTCTCCGTGCGCTCAACATCTCCCAGCTCAGACGGCTGAACGCTTCACGCCGAGATCAGGGAGCAAGAAAGTGGACACTCCCTGGCCCCACTGCTGCTCTGTGCAGGTCCCCAGTACCTCTTTGTCCCACCCCTGGTTCTGTGGTCTTTTTTGTCTTAAGAGCTCCCAGTTGGTAATAATCTTGGCTGAAAGAGGTAGCGTGATAGCTCAGAACAAGATCGTGCCAGAACTGCTTTACAAAGCCTTTTGTGGGGAGGGTTAGACTCGAAAGCAGGTGACATTGAGGTTTTCTTTTGACAGATTTTCGGAGCCTATGCAACTCATCCCTTCAAGTTCAGTGACCACTATTACGGCACGGGAGAGACTTTTCTCTACACGTTTAGCCCTAATTTCAAGGTATGGTGGGCACCTTAGAGGAGGAATATTTAACTACCCAGTGTCACATTGCCAGCTGGGGGTCGGGTGATAGCAACTCCCAGGGACCACATTTGGGCTTTCCGTGGCCCCGCAGGGTTTTGTGACTGCAGCATGAAAACGTCAGGCCCTAGGACTTGGGAGTGGCACATCCGGGCTGTAGCTCAGAGCTGGAGTGCAGCCGAAAGGTCTTTCCCACTTCGTAACCGCTCACTGGTTGTGGGGTGGACGTGGCCTGGCGGTCGGAGGTGCTTCGGCTGAGGGGGCGGCTCCCTCACATGGGCAGGCCAAGATGCCCTTCTGGCTGACTCCCCAGACTAATGTCTGTTCTCTGTTCTGTTTTCTACCCTAGGTTTTTAAGTGGAGTGGAGAAAATTCATATTTTATCAATGGAGACATAAGTTCTTTAGAACTTGGTGGTGGAGGGTAAGGATTTTGTCATTAGTGCTGTTTTAGGGCTTAAACTGAGAGGGTCATTTTTAATACACGTTTGTAAAACACAGTGACGATATGCATAGTGGAGAGCTGGTGCATATACACATCCTCGTTCTTTTTATTTCCTCATTTGCTCCCCTCTGTGTATAGGTCCCTTCCCATGTGCAAAAGCTCTAGCCCTGTTTTCGATTATTTCTATTTTTGTCCAAATATCTCTTTTATTTTGGTCTTTATTTATACCTTAGTTTTCTCATGTAAGAGAAACCGTGCATATTTAAGCTCGTGCGTCTGGTTTACTTCAGTTAACACTGTGATCGTAAAATGTATCCATTTTTCTACCAATGACTCAAGTTTTTCTTGATGCCAAAGTAGTACTCCACTATGTATAAGCACCACATTTCCTTTATCCACTCACCTGCTGATGGACATGTAGGCGTCTTTTAAGATTTTGCCATCCTGGGCTGTGATGCTGTAAACATGGTATGCATGGATTGCTGTAGTAGGATGCCTTCTACTCTTGAGGACAGAATAGAACAGACAGGGAATAGCTAGCTGGGTCCAGTGGAATTCCTAGTTGTCATTTTTTGAGGAATCTACACGGTTTCTAAATCCATGAAAGGAAAAGAAAGAAACCACTTACCTTGGGAACACTTTAGAGCTGTGTCTGTCTGGCATAAAAGAAGGCAGACAGGAAGTGCGCCATGTGCGATTTCAGTGTTTTCATTTCTCTAACCTCTTTTCAGGGGACGATTTGGTTTATGGCTCGATGCTGATTTATACCATGGACGAAGCAACTCCTGCAGCACTTTCAATAATGATATTCTTTCCAAAAAGGAAGACTTCATAGTTCAGGACCTAGAGGTATGGACATTCGAGTGAACTTCAGGCTGCCTTAAACTATCCCACAAGAAAGACGGGGTTGGCGCAGTCCTCCCAGCTGGCTGGAAGATGGAGAAGGTCCAGCCCCCGCTGCCTCATCCGACCACAATGCTTTCTTTCTGCCGTCAGCTCTGAGCATGCTCACCTTGCAGAAAGGCCCCGAAAGGTACGTGTGGAGGGCAGACGCCGGAGAAAGACCTTTGCCATCCCGATCGGAGAGAAAGACTTTGTACTTCCGCCTCTTCCACATCCACACAAGGAATCGGAGTGTTCGTAGATGTATGAGTTGAATGCAATTTTTATTTTTGGTAACTGTGAAAAAATAAATACTGTGGAAATATATACATGCCTTGTGTATTTATCAGCATAATTTTCATTACCAAAATGTACAGCTGTTGTTTGCCATGGTTAGTGTGATTTAGAAAATTGAAAGGAAATAGTACTGAAAAGGAATGTATGATTTTTTTAAAAAAATGCTTTATTTATATCTAATATGTTGTCTGAAATGTGTTAGCAGGTTTTTTTTCTTTTTCATGTGTCAGATCTTGAAATATACATTTTGTGCTATATTGGGGAAGAAGTTTGTTTTATATAGTTTTATATTTTTTTTTGCCCTGATTGTTTAGGGTGATAAACCTTAATATTTCTGAATTTCTAAAAGCTCATGACCAAGGTTCATTGATTGTTATATAGGCCAGCATTTTTTTTAGTCATTAAAAGGGTACATTTTAAATTACTTACCCTGAACAAGTATGTGTGAAGCAGAAAATCCCATTTCTTACAGTTGGGAGTTCATATTTATAAAAATGGCTACCTTTATGAACTTAGATTTAGAACAAACCCTGCTTCTGAAAAGAGAATGTTTTTCTCCTTCTAAAATCGTGTGTTGATAATGAACTTTATTTTCATAGTGCTTATTTGCACAGCCCACCCCACCTGTTTACATTAATGAGCAAGCCTCTGTTTTAAAAGGGACCAAGTGTTTTAATTTCTGTATTTCTGAAGTCAAAATGTACAATTGGACCAGTTGTCTTGGTTTCTAAGCTCTTGTTTGAGAAAAAAATAATATAAAGAAATGGATTCATATCCAAATTAGAATTTTAAAACAACTTTTTAAAACCTCAACCCATTTTTACATCATAAGAAAAACTTAACCAATATTATTGTCAGACTTGTATGAAAACCAAAGATTGCTAGTGGAAAAAAACTGAATAATAACCAAGGCTGAGAAATGATGTGTCACAAATTATTTCCCCAGTGATCTTTGCAAGGAAAAATAAATAACAGGCAGTATTTACATGTCATTAAAAAAAAAAAAGAAAAATAGTTTTCAGAATATTATTTTACTCTTCTTTTTAGACTATTTACTAGAGGACAAATTGCCCATTGACCTGTTGGCCGGCAGTTTCCATACTATACTCCCTTTCCATGCAAGGTCAGGTGAATGCTGTAAACCTCCAAGTCTGTGGCCCAGGTGTCCTTTTAGCCAAGTTGTCCTGTTGGGATCTTTTGATGAACAACCTTTCGGCAGCTCAGCCGATCTGCTCATTAAACAGCGAGTTTGTGTGAGGAATCAGGACTGTCTCATGGTCACCACACTGACCATTCCAGCCATTCGCAGCCATGTGCTATTATTAAACAAATGGTCATTCCTCATAGAATTCACTCTCCCCTAGTTTAGTCCATGATACTGTACTCCTGAGAGCATCTCCAGCTGTTGTGTTCTCTATTTAAAGCAGTATTGTCCAGTCGGAAATGTGTGACCCTTTATTTATGGATACTGACTATATGTAATGCAGTGCTACCCCAATATTTTCAATAAAGGAACTTACACCTTCAGAGTGCGTGTCTGTCCCGATCATTCATTCACTGAGTGTTTATTGGGTGCCGAGTATCTCAGGGATATCGCCAGTTAGGTTCCAGATACCTGCAAGAAAGAAAGTCACACAAATGTTTGGGTTTCCCGCTGCAAAGAACGGTTATGTTTCCACTCTTGTGTGCTCCACTAAGAGTGCAATGCAGTGGCATTATGATTGATAGTATACACTTTCATTTCAAAACGGTTTAGCTACTTAAATGGTGATTGTTGGAGCCATTGGAAAGTAGGCCCTGATAGACTTGCTTCCCACAGTGTGGCCACAGATCTTCAGTTCAGGAAAAAAAAAGTGCTGTCTGCAAAGCATGATACGCACTGAGGCATAACATGGCAAAGCTTGCCTGTACTAGACTGCAGTTTTGGAAGCAGATGATGGGTGAGACATCCAAGACTAGACAGGGCCCAACACTTTCACTGCCACCCGGGGACTCCCTCCTACTCCCGGGAAACCCCTCCCATTATAGTTCCTGGAGACAACTCTGGACTTGTCCGCCAGTGTCTTCTCTTCCTAATCCTTTTATCTATCCTGCAAATAAGGACCCCTGTAAGATGTGGCTCAATCTGCTTCCGACTTCCTAAGCAACACCTTACTGTCTGATAAACTTTCTGCCACCTGGCCCCTAAGGAGGAAGACCCCAGGCAGTCATGGTTGCTTTTAAATTCCTGTTTATAAGTCCACATTGCAGGACCTGGGTGGGAAGAACCAGCCCCGTGTTTTTTCAGACTTGAAAATGATTAGGGTGCATCACTATGCTGCAAACCAGGGGGACACCCGCAACTAGTGTGAGAAGGATGACTGCCCTCAATGTGATTTCCCTTAATCCCTTCTGACGTTTCAGAGACACATGAAACAAGACTAAGAAAGAAGTGCTCTCCTTTTGAGGACGGTACTGAAAATCCCTTAAAGCTTAGATGCCTACACTATTTTTACCAACTGACTCAGAAGAGGAAACCTAAGGAGGTCAGAAGGTCGGGGAAAGTCCAGAAAACACCAGGCCAGCCACACTCCCCTTGTGAAAGTATCAAGTGCCTCTGACCACTTCCTTCTGTCCAATCAGGACATGGTCTTCCACTCTGGGGAGGCCTTAACCCAAATTTGTCGTGTCTCCTGCACCCACCTCCTTTCCTACACACTTTTATCCACAGTGACCCCTGACAGAAAGTGTCTTTCCTAAAAAAATTAAGCTTCCCAATTCACACCAAACTCAAGGCCTTACTCCTTTACCTTCTATTTCAAAATAAAACTTAGGCTTCTTCGATCTGGTCAATGAAAACTTCAGAGTGGTGTTTTAACATCAAAATGATGTTTCTTGGTAGAATTTCTTTGGAGGCCTCCAGTTTTGCATCAGCACTGCCCAGGAGAACATTCCTCATTGACGGAAATGTTGCGTGAAAGTTTGTGGCCTTTTGTGACAGCATTGGTATCGTACTTATGGGGCTGGGGATATAGCTCAGCGGCACACCGCCTGCCAGGCAAGTGCAAGGTCGTGAGTTCAATTCCTGGTACAAAAAAAGAAAAAAAAACAACTAGGTATCATACTTAGGCTGAGCACTTGGAATGTGCCTTGGATGACTGAAGTCTGGATTTGCTGCTTTACTTCCTTTTATTTCAGTTTATATAACGTGACCAGTGGCTACCATACGGAAGAACGCAGCTCTAGGATAAGATGTCAATGCCAGGTCTTTGTCAGATGATGAGTTCCTAACCGGAAGAGAGCTTTAGTTCCAAGCACTTTTGATTGGCCTCTGCTGCTCCTTAGGTTGTCAGATGTAAAGCACCTAGAAAGCAGAGTTCCCTGCCGATCCCCATCTCTAATCAAAGGTAATGAGAACCTTTCCTAGTGCCTAGGCCAGTAACGGTGAACCTTTAAGAGTTTTCAGTGCTAACAAGCAGCCCATTTGGGCATGCGTGCCATAGGTTCGCTACCACTGGCCTAGGTGTTGCCGCGCACGGTTTTCCTGGTGTAAGCATCTTATGTGTTTTGTTCCTGTCCTAGACATCCTGCTACTCATGGCAGCTCTGCAAGCACGCCATGTCCCCGAGAGGCACTCACCCATGATCCCTGTGGGGCACAGGAAAGAAAAACAACTCATCCCTTACACAGAAATCTGCTTCCTGTCTTGGAATATCAAGAATAATATTAAAGCCCCCAAGAATCCCTCCCACAGCGCCGCGCAAGGAACAGCTGTCCATACCCACTCTGCCCACAGTGACGTGTACACTCGGAGAGCTGTGTGCACATGGGAAAGTGTGCAGTGTCAGCCTGTGAGGATGAAGGGCAATGGAGAGCCCCAGAGAGACCGTTAGAAGAGTCAGTGTGTCCCGTTAACCCACCCACAAGGGCCACCATTTGTTCACCCTCTTCACGTCCAGGGTTATAAGAGGCAACCCTGGTCTAGCTCACCCTCAGCCTTGAGGAAAATGCTAAACAAGAAACACTATTTTCTGCTTTCTTTGCTCCCTCCCTCACGGCCCTCCCTCCATTCTTGCTTTCCTTCTTTCCCTCCTTTATTCCCTTTTCTATTACAAGCAATTCTTAGTGCACATTTGTGTGCCTAGAACTTAGCACCTTTATGTACTTTTGTAGGATAATTTTTATCAGTGAACCAAGGAGTGTACCCATTTTTTTATTTTAGAATAACTATTAGCAGGTGTTGGTGGTATACACCAGTAATCCCAGCACTTGGGAGGCTGAGGCAGGAAAATTGCTGTGAATTTGAGGCCAGCCCGGCCTACATAGTTCAAGGCCAGCCTGCATTACAAAAACAAAAAGAGTAACTATGAATTATTCCTCCTCAAAAGTCATACAAGACTAGCAACTGCTACTCGGTCACCTCATTCCCTCACCAATACTGCTTATGTCCAGCTCTTTATTTTTGCTCAAATGGTATCTTATTTTCATTTTAATTCTTGAATCATGAATGAGGTTGAACCTCTTTCTGTGTTTATAGCCTATTTGTGTGTTTTGTTTTCTTCTGAATAGGCTATTCACATGCTCTGTCAATTTTCCTATTGTTCATCATCTTACTGATCTATAAGAGCTTAGAATATTCAAAGTTAGCCCTTTGTCATGTGCTGCAAAGATTTGGCTTAATTTAGATATTTAAGACACATGCTTCATACAGAAGGAGGATTTTTTAATATTACTATTTATCAAACATTTCCAACTTCTGGACCATCATTTTTTAGCTCAAGGTAAATTTATTCTGTGTGAGTTTTAGTTCTCACCCCAAATCTATTAACGGCATCTTCACCTTCTCTAAATGATGTCTTTCCCTCTTGCTCATTCTGTGCTAAGTCTCACCCTGCTCATACCTCAGACTAGTTAGACATGAGCTCCTCAGAATCAATGGCACTTTTCACAGGCCTCTAATCATCACTTTAAGACATGGCAACAGCTTTAGGAAAGGTCACAAGGCAAGAGGAAGCCAGTGCGAGGCCAGGTTAGCAGGAGACCTCTACCTGCTGTGCAGAGCCTTGTGCACTGCCTTGGTGAGGAACAATTTGTATGTCAGTAATAGTGCCAGAGAGGGGGAGGAGGAGGAAGAGATGGACAGGTAACAGTTCTTTAGCATGACTGCCTCTTTTTATTATACTGTATCTTATTTGATATTTCAAAATGAAAATGGGGAAACTCTAATCTCTGGAGATGAGGAGCTCTTTCTTCGGGAGGTTGGGTAACTTGCCTGATATCACAGAGCTAATGAAGGTTACAGCCAGGAAGTCTTTAGATAGAACCGACCAGAGCCGACCTCTTACCCACCACAGAGCCCTACCCCTGCCAGCTCTTCAGTGTTTCCACCTTGCAGTACCCACCCTCTGCTTCACCACTCAGGCGCCAGCATCCACAGTCCCCTACGTAGGAAAGGAGACTTTTGAGCTCCTTGCAGACTACCTGTGTCTCACACTCACATCCCAAGCCCTGGTGTGGCACACAGCATCCAGGGGGGCACTCAGTAAACAGACCAGAAGTACACAGCAGAAGGAAGTGAGCCCCAGAGGGGTTAAGGGATCTGTGGAGTGTTCCACAGCCGAGTGGGAGAGCCGGGACTGAAGCACAGATTTTGGATTCCCAACTCTCTTCCCTTCCCCGCACGCAAGGCTGAAGTGTAACTTCCAAGCATCATCCTTGAGGTGCCCTGTTCGCACAGGAAAAAATGGTCCTGTAGCTCCTGGAGTTCCTCCTTTCAGGTAACAAAAGTTTGGGGAAACCGGGCGTGGTGCTGCACACCTGTAATCCCAGCACGTGGGAGGCTGAGGCAGGAGGATCGTTGTGAGTTCCAGGCCAGCCTGGGCTACAAAGTGAGCTCAAGCCCAGCCTGAACTGCATAGTGAGACCCTGTCTCAAAAACACAGACACACACACACATACAGAAGTATGTGGTTAACTGTATTTTCTAGTTCTAACTCAGTGGGATCAAATTTAAGAAGGGAGATTTATCAGGCCCCCACAAAAAAGAAAAAAGAAAAAAGAGAAAGCAAGAAGGGTATTTGTGAAGAACACTTTTACAAAACAGGTAATATAAGCAAAGTAGTAGTGTCTGACACACCATAGAAACATATAATTGTCAGCTAGATCCTGACACCTTCACTTAGCATAAGTTACTAAACTCTCTCTGCCTCCATTTCCTCATCCGCAAAATGAGAGCAATAATACCAACCTCACATAGATGTTGTGAAAACGAAGTGGGTGAATATATGGAAACTGCCACTATGTGATCATGTGCCACATATGTTTTGGTCGATGATAGACTACACGACTATGGTACCATGAGGTTGCATAACCATCAGTACCATAGTATGTAGCTGTGTGAGGACATCCTCTGAGGTTTGCACACAATAACTCACCTAAGCACACTTCTCAGAATGTTTGCCTGCCCTTGAGTGTATTATAACACTTACTTCTTCCTGACATAATCTTTTCATTTCTCTTCAACACTTTCTATGATTCTTCTGTGTTTTGTTGCTGGTATATGTCATTTGCATGTCTGTATTTAATATTCCTTTTCAAGGCCAGGAATGATGGCACATGCCTGTCATCCCAGCACTTGGGAGGCTGAGGCAGGAGGATCTTTATGAATTCGAGACCAGCCTGGGCTACAAAGTGAGCTCAAGGCCAGCCTGAACTGCATAGTGAGACCCTGTCTCAAAAAGACAAATAGTAATAATAATTAATAATAATAATAATAATATTCCTCTTCTTGAACAACCTGCTTTACTGCTCCTTATTTGGGCTCCTCTCTGAGGACAGAGCTGTTGTGACAAAAGTTCGCAGGGAGATTTTGGCTTCTGGTTCTGAGCTTTCTGGAATATGCGGATGTGTGGCTTTATAAGGCAGCACCTCAGTGTTTTCCAAAGTGGCTGCACCATTTGCACGCTCATCTGAGTGCCCTCTCAACATCTGATAGACTTAGTTTTCCTCCAGTCTCAGGAATGCACATTACCTTACTGCCTCCCTTTGCACTCCTTGGTTACTAATGAAGACGGGAAGACTTTCATGTTGCTTAGCTATTCATGTTTTCTCTTTCATGAGATCTCTTCATATCTTCTGTACTCTTTTCAAGTTTATCTCTTTCATCTTGGTATCTTTGCTGTTCTTGCCTTAAGAATAACAGGTATTAGTCAATGTCAGAATAACAGAAAGAAGATATTTACTTCTCCTTCTGAGAACAAATCATCGTATCACAGAGCTTGCAGCCCTACAACGGTATTTTCTTAAGTCTCAAATTTGCAATACGTGGAGAGAGGAATGGAAAAGAATTTGTGTCAGTTTGGTCTGCTTTGCAGATTTGGGCCTGTATTTGCACTTGTTTATCTGGTTATGTGACTTTGTTAGAAGTACCAGCAAGAAGCTCAGTTGGAAGAACTGTGAACACACTGAGCCCTTCCGTCATTATTCCACGCACTTTACGTATGTGATCTCCATCTTTATACTAAGCCGTATGGTCGTGACTGAAGCACTGCTATTACTGATGTGCAGACCTGACAGAGGGAAGCCGAGGTGGGTGCTAGAAACAGTGCTGGGAGCTGACAGGTCTCTGTGGAGGAAGTGAAGATGGGAGGGTGACAGTCTCAGGGCCTTTACTCACTGCTGAGACAAAACACCTGAAACCCAAAGTTAGAGAGGGAAAGGTTTATTTAGCTCACAGTTTGCAGAGATCCCAGTTCATAATCGGCCAGCTCCAGGGCAGGATGGCACGGCAGGCAGGCTTCACAGAGGAGAAATAGCTTATGGTGGGCAGAAGGTAGCAAAGCAACAAGGGGCAACCCTTATATCTTATCCAGACTACTTACGGCAGGGTGCACTCACACCCTTAAATCCTAGTCTCCTTGACCCTAGCATTGCACTGGGAATCAATCCCAGTGTCACACACTCCAGATCCAACCACCTCTGAAAAAGCCCCACCTATGACCGCATGAGGCTCTGGGGGGACATCTAGACACAGCCATCACAGGGACTGAAAGAGCTGAGAGAAAGATTAAGATCAGAAATTACCAGGAAGCAGAAAACTGTGAAACGTTCTAGGACCGGTGTCCGCAGAGATGTGAAGAGTCGCTGAAGTTCAGCTTCTCGTGGAGTCTGGGTGAAGACTGCATTAGGATTTCGCCAGGGGAGTGGGTTATGTCAGAGAGGAATAGAGGCAAAAAGCAGCCGAGCCCAGGGTTTGAGATGCCACGAGCCATGGATTTAAAGTCGTCTGAGTTCATGGCAGGGATTTGGCAGCTGTCCTGAGCCAGGTGCGGATGGAAAATGATCTAGAAGCTGGGAGACAGTTGTGCCTCAGGCTGTCAGATGAGACAAAGCTGGGAGACTGTAGGTATGGAGTCTCGCAGAACCAGCAGATAAGAAACAGAGAATGCCAGCCTTGCTTCCAAATCTCTCAGCATGTTGATGGGCGAAAGGACCAAGCCGATTTGCTTACTGAGCCTCAAGGGACACGATGCCCTTTGGTGCCCTTGGGGGAAGGCAGGCTTGAGTTTCGGGAGACCAAGCTGGCCCTGGGAGGACGAGCAGGGTGGAGACCCCTTACAGGGAAATGGTGGTTTCTGCGGAGGAAAGTGTTCCAGGGAAGTCAGTGATAGCAAAAAGGTCTGGAGAAAAGCCCCGGAGGAGTTGGGATAAAGAGACTTGTTTACATCGAGAGCGGCAGGTAGGAGCCCGGGTGAGCTCGGCGGAGAACACGGCTCTCAGAGTGTGAGGAATCCTGCGCAGGTGTGAATGTCAGGAGAAGAGTGCGGTCTTGTCTTCACGATGCTGTTTGCCGTTGTTTCCAGGGAAAGGAGAAGTGCCCCTGCTACAATTGAAAGGACTTCAAGAAGATCCCCCTGTCGGCCACAAGGAACTTTTCCTGAGCAGGCTGATCCAACTTTCTGTGTCCCATTTTTCTCTGTTTTAAAAATAGGGTAAAAGCTGGGCATGGTGAACCACTCCTGTAATCCCAGCACTCTAGGAGGCTGAGGCAGGAGGATAGCTGTGAGTTCAAGGCCAGTCTGGACTACATAGTGAGTTCAAGGCCACCCTGAACTACACAGCACAACCCTATCTCAAAAAACAAAAACAACAAAAAAAAAACAATATCCTGTTGTCCAAGTGTTTATGAGAATTAAATAAATTTACATATATACACATATGCCTTAAAATTATAAAATGATAAACGTGAGTTAGAGTTACTATGGTGCTGGTTATGAATGCTTTATTAAGAATACAATATCCAAGTACAATGTTGTTCTTGATTTATAAAAAAGGAATTCCTGTCAATGCTTTGTTTGAAGACCAGGCTTTTAAAAACATGTTATGAAAGAAAGCAGAAGTATCTGCATTATATTCAGGAGACAGGCAAACAAAATAATTTATCAGGGGAAGAAACGGGATTATGAGAAGGGTTGTTTTCTTTGGTCATCCTCTACATTACAAATGGTTTACATGGCCTCCATTTAAGAATGACAGACCAAGACTTCGTAACATCCTTTCGTAAAGGACCAAAAGACACCAGTCAAGCAGACACAAGTTAGAATTGCAGGGCACCTGCTAGTGTTTGTCCAAGAGCACTCAGTTTAGTAACCAGAAACTGGAAATGTCTCTTTCCCGCACACAGCCGCTCCTCAGTCCCCTCCTTTGCCCAGAAATTTTACACCCTTTCCAGCAAACAGAAGCCAATGGATGCCTGCAGTGTGGATGCCAAGCAACAGCGGGGCCTTAAGTATTTCCTTTTCCTTAATCCAGACAGAAACATGTTCATGCCTGCTTCTCTTTTACCTTCCCAAAAATCGAATATTCTTGAGGCAAGGGCGAATAGCAGAAGTTATTGCTATTTACGAAAGGGAAAGTTCTCATATTTATTTCACTTAATTTTTATTTAGGATGCAGAAAAAGGGATGCTTACTGCCATGGCGATCTTTTAATCAGATTAAGAGAAACCCTACATCCTCACTAAAACAGAAGCACAAAACCACATCAGAAATGTGGCCGTAGCAGCTCAACGGTCCACATCTGCCAGAAATAGCAAAAGACTTGTTTGAGAATGCTCTGTATCTTCTAGCATGATGATTGCACAACTGGAAAATGTATGGAATGAGATTATTTATGACTCAGACAATTAGAAAAGGAAACCAAGTTTCTATAGAATCCTGAAGTTTTTTAAAAAATATCTGGGGGCTGGGGATTTAGCTCAGTGGCACAGCACCTGCCTGGCAAGTGCAAGGTAGTGAATTTGATTCCCGGTACTGGAAAACAAAACAAATCTGTTTTGATGTTTTCCTTGTGACAAAAGTAATATATTTTCTTTGATGAAAATATAAAATATAAGATAGAGAAGAAAAAGGAAAACATCAAGCCATATTTCCTCCATTTAGAGATCACAGTGCTAATATACTCTTTTAGAAATTTTCTTACCAATTCTTACATTTATTTAACAAATATGTAATTGCACTAAACACACTGCCCTGTAGCCTACTTAACATGTGTGTGGAGAGGCTGGAACTTTAGCTCAGTGGCACAGCACCTGCTTGGCAAGCACAAGGTCATGAGTTCGATTCCTGGTACCGGAAAAAAACAAAAACAAAAACCAAAAAAACCCAAACGTGTGTGGATCATTGCACAGCTCAGTGGTGAGGAGCACAGGCCCCCTTTCCACGGTGGGGACTCAGGTTCCAGCCCTGTCCTGGCTGAAGGAGAATGGCACTGCGCAAGTTAAGAGGATTACCTTGCGGATGGGAATGGAGGCTTCGAGCCAGGAGCTACAGGATGCAGAGCTGCAAAGATTTCCTTGCCATTAACCAAAATCAGGAGCATGTGATCAAAAGAAAAGTTGGGAGGTCATCACTTTAATCTATTGGACATTTGCATTGGAAATACCAAGTGTGCTGGACTTAGACTTGGAGAAATGTATGACTTGAATTCTAAGTGCAGAAATAGAGGGCATTCCTAAATTGGGAGCTTGAAGACTGGATACAATCAAGGAAGGAAATGTAGGGAAGACCAGGGACTAAGCCCTGGGTGCTCCAACACAGTTTGCAGGGGAAAATATAAAGAAATGGGAGAAAGAGCTTAGGAGGAAGAAAGAAAACCAAGGAAATGCAGTGACCTTAAAATAACTGAGGGAGAGGGAATACGAAAACATGCCAACTGCCACTGCTAGGTAAGAGAATTGAGGCTGGAGATTAGGACGTGGCCAGCCATGTCCAACGGGCAAGTGGAGACGACACCTCCATCATGAAGACCCAGGACATACACGGAACAGTTTCCAAACCCTACACCAGGGACCAATCAGAAATGCTATCTTCTATTCTTCTCCGTCAATCAGGTTTCTGACAGGACAGCCTAGATCTGACGTCAGAATGGGGCTGCAAAGATGGCGGCCATCGGCCTTATGGCCACTGCGCACTCTCTTTTGCTTTAGTGCGTTTTCTTTCTGTAGGTGCACTTCCTTTCCTACATTAACTTGTCTGCCCTCACTCTGCACAGCATTATTTCTTTTCCTACCTTTGTTTTTTCCTACCTTTAATAAGCGTAAAATCCCACTACCTTTTGCACTTATCTTGTCCAATTCTTTGTTCAGAACAAAAACCCAGAAAAAGTCTCTCAAAGGAGTCCCCAACACCCCAGAACCCAGCTGAGAACTAACCATTGTATCTGGTAATGTGATCATTTATAGTCTCCAAGAGCAGACTGGGTGGAGTGAAAGTCTAGAACAGTCGGTCAAGGAGGGAAATGGAGGGAGGGAATTGGAGAGTGGTGCAGGGATGCTTCTTGCAAGTTTTTCTGCCAAGGCAACAAATACTTGGAATAGGTGCTAGTAGGGAAAGTAGTTATGGTTTGTGTCTGCATGTCCCCCCAAATCCTCATGCAGTCCTAAGTGGGTTTCTAGATTTTTGATTGATCCATACATAGTCCACTGCTGGGATTATGGGTGAGTGCTACACCTGCCCTGGGGCGGGTAGTTTGCAAACAGTGTAAACAAGGGAAAGAGGCTGCTTGCCACTGTTCCCCCCTTTTGCTCTTGTTGCTTTTGCTGTCTTCCCCCACCAAGAACAGTTGCTCTCTGCCATGTGCCACGCTGCCTTGGAGCCAGCTGAGTATGGACTGAAACTTCCACAAACTGTGAGCTAAGGTAAACCTCTCCTTCCTTAATTTTGGGCATTGGGTATTTTGTCTCAGCAAAGAGAGAAAAGTAACCAAGACAGCAGGCTAAAACATTTTAAAAAATATTTTTAAAGTGGGAGAAATGATAGCATGTGTGCAGGCAGAGAGTAATGATCTAGTCAGGAGAATAAAACTGGTGACAGAGAGCATGACGAAGGAATGTGCAGTGTACTTGTGCGTGGGGCAAAGGGAGACAAGATGTAGCATGTTGTGGAGGAGCTGCTTCGAGGTGAGCACTGTTTATGTTTGGTAACCGTCGGGGAGGCCAAGTGGACGAGTCATCATTCTGGAGGCAACTGTTCTCCCTGGTTGCCTCAGCTTTCTCAGTGCCCCTTCTCCGTGTTCCTGTCTGCGGCTCAGAGAGCATCAGAGCCCGGGCCACCATCATTTACCGGGCCCTGACCCTCATAAAACTATTTCCCGTAGCCCATCTTCCCCGTCCTCATTCCGGAAATTCTTCAACAAAGGCACCAGGAATGCAGAGGCCACAATTTCAATTTCAGTTGTGTCCTTGAGTATTAACTTCTGTGCACCCTGATGGTATTGGACGCTGTTATACAAAGGAATGGGGCAGTTTGACAAGAGAAAAATGTCACTTTATTGTTATTTAATTTTGACTTCCAATCTGTCTGAGCGTATTTCCCATATATTTTTTGACTACATTTTTTCCTTTAATGAGTTACTTTCATATCACCTGCTTTGTTGGTTCTAAACTGGGGCTTTGAATTCATTCTAATGGTTGTGTAAAACACTTCCTATATTCACAGTAACCCTATTTCCTGTGCATGCTGCAAACATATTTACCCAAATGGTCATTTGTCTGTCAGTGCCACTTTGGGAATTTATACTTTTTTGTTTGTGTTTTGAGACAAGGACTTGCTATATATAGCCCAGCCTGGCCTTGAACTCTTGGCAATCCTCCTTCCTCAGCCTCTGAATGCTGGGATTGCAGGCATGTGCCAGCACGCTCTGTGTAATTTATAGTTTTTAACAATGCTATTTTACCTCAATCAATGATTTATTTTGTGGAATCCATCTGAAGAACTTAGCCCTAACTTTCCCCCCTACAAGACAAAGTGAATATTCACCTACATTAAACAAAATTCGTACCGGTTCTTTGGCATCCTTTTCTACATCTGAATTCTTAATTCCATTAGTGATGTTTGGGGGCACTGTTTAACTGGGGTCTGGTTTTTCCTTGAAGCAGTGACCAGTTATTGCAACTCGCTTTCTGAGCTAATCCTTGTTCCATGCTATGGCTGCCGCCCAGCAGGCAGCTTCCTCTTGAAGGCCGTATCCAGGGAAGCTCCCAGCAAGGATTTGCTTGTCTACGGAGTTCAATCCCTGAAGCAGCAGCTATGCCATGAGAACATTTCTACTCCCAAATGTGTGAAAACCATCCACTCGCCCACCCACACACCCACCCATTCAACCAGTGCTTCACTGCGTGGTGTGCCAGATGCCAGGCTCGATGGGATGGTGAAGAAGGCCATTTCTCACGCACAGGGGTTTGCGTCTGCCGTGGGCCTGGGCGCAGGGAGCATCCTGAAACACCTGTTGCAGGTATAGGCTGCAAAGAATGCATACAAAAATGGAACAACTTAGTAGTGTGTGAGTAAATGAACGAGGGTATCAGACCATGAGTTACAAACTGAAGCAAGTATGTAAGAATTTAAAATGGGATAGAGTTGAAAATTGGTGGAGGAAAGACGGTGGGACAGTTTAGTCTCCTAAGGTTGCAAGGAACAGAATTTGAGCAACACGGACTTACTGTGAGTCTTGTAGCAACAGTCACTGTGTGCAGCCTCTCCGGTATCTCTGCCTTTCTGGTTTTTCCTTTTCTTCTCAGCACTGGCGATTAACCCAGGGCCTTTACCATGAGCTACATTCGTAGTCCACTTTGCATTTTTTGAAGAGATGATGGATTGGATGTGTCTGACGAGGTGCTCCTCTCAGACCTGCCCAATCCCAAACGTGCTCACAACCTAGGTGGAGAACACTGCATGTCGCCACCACTCGGGACAAAAACTCAGAAGCAGAGAGAATGCAGCGTCTTTCACCTAAGATGGCGGCAGGATTTAGAGCGGAGAGAGGAGCCGCTCTCATGAGCTCAGCTTCAGATGTGTTAGACACCCGTTAGACCTGTGGCGGGTGGCTGAGTAGACAGCTGGATGTTCCAAGTCTGGTTCAGGGAAGACCAGCCTGGAGATCCAAATTTGGGAATCACCACAAAATATATGATGTTTAAAGCCAGGGTCTGTGTGAGATGACCAAAGAAGAGAGTGCAGCTAAAGAGAGAGAACCTGGACCAAAGCCGTTTACTGCAGAGAGAGGTTTGGAAGAAGCTGGAAAAAGAAGGAATAGCCCAGGAAGGGAGGGGAGCCAAGGAAGGGTGGTGCCTCAGAACTGGAGAAGAAACAGTTCTCCGGGGATAATGACAGCTGCTGCTGAAAAGATGAGGGCTGAGATTGACTGTTGGGCTTAGTGACACGGAAGTGACTGGTGAATTTGACAGGAGGCTCTGGGATGGAGGGGTGCCAAGGGAAAGCCTGACAGGAAGCCCTGGGAGGCCAAGAGTCAGGGTGAAAAGAGTGCAGGTAATTGCTGTGAGGAATTTCTTGGCAAAGAGAAGCACAGTAATACATCCATCCATCCGTGATGGGCAAGGTGACGTTCAAGGCAGGCTCTCCTTAAGTGTTTGTTACGCATTATGGAACGTTAAGACGCAAATCCATAGCCTGCACTATTTTCAAACAATGTGATGTCCTGATACAACATGGCCATTCGTTACGCAGCATTAGTATCTCCGTTTAATAGATGAGTACAAAGCCCGAGCACATGAGGATGAGTAACTTTTGTGCCTCAACACAAGAAGGTACGTAACTTGGGCCCCGTTACCATGGATATGGAATTATAAATTATGAAAGAGCGCTCCATTTGCAAGTAGATTTAATGTATTGCCCAACCTGAATGGCGGTTCCCATGGGAACCTTGCCACGTCATCCATTAGCACAGCCCTCCCTTTGCACATGGACGCGTCTGCCCCACACCATCTATGCACACATTCCCTGCACAATTTGCAAATACGTTCTGTGGTTCTCCGCACTTCCACGGAGGGTATCTACATGAAGTTCAAAGCTGGGAAACATAGGAGAGCTCCTGAAAGGGCCAGGTGAGAGGAGCAATCTCAGCAAGTAGGAACGGTCAGAACAGAGGCACCTCGGGCAGGTGTTTGTTGAATTCAGCCAACTCTCCACAACTTGGCCAACAACTTGAAGACTTGAGGTCTGCCTGTACTTTTCTATACGTGAATACAATGGAAAATATGAATTCGCTCACTCTTACTTGGTTTCCTTACACCCAGAAACCTGAACACCCACGCAGTGCTTTGAATCATGGTCCTGTTTATTAGGGAACTGTTAGACGTCCACCTATAAGCAAAGCATTGCGCTAGGTACCGTACTTTAGAAGGGTCAAAGACACGTGCGCTTACTGTCAAAGAACCTAATTGCTAGTAGCAAAAATCCGTACAGACATAGCTGTCGGGAAGACATGGTAAGTTCTACAAAAGTAGTATTGAACTACTACTATATCACCTCATGAGAGGAAGTGCGACTTTCGGTGTGGTTAATATTTTATGAAGGAGGTGACACTTGAGGAGTGAATTTGGCTTGCAGAAATGGAACAAAACTATTGCAGAGGAAACAGCATGAGTAAAAACACGGTGAGGCGAAAGTGTAGTGCTGCTAAGGAAACAGTGAGTATCACACTACAAATTCTTATTATGCATTTTCTAAATTAACAAAGACCAGTGGTATAATTACTGTAACCTGCTACTCCAAAAGGTTTTCTTTTCAGTCTTAAAAAAGGCGTGGTGGCACATGCCTGTAATGAAGCAGGAGGACCACCACCTGGGCTACATAGTGAGTTCAAGGCCAGGCTGACCTACATAGCAAGACCCTGGCTAGAAAAAACCCAAAAGATAAAAAGAATAAAAAAAATTGTACCTATGTTCAAAAAGGTGGATGGTGGTTTGGTGTTGACGCCAGTTCCAGGGATTGTACCCAGGGCTTCACACGCTAGGCAAGTGCTCTCTCCACTGAGTCACATTCCCAGACTTTAAATCTTACAACACCATCTAAGTTGCCCGGGTTGGCCTTGAATTTTATTTTCTTGCCTCGGTCTCCGCAGTAGCCACATGCCACATGCCTGACTGATGGGTTTTGAAGTTAGATGAATTTTATCTGGACCTGTCACTGTTAGTTGCATGGTACTGGGCGAATCTGGCTTCCTTCCTCACCTCGAGAGGGGACTATAAAGCCAACCTTGCTGTTCTGCGGATTCGGAAACGCATGGCACAGGGCAGATGCTCAGCAAAAGCCAAGCATCATAAAAAGCGGGGGTCAAGACATAACCCGTCTCGAATGCCAAGCTAAAAACCTGGTTCTTCTTTGGGCACAATAGTGACGGTGGGTTTTGTTTGACTGACAGAAACCGGCAGGCAGTAAGGTAGGTTACTGCAACTGTCCAGGTGAGGCACAACGCAATAATGGCTGTGAACTTCTGGAATTTCAGACTATCAACTGCAGGACTCTGCATTCGCTTTGTTTTTTCTTTTAAAATATACGTTTTTTGGAGACAGGGTCTCGCTATGTAACCCAGACTGGCTGTGAACTCACTCTGCAGCCCAGGCTGGCCTAAACTCGGAGATGCTCCTGTCTCAGCCTCCGGAGTCCACAAGTGTGGCCCGCCAGGCCTGGCTCACATTTAGTTGCGTCTGAGGAATGTGAGCTGAGGATCTAGATGGTTGTGAACAACAAAAAGCGAATAAACAGATACGAAGTTGAATTCTGAGCTTAAGTCCTAGAATTACTATGTAGGAAAAACACACTGGGCAGGAAACACCGCCTTTGCTGAGTGAGACCAGAAATTCTGCTGCCTCTCTCACAGCCTGCGAATTTTGACAACTTACTCGTTTTTAACCCTTCCACTGCGGACTTTATTGCGCAGAAGCCCCGGCCCGCAGGGACGCAGAGGAAGGTGCGCGGGCGCCGCCCTTCCCGTAGCCCCGGACGCCCGCCCCGCCTTTCCCGCGGGCCGCGGCTCCCGCAGCTCCTTTGCGTCTTCAGCGGAAGCGCAGGGCGCACGTGCACGGCCACGCCGCGGGCTTCGGCCGGGCGCGGATCCCAACAGCCTCGCAGAACGCCAGCGCGCGCTCGCTGACGCCATCACGCCGCGCGGCGCACCCTGCGCCTCGGCGGACGTCATTGCCCGCGAGACGCAAGGGGCGGGACGACCGCGGGCCGCGACCTCGCTCTCCCCCTAGCGGCCTCCATCTGGGAGACCCCCCCATGCACCCCCCACTTCCGGCGGCCCGGCCCGGGGCGCGTCACTTCCGGTGCGTCTCTGCGCCGCGCGAGGGCGGCACCTCCGGGCGACCGGGAGGCGGTGCGCGCGGTCCCCAGGGGCGTCTGGGCTTCGGGCCATGGCCGAGTCCGCCCCCGCCGGGGAGCCCGGGGACGGCGACCCCACGTGCGTGTTCTGCCGCATCGCGCGGGGGCAGGAGGCCGGCACCGAGCTGCTGCACTGCGAGGTGGGCGCGGCCGGGCGCGCGCGGGGGCCCCGGGGCGAGTCCTTGGCGTGAGACCGCCCTTTGTGGCCTCCGCTTCCGTTACGGGCTTTTTTCTGCCTCCGTCCCGAGCGCTTATTAACTTACGTACGTCCGTGGAGACGGGGCCTCGCTGTGCCGTGCAGGCCGCCTTGTGCTCGCCGCGACGCTCCTGCCTCAGCTTCCCGATTGCTCGGGTACAGGAGTGCGCCGCCACGCCCGGCCTTTCAAGAGGTTTTAAGCTCTGTGCATCCAAATGCAGGGCCAGCGCGATGGGAAAGCTGGTGGAAACACAGCAGCGGCGGTCGGGAAAGCCGTGGGGCGGTGAAGGGTGCGGTCCGAAGGCGCTGTGGCCTCGGGCCTGGAGCGTGCAGCCGCGTCGGCACGGCGTGCGCCCGGCGGCTCCGCGCGGGTGTCCGCTCCTCCGCGGTCCCGTTCCGCTCGTCTGTGGGGAAAGCCCCGCGGAGACTCGGCTCCCAAGACCTGTCGCGCTCGTGTTCTCGTTCACGGCTACACGCCGAGCTCCCCGGAGCCCTGGCCGGGGAGAGGGTCGGGGAGTCGGGGAGAGCATCACGGACGGCGCCGGGCAGACTTCTAAGCTGAGGGTGGGACGCACGCGGAGGGGCGGCCGGGCGCGGAGCCCTGGCTGTGGGCGGGGGTGTCGCCCTGCACGCGCTGGGCGTGGAGCCTCGGCCTTCGCACTGACCGCGTGCCAGCCCTTTGCTGCTTTTTATTTTGAGACAGTCTTTCTGAGTCACCGAGTCGCCCAGGCTGGGCTTGATCTGACGATCGATCGTCCCGCTTCAGCCTGCCCGTGTGCTGGGACTGCAGGCTGCGACGTCGCACCTTTAAAGGAGGGGCTGAGCGGAGACCCGGAGGAGCCCGGGTCTTGTCATCCCTTGTTTTACCGATCGTGGAGTGAGAAGTGCGGGCGGCCCGTCTGGGACCTTAACGAACACTGACTGACACGCTTGGGACGCTGGCGGAGCCCTGAGAGGGTGCAGAGCGGGGGCAGGCAGAGAACGAAGAACGCGGGGGAGCTAAGGCAGAGGCGGACGTCCCGAGGACGGGACTGTCGCCCGTGTCCTCCTCAGCCCTTCAGTGCGGACAGGCGACCTCCGCAGTGCCTGTGCTTGCGGGACCCAGGGGATCGGGGCTGGCTTCACCCCTGAAGCCGCTGACCCGGGTAGCGCCTGAGCGCAGAGGCAGAGGCAGGCTCCGGAGCTTTGCAGGGATTGCGAGCCTAAGTGGCAGGCAGGAGGCGATGGGGCCTAAGAGAAGGCTTTTAAACCCTCATGGAGAGAGAGCTGAAGCGGCCGGGGACCTAGGGCTGTGTCCCCTCCGGCCACGGCCCTTTACATGTGCCCATCGAGGACCAGCCGCTGTGGAAGGCTGGAGCTGGAGGTGCGGTGCGCGGGGTCCCTGCCCACATCAAGCGTGCATTCTGGCTGCAGGAAGTGGACCACACAACGTAATAAGGAAGGTTCCGTGATAAAAAGCGTAAAAAGGAGGGGGACCCGTTTTAAAAGTTTAGTCCGGAGAAGCTGCATAATGAAGGGAGTGTTGCGTGAAGCCGGAAGCAGGTGAAGGAACAGTTCCACGGTCCTCTAGAAGGAAAACGATGGCGGTGGCGCGGAGGTCAGGAGGGATCACGGGGTACAGAGGACCGTTGTCGTGCACAGGTGCGGGTCCCGGCGCTGCGCACATCTGGCGTCAGGTCGGCTTGGTTGTGTGACTGCTCCCCCGGCAGGAGCCCCAGTCGGTCCGGAGACGTGGACGGTTGTGCCGACCCAGAATCGGGGTCTCGCTAGGCGGTAGTGGGAGAACAGAGGCAGTGTTAAGAAATGGGGAGCGGGCAGCTGTGGTGAGAGACCCTGGGGCCTGTGTTAGGGATCTGCGCGGAGAAGGCAGGAGAGATGAGAAGCAGCTTCCAGGAGAAAGAACAGATGCAGAGGTCGTCGCCTCTGAGCTCGACCTGCCAGGCTAGGTCAGAACCAGAAGAGACCTAACTCTGTGCCCCCTTTTATTTTACTGATAGTAACACGAGGCAGACATAACACATATTTAGGGCCCATAAATGATTGCAGCACCCTCGAGACTGTTTCAGCAGTTCAAATCCACTCCTGTAAAGAGGCAAGTAAAGGGAAAACATGTATTTATATGTAACTCCTTAAAACATTTACAGATGTTATCCCTGGATACATAGATGCTAAATGACATTCGTGTCATAACTGAGGAAAATGTTCCTCTGGAAAAAATGTAAAAAGGAGTTCGTTCATCTGGCTAAAAATCTGTGGTTCAACCTTTAATACAAGTACCTTAGTGTAAAGGCGGGATGGGAAAATGTATCATGAAATTAAACATTCTAGGATTGTTGGTAATGAAGTCTTAACTTTACCCATAATTATTTTCCTGCAGTTACTTTATGTGAGGCTTTTTTAGTCTTTGGAATAAATGGCCATCTGATGATGCACGCTAACACTTGTTTTTAACAGCGCTTACTCCTGACACGAGGACCGTTTCCCTTTGAGAGCTTTATGATGTTTAAATCCTGCCAGAACGGTGTTGGGACACTGCTTTTAAGAACTGACCAATGCATGTGACTTTCCCTTTAGAATGAAGACCTGGTTTGCTTCAGAGATATCAAGCCAGCAGCACCTCATCATTATCTTGTGGTACCGAAGAAGCACATCAGAAATTGCAAAGATCTAAAGAGAGATCACGTAGAATTGGGTAAGGCAGCGGCAGTATTCAGATCCACGTTTTAGCATTCCTCTTTGCCTTGTCTTCTTTACTAGTGATTGCTCTGGAGAGACTGTAACACAGCTGTTCCTTACCACGGCTGAAGGCTGGCTGGTTCATTTGGTGTAATGCCCTCTGGGGTCCTCCATGGCAGACTTGCTTGCTTGCTTGTTTTTTAGCCTGAAAACCGTTTTGTGTGGGACAGACACAGATGCAGACATACTCTGTTTGCCTACTGGTAGACATGTAGGATAATTTAATATTGTGGCCCCTGTGGGTGAGGCTGTAATGAGCCTGCTTTCTTCTTAATCCGAATGATTTCTGTTAGTTACTGAACTTGCGATTACAGTGAGACTGCAATGGACCAGATGACTGAACAGCCATGTGACAGCAGCTGTCCACAGTCGGTCTGTCCAAGTGCTGTTTCGGGAAAGGGTCCCTGCGCCGGGGCTCCGCTCAAATTCATTTCAGTTGTGGTCTAGCAGACTTCCGGTCACTTCATGCTGCTGAACGAGTCTTGAAGTGTTTGTCGCCGGAGGGCCTCAAGTTCGAGCCCAGCCCGGGAATGTGGCTCGGGTTGAAGGCCCCGGTTCAATCTCCAGAGCCACCAAAAACCCCCCAGAATATTGCTCATTTGGTGTGATGTTAGTGTCTCCTATAGTATGATTTTTTCCCCTCGTTTTGCAGTTGAGAACATGGTAACTGTTGGCAAAACCATCCTTGAAAAGAATAATTTCACAGACTTCGCAGACGTGAGGTATGTATGTGTCAGACAGAAATCAGCGATGTTACTGAGTTTTGGGATTGTTTCGTCACGCCGGTACATGCGAGCAGTGGGGGCTAAAACCGCTCTCAGCCCTCTTTTCTTTGTCCTGTCTGTGCGTTCCTGTTGACTGACGTGCACAGTGAATTTTCTTAGACAAGCTTTTATGTGATTTAAAAATACATTAGATTTCTAGCATGAAATCACTTTCTGCTGAATTCAACTCTAGTATTTGCCAAACTTTGAACAAAAGCACCTTGTTTTCAATTAACTGTTTTAATTAAGCGAAACAGTGCTTTTGACCTTAAAAGGTTACGGATTTCCCTTGCAAAAGGTGGGTAGTACGAAGGCGTGGGTAGAGAAGATACTTCTCCCTCTCCTGAGCCAGGAAGCCACACGTGTCCACGTCACATGCGTGACTGCAGATGTGCCCTTCGCCTCTCCACAGTGACACCTGTGCTGCCACTTGCAGGCTCCAGCGAGCACGTGGGTGTGCAAACCCTCCATGCGCTGTCCGTGTCATGTGTACGAGCACGAGGGGCCTGACGGCAGCGTTCCTGCCCCGGGCGCAGGGGCACCGATTAGAAGAATGAGGCTAGAATAAGAAGGAAGAAGCCCTGAGCTGGAGTTTCATTTTTCTGTCTCTGATTATGCAAAGTCTCTTACTGTTTTGTTCTTTAGACAAAGTCTGTGTTGCCCAGGCTCGTCTTCAACTCCTACCCTCACCTGATCCTCCTGCCTCAGTCTCCAGAGTAGCTGGGACTACAGGCATGTGCTGCTGGGCCCAGCTCTTAAATTTAAAAAGTTTTTTTAAAAATGAAATGGTCAGTAAACGATTGAGTTTCTTCTGGATTCTAGATTGATTCTACTTCCTGAGATGCATGTTTCGCGGGCAAACCTAGCCCTCCGCTAGCCAGTGAGAGCAGCCTTTCGCCACTTCACTGCATGCTTGTCATCCCCAAGCAAGGGCCGCATGCTGGCCCCGATTCTGTGCCTCCTCCCAGTCCCCAGTGCTTCAGGCTTGGGAACGTGAGTCCTTCCAGGGCGGCCTTGTTCCATTCGGCATAAGGGGGCTCTTAAAACCGCTTGTGGCCAGGTGTAGTGGCGCACGTCTGTAATCCCAGCACTCGGGAGGCTGAGGCAGGAGGATTGTTGTGAGTTTGAGACCAGTGTGGGCTACAAAGTGAGCTCAAGGCCAGCCTGAACTGCATAGGGAGACCCTGTCTCAAAAAGACAAAAAAAAAAAAAAAAAACTGCCTATAAACTGAATTTGAAGATGTGAAATCATATTTTGATAACCTTTTTTCTAGGTAAGGGATTTTCTTGTGCTTTATGATGCAAACAATTATGAATAATATTAAATAAGAAATTGAGCCAAGCATGGTGGTGCACACCTGTAATCCCAGCACTCAGGAGGCTGAGGCAGGAGGACCGTTGCAAGTTCAAGACCAGCCTGGGCTACAAAGTGAGCTCAAGGCAAGCCTGAACTACATAGGCAGACCCTGTCTCAAAAATGTTTAAGAAGATGCTCTGATTGACATCATTAGTGGGATGTTGGGAGGGAAACACCTGCGCAGGGTACTGAAGAAGAAAGCTCGCCCTCTGCTGGCTGTGTCTGGAATAAAGGAGCACTGCTATGGACTTGCGTGTCCAGCCGTTTTTGATTCATTGCAAGGGCATAGCTTAGCAGAATTAAAGCTTAATATAGTAAGGACTTCAGGGATAAGAAGAATGTCAACTTCGAATTTATAAAGGTCACCCTGAGGCGCACTGCTGCTAAGGCCTTCCTTGATAAAGAGTTTTCATTACTATGAATTTCAACATGAAAAGGAACTGGGAAATGCGTGAAAAAAATCGTTGAAGATTCGCAAGTGGCAGCGTGTCTGTCCCGGGCAACCTGTCTTGGTTACCGTCAGTGTTTACACGTTCTTACCTGAGAAGTGGCCCTGCCTGCCGCCGAGAGGTGCTCAGCCAGCCTGTCTGTTGCAGGATGGGCTTCCACATGCCGCCGTTCTGCTCCATCTCCCACCTGCACCTGCACGTCCTGGCGCCCGTCAGCCAGGTTGGCTTCGTGTCCAGGCTGGTTTACAGAGCGAACTCCTATTGGTTCATCACGGTGAGTGTTCTCATGCCAGCAGCGCCAGGCGTAGTTCTGCGGTTGCAGGTTTGGATTTCTTGGCAACATGAGGCAGTTACAGCTTTCCTAGGCCTGATCTCTGGTTTTAGCTGGAATAAAACTCTTAATGTTGGGGTTTTTCAGGCTGCCAGGTCTGTAGGAAGAAAATCTGTGGCTACAACTGCTCGTTGTAAGCAGCTCATGAAGTAGAAAAGCATGACGCTGGGAGCTCAGACTTCAGAGTCGATTCCGAGGGCACATTCTGGCTCCATTGCCTACTCAGGGGCCATCTATACATTATGTACAGTCTTTAAGACTGGGGCTTTTTCTTTTGGGGTGCTGGAGACGGAGCCCAGGACCTGGTGCACGCTAGACAAGCACCCTACCACTGAGCTACACCCCCAGGTCGGGCTCAGATTCTTTACCACCTACGCGCAGGTAACTTCGAGAGTTGGAAGGACGTTGAGGTAATTCCCGTGTGGAACCTTTCGAGCCTGGGATGTGGCTCAGTGCTGGAGCTTACCTCGCCTGTGGGAAGCCCTGTTGATCCTGTGGGAAGCCCTGTTGATCCCGTTGCCCCGAGCCAGATTCTCAGCGCTGGAGTCAGTAAACACTGCTGCAAGTAGCATGCAGTAAAGTTACCAATGCTTTATCACCACAATCATCAGTGTCGTAGAAATTTTGTTTTTGTTTGTAATGTGTGCTGGTCAGTTTGCACTCCCTAGAAAGGGGCTTTGATATTAGCATCGGCTGCCTAACCTGAGCTTGATGCTTTCAGCCTGAAATATCACAAAATTACATGTTGTTGAGGTAAAAGAGGAATAAAATGCTGCTCTTGGTAGGCCTGTGGTGTGATAGTTGCCTTATTTTTTTTTTTCTTTTTTTTTTTGGTACTGGGAATTGAACTCAGGACCTTGTGCTTGCCAGGCAGGCGCTGTGCCACTGAGCTATATCCCTGGTCCTGCCTTAGTTATTGACTCGCTAGGCCCACTTGACCAGTAATTCACCAGGCTCTTATCACATGTACCCATGGTAATAAGGGAGCCAGTAGTTGCTACATCTGTTTTTGTGGTTTTTCTTTTTCTTTTTTTTTTTTTTTTTTGAGGCAAGGTTTCACTGTGCAGTTCAGGGTAGCCTTGAACTTGCTTTGTAGCCCTGGCTGGCCTTGAACTCACAGCGATCCTTCTGTGTCAGCCTCCCTCCCGAGTGCTGGAATTACAGGTGTATACCACCACGTGTGACAAGTTGCTGTATCTGAATAACCATCAGATAGTATTTATTTGACATTGGTTGGGAGTGAATGCTGTTATTCCTGTGGGAGTACAGAAGAAATTAAAAAGCATCAGATTGGCTTAGGGATGTGGCTCAGCGATAGCTTACCTAGCATGTGTGAGGGCATGAGTTTGATTCCCGTAGGCAAAAAAATGAACACTTCTGGAGACTTCCTGTTTCAGACATGTGCCTCTCTTCAACTTGTCCAGATGATTTTATTTAATTAAACAAAACATTTAAGATCCCTGTTGCATGTCTGTATCTGAAATAAGTAAGTTGGACATTCTGAAAGGTAGTAGGTGTGGTCTCTTTAAAAAGTGGGATGAAAAAAGCAATTTTTGCCCTTTTTGTATTTTCAATTTTCTTTAAGATCGTGGTTTTCTAGAAAAAGTTTAATTAAAACAATTTTCGGGGGGCTGTGTGGAGCGCAGTGGTAGAATGTGTCACCTTACCTGAAACGTTAGTTAGAAAAATTATAAGATCTGTCATTGATTTGTCTTGGCAATCTGAACTGTTCTTAAAGCTTTGACAGTAGTATATATTATTTGACTTTAACTAAAAACAAGGTAAAGTTGTTGAAGTTTATTTGAGAATCGTTTATCTAGCTTTCCACATGTTAAAGGGTGATTGAGAAAGGCTCTGTAATTTACTTTTTAAAACATAGTTTTATTTTCTAGAATGGGTGTAGGTTCTTAGCAAAATTGGGTACAAAATGCAGTTTCCGTGTGTACTCCAACTGCACGCATGCACCCCGTCTGCACATGTGTACCCCATCTGCACACGTGTACCCCGTCTGCACTTGTGCACGCTGCCCCGAGGTCCCGGCCTCCGATCAGTGAAGCGGCACTGGCAGGGTCTTAGCACCTGAGGCCGTAGTTCAAGGTCTGCCCTCAGACCTCTGCACTTGCGCTTGGCGCTGTGTCTTCCGGACCTGACTTGCGTCTGCCACTGTGTCAGACAGAGCAATCTCACTGCCCAGGAGCCTCCGCACTCTGTCCGTCATGGCTGCCCTCTGTGCCTTGTTAACTGCCCATCTTCTCAGTGTCTCAGTATGGAATCATGCAGTCTTTAGCCCTTTTTTTTTCTTTTTTTTTGTCCTTTTGAGACAGTCTCTTGCTATGTACTTCAGAGTGGCCTTGCACTCACTTTGTAGCCCAGTCTTGCCTCAAACTCATAGCAATCCTCCTGCCTCAGCCTCCTGAGTGCTGAGATTATAGGTGAGTGCCATCACGCCCAGTTTATAACCTTCTAGGTTGGTTTCTTTCACTGACTAATAACATTTAAGTTTCCTCCATATTTATTTACTTTTAAAACTACTATATTTTTCTTCTTACTGAAAAATTTTAAATCAATATGTAATGTAGCTTACAGTCTACCTATTTATAGATAATGTGGAATACCTTTACTATAGAATAGTTTCATTAAAGTCACTTGATTTTTTTGTAAGATATTTTTATGGTTTCTTGGGGGATAAGAGTTTTACAAACAGAATATGTAGTACTCTGCTTCACTGGCATGGCTTATTATAAGAGGGATGCCAGTAGTTTTATTTGATAGAGGTTCTGCTATCTAAAATAAAGATTTGTTTTTTTTTGATTGCAGGCTGATTACTTGATTGAAAAACTAAGAACATGAAAACATCAGCAGTGGAAGGTTTTCCTAATCTTGGCACAATATAAATTAATGTTTTGGTCCCTTTAAAGTCTAATTTTTGCAATTTTAAGGTTTGTGGGGTTTTATAAGAAGCTGCTGCTGTGTCGCTTTAATCTTCCCTGAATGTCTGTTTCTTGGGATCTGTGATACACTTACAGAACTATTTGTCAGCAACTTGGTTGTTTTAATGCTTCTCTTTAAGATTTAAGCGTAAGAAACTGTAGGTAAAATTTCATTTAATACAAATTCTGTTAATCAAGATGGGCACTATAGTTTTTAAAAGTTCAAATAATTTCATTTCTCAGTAATTTATGAAGAATAAACTGGTATAGCAAGTTTTTTGGAACCTTAATTACTGTGGAAAAAAGTTGTTTCTTGATAGTTTATAGTTTTACACATATATTTTCAAAATCATACCGTACCATACAGTCATCTCTGATCTTGCTAATGGGAAGACATTGTATATGTGTCCCTTTCTACTCGAATTTTGATATTGATTTCCACTTCTTAAAGCCTAGCATCTTCTATTAAATCGATCCTGCAAGTTACATGATGCAGTGGTTCCATTAGCCATGAAGCATATGGGCCAAGACCCTCAGTGAGCGCCTGAAATCCAGAGCCCTATATACACTGTGTGTGTTAATGTTCTTACGTACACATACATGCCTGTGATGGGGTGGAATTTATAAACTGGAGTGAGAGATTAACAGCAGTAATCACCAAGTAGGAGTTGTGATAGTATACGGTAATGCTCTTGCCAGCCTGCCTCTTGCACTACTAAGTAGAACGAAGGTTAGCCGAGGGCTAGGAATGTAGCTCAGTGGCATAAGCACGTGCCTGGCAAGCGCAAGATGTGAGCTTGGTTCCCGGTTCCAAAAAAGAAGGTTAGCTGAAAACATGCCTCTGTGACAGCGAGTCTGATAGCTGAGGTGCTTACCCCGGGGGGTGGTGTTTGCAGCATGCATGACTCATGTTCCAGGTGCGTGAGATTTCATAGTGCTGCTCAGCGTGACATGTTTAAAAGAGTTGGATTATTTATTTCTGGAATTTTTATCATTTTTGGTTGACCTGCCAGGTAACTGAATCCATAGAAAGTACAGCCACACAAAGTGAAACTTTGGGTAATGGAGGACTACTGCGGTGTCGTTTCTAACAGGAACTTACTGCATCAGGCAGTTCTGCTGTCTACAAGTCTGTAAGGAGGTAGAAGAGGAAGAAACAGAAGAGTGGTTCCGTTGTGTTAAAACTGACGGAAACTGCTGCTTTATGGCATGTTTTTTAAAACAAAAGGAAGTTAGAATAAAAAGTACTTAGACCTTGATCATATCTTGAAGAAGACCTGATTTGAAAGTAGAAATAGATAGGCTTAGTGAGGAAATTTATTTTCATGACATAATATTGCTAGCATTGGAACAGCGTCTGGTGAAGCAGGTTTCATTGGGAGTGGTCTTCGGGTGCGGATCTGCAGTCAGAGTAGGAGGGCGGCATAGGTGCTGACGCTGGTCCTGTGCGGTGCCCGTGTGTAGTGCCACGTACACAAGTAGGAGCATGAATATCGTCTTGGAAATGGGCTGAGATTACCAGCTTGCATTCCTCATTTTGTGGTATTAAATATAACGGTAAATAAGGAAATACTTATGTTTACATCACGTGGAATTTAGCTGGTTGATTAATTTATTCAGCAAACATTTATTGAACTTTTGACTTGTAGCAGACACTGCCAACATCAGGCAGTAAGGACATGAGCGAGGACAGTTGGTCGTTAATGCCTGACACGGAACAGGCAGACGCAGAGCAGGTTCCCGGGGTGCAGTGCCGCAGTCTGTTCAGAGAAGGGCTGCGGAGGGAGGGAGCGCTCCTGAGAGTGGCCACCGCCAGGGCGAGTGTTCGGGACGTGGTGTTAGGGAGGCGGAGTGGCAGTGCAGACTGTGAAACCCACATGTAGTGCCTGGAGTTCTGATTTCTGTGTTACTAACTTTACAAGTGATGTGAAGATCCAGATTTCAGCCTATTTACCTGAGCTGAGAGAGGGATTTACAAGGAAGGTGATGGGCTGTCTGAGATTTGCAGGTTTTTAGCCCTGCTTTGTGAAGCAGCTCACTGAGCACTTACACAGACCCACAGTTACAAATGTCTAAAAATCAGTGAAAATGTGGCTAGCCTCCAAGAGGATTTTCAGTGTGTACACTCTTTGAATGCTTTACTGTGTGAACTTGGAATGCTGTAAGTGACAATATCGTGATAATAGCATGAAGTATTTAAGGAATTGGGAAATGCCTTAAAAACCTGTACAAATGTGATTAGCCAATTGGATATAAGTTGAGCAGATCTTTCTTTGTTGGAAAACCCTTGGAACACATTTTTAGTAGAAGTTCTCTTTACTTGCAAAGATGAGTAATCAGATTACAATTAAAATTCACATAGCCTGTTTGGTAGTCTGTTTGGTAACTCCTATCCATAACATTGTTTAAAGCAAAGCTAATTCATAACCTGTCTTAAAAAATGTTTAGTGTTGATATCATTATTTATGTATGTTATGATACTGCTTGTATAATTGTGGAATTTAAAATAAATTATTTTAATTTAGATCTAATTGTGTAATTAAAATAAATTATTTCAAACTGTTTACTTACCTAGAAGAAATCTAAATAAAATGGAAAACTACTGTGTCACATTTTGCCTCTCAGAACTCCTTTAGTAATATTAAAAACACAGGTTCAAATGAAAGATGTTTGATAAATTAGCAGATCGCAGTGCACTGTCAGAAGTGTAGACACCTTCTTCCATACAAAGACTGCAAGGTCAAGAGCAGTCTTTTTTCATATGATGAAACCATGATCAAGAACAGTCTTTGTTATGGTAACAATCGTATTTCTGGATTTTGTTATTAAGGCTGGAGATATAGCTCAGTGGCACAAGTGCCTGCCTGGCAAGTACAAGGTCCTGAGTTCAATTCCCGGTACAAAAAAAAAGAAAATTAATATATTTTGCTGTCAAAACATTAGCTACTGAAGTTGACACAACTTTTACTAATATTTCAACGTGTATGGGGCACCAGTCATTAAAATGAAGCTGATACCTAAATCCATCTGTTTATGGTAGCAATGTACCGCTCTCTAATTCTACTTAAATTAACAATGAAAATGTTTAACTCCACTAATTAGGGAGAATCAGACACTCACTGTATGATTAGTTATTTAAAGTATTACAGGTAGAGATGGACCCACAACTGAGAGTCATGCATTAATTAAACCATGCCCTAAGACAAGTGCTATTTTTGTTATTTTTTTTTTTTTTTTTTTCACTGACCAAATATCTGAGAAGAATACAGGAGGAAAGACTTTTTTTGGGGCTCACAGTTTCAGAGGGTTCAGTCCATGGTTAGCTAACTCTACTGCCTTTGGGCCCATGGCAAAGCAGGAACAGCATGGCGGAAAGTGGCAGAAGATGGCTGTTCATCTCATGCCAGCCAGGAAACGGGGAAAGACCCAGAGAAGAAGGGATTGGGAGTATGATAGACCCTTTAGAGGCACCCATGCAGCTAATAAACTCATCAGTGGATAAATGCATTACTGAGGTCAGTGCCCTTGTGCAGTCACTTGTCTAGCACCAGCCTTTAAACACTGCTGCTTTTGAAGCTCAAACTCTCAATTAATGAGTTTTTGGGGGACACTGTATATAATCATAACACCATTCAAGTAAATATAGTATTAAAGTCTCCCCAAACCTATTCCTATCCTGTCCTCCCTTTTTGGTGTGGTACTGGAGTTTGAACCTAGGACCTAACTTAACCCTAGGGCCTCGTGCATGCTGGGCAAGTATCCTACCACTGAGCCACATTCCAGCGCTTCTGTCTTTTCCCTAATTTGGTTAATAGCAACCCCAATTGTTCACGTGCTCAGCCCCAAAATCTTGGAGTCATCTTTGAGTCTTGTCTGTCAGACTTAAGATCCAGCCTGTTAGCAGTTGGTTGGCAGTACCTTCCAGATATATCCAGAATCTGACCACTTCTCACTTGTACTTCTGTGTATCTTGGCCAAGTTTTCCTGGTTTCTTGTTTAGATTACAGTGGTAGCTTCGTTTTCTCCCCACTTTTATCCTTGTCTACCTTTCAGTCTCTGCCCGCACAGTTACACCAGTAAACACACCATTTAGGCCTGAGTGTTCTGTTGGACCCAGGGGCTCTACACTCATTTCAGGTACACAAAATATTTTAGTATAAAGGTGTTACCATGAAGGGACCAGAATCAAAAATGAGTTCATGGCTCTTGGTGCCCATGTCTCTGCTTTTTTGAGACACCCATCCACTCTTGTTATGAACCTTGCCTCCATTCACAGTTCTTTCTAAATTACTAAATTGGGTCGGAGGGCATAGCTCAGTGATAAAGCGCTGGCCTTGTGTATGCAAGCCACTGGCTTTCATCCTCAGCACTGCAAAAAGGAAAACCAAAAATCAAATTGATGAAGCAGCTTTCTTGCTTGTGAAGATATCACAGTTTACCTTTAGGATTAATTCATCAGACTTTTTAACTTTACTTTCTGCATTTTTAACCAAAGTATGGGCCATTTTTACTATTACAGCTAAACTGGGCATGTCTCTCTGAAATCTCCCGTATTTAACTGTAGTAATTTGTTTCTTCAGCTGCAGTCCGTGGTATTTTAGTTTCCCACAATAGCCAGGATATAATGGGGGTATGTTAAGATTTTTAGATTTTTTTGGGAGTTGGTTTTTGTTTTTGTTTTGTCTTTTTTGCCTTAGCTTTGTGCTAATTAATATTACCGGTCCATAAACTTTAACCTCTGAGTACCTTAAAAGGTTACCGTAACAAATGAATGTCTGACAGAAGATTCTAGCTTTGGGCAACTTCTAATCAAAAAAATGAGTGTGGTGTAGATTTCAGCAGTATCTATGGCCAAAAAACTGAAACCTCTTCTGGTTTCCAAAGAATCCGTCCACACCAGTCATGTAAAGCATTTAATAACCAGACCTACACAGCTGTGTGAAAGTATCACAGAGGTGCTGCCATCTTATTGACTTTTAAAAGCCAAAAACCCATTACCTCTCTCCTTGCCTTTGAAACAGACGTCTCATTACACTTGTGCCAGCGTTCTCTGAAGCCTTTGTTTCAGCCATCTTGCCCGGAACACAAGAAATCACCTATTGGGAATCCTTACGCTAGACTTGTGATGGCGAACCTGTTAGAGACCAAGTGCCAAGCTGCAGCCCGAAACTCACTGATCTGTTGCAAAATGAGGTTTTAGTTAAGGAAAATATCAACAACTCTACACTGACACCTTTTGTCTTCAAAGAAAATAACATGGGTGCTATTAGTGATTTGCCACCACTGCTCTTCCCTTATCTCAGCTAAGGGAATTCTTTTGAGGTTAATTCTCAGTCCAGGTGGAAAAAGCAGTTTGTTGCCTGACACATCTTCCTATGAGAAAAGTGTATGTGGTGTTTTGAAAAATACATAAATTCCCTGGAAGTGGGTTAAGACAGCAAAATATCCCAGGCATCTGGTGCCTGGGCTTCCTGGGACCATCCATCTCTCCCTGCATTCCCACATCCCTCTCCTTTCCAGGTGGTTATTCTCAAGCTTTAGTATGCTTCAGGACCGCTTTGTGGGCTTATTTAAAACTTCTAGACCCATACTGCAAATTTCTGATTTAGTGGGCTTTGGAGTGGGGCAGGGTTTTGTATTTCTAATTGTTTTCCAGGTGCTGTGGATGCTGCCTGTCCTAGGATCACACTTTAAGCACTCCTGGTACAAATGCTTCTTAAATTTGGGTACATTGAAATCAACACCTGGGGCACTGTATGTCCAGGCTACCCTCAAAGCAAATTTAATTTGAATCTCAAATTAGATTCCATGCCTCAGTGTTAAAAACAAACAAACAAACAAAAGTTCTCTAGGTAATGACAATGTACTGACAATTTTGAGAACCCGTGGCCTACAGGATTGAATACAACTTTGCTTTGCGACCTGTTACAGCAGTGTCTTAGAAAAACCCATCCTATGGTGCATGAGGTGATCCATGCTATTATAGGGGAAGACAAAAGACTTCATTGGAGTCACTAAAGTGAACCAACAGCTGGCAGATTAATAAGAGATACAGGCATTCAAATGTGTTTCATCACCTTTCAGGGGACACAAAAGCCTTCAGAATGAAGACCCAAGACCCAGGACAGTGTCCATTTCTGTGAAGCTTCGACTGCTATGCATAAATAGAATTGGACAAGAGGGCATGCCTTCACAGCTGCAGACTGAGTGGGGAAACCCCGCGAGGCCGGCTTACTTAGATCTTCTTGGCCTCTGTGTAGCATCCCCTCTCCACATGTGAGGGGCAGGACTCCTTAAATGAAGGCCTAATGATCCTCTGTCGGACAGCATAGACCACCTCTGAGAAAGGCACGGAGAGATTCAGAGTAACATTCTTTGGCTTCATGGTTTGTTTTGGTTAGAGAGGCTCTAGTTTTCATGACTTCACCTGGGGAAGAAAAATTCTAGTTTCTCCAGCTGGTCTTGGGAGGAAGTGGAGCAGGAGACAAGTGGATAGTATATCACAGAGAAACTTCTCCTAGAGGTGCTTCCTGGCCCTGTATTTTGGGGGAATTATTTTCTGAGTCCCAACACTATGTAATAGTTTTCCTACTTATGGGAAGCAAGTGGGCCCAAGAGAAGCAGACAAATAGAAATGGAGCTTAAGCATGAGGAAGGTGAGCTGCATTCCACATGTGAGGGGAATGTAGTGTTTGCAAATCACTTGATAGAAGACTCAGTTCAGAAATGATGCTTCTTGTATTTTAGGAAGGAGAAAGGGAAGGAGGGAAGACGAATGAGAGGACTAAAGATTCGGCTAACATGAGCCAAATGTGTTGTGATCTTACTTTACTCGTGGCTTGCAAGTTCTACTCAAAGGAAATAATAGATGGACGCCCACTCAAAGCCACGTGAAGCCCACATAAGCTGCCAGGTTGAATTCTAGAGCAGTGGGGCTAGTATCCAAGTCTTGCTTTGCCTTGAATTTGGAAGTGAGTAGAAAGAGTGAAGTCTTTTTGCTTTGTAAACAAGAGAATCAAACTAAAGATTGGCTTTTAGAGGAAATTTTAGCAGGCCGATAGTAGGGTCCTTTTGGGAGACTTTTGATTTCAGCCACCTGCTGAGATATGGGGAGCGTTCTCTTCTAGCTTAGCTCAGTGAGACAGCTTTTTATGTTTGCTTGTAAATAGAGAGTCCTAGATTATTGTATTTGAATCATGACAGGCTTAGAGTTTAGGATGTCCAAGAGAGAAGGCTGAAGCTCCAGGCTCTTTTCCTTCACAAGGACCTGCTTCCCAGGTAGCAAATTAAAGGGCATAGTTGTAATTTTGGTCTCATATTTGTTCTGGGGAATCTTTAGCTCACAGAACAGGATCTACCTTTCTCTACCCTTGGAGATTTTGCTTATTGGAAATTTGACCTTGCGGAGTTGAGCTATACTTAACTCCGACTGCTTACATCTGAATTGGTGCTTCAGATTTCCAGCCTGTTCAGTCTCGCACCCAGCAACCAGGGTTATTTCTTACTGCTCCCTTTGAACTATATTCTGTAGGGCTAAGTAGAGACCTCTCCCACATATAAAATTTGAACTCCTTCAAAAATGTAGTGAAGTTCCTATAATTCTTATATAACTTGTTCAAATAAACCTTTATTCTCCAAATTGTTCACCAGCCCTTGTTTTTTACGAATTACAAAAATCTTTAGTCTTGGTACATGTGAAGAGAACTTTTCTCCTCATCAGTTCTGTTACAGGTAACCCTTTTTCAAGTGTTAGATGGTCAGCCTGAGGCAGATGTGTGGGCGGCTTTGAATGACATAGGACCTCTCCTACTGGAATCTTTTAACTTTCTATTTATTTCTCTGGCTTTGTCCTCTTGGTTTTTATCCTGAAGTGGCATGTTATAATCCACACACAGCTCTCCTCTCCAGCTCCTAGTTGCAACTTCTAAGGAATGGCCTGTGGTTCTTTAATAGACAGCTTATACCAGAGACTCCATGGTTACAAAATAGCAGTCCCCAAAACAAAACAAAGCAAAACAAAAGTCTTTTAAGAGGGCTGTCTTGGGTATTAGTTCATTTTCTGTTGCTGAGACAAAATATCTGACACCTGCAACTTAAAGAAGGAGAAGCTTTTCTGGATCACAGTTTCAGAGGGTTCAGTCTATGGACATTGGCTCCAAGGCACAGACATCAGGGCAAAAAGGTCTGGCAAAGAGAATTGCTTACATCATGCCAGCCAGGAAGCATAGAGACAGGGAAAGAGCCAAAAAGAAGGGAAGGGGCTAGCACCAGCAGATATAGTCTCTTAGTCATGACCTACCCAGATAAACCCATAAGTGTGTTTTATTAATCCCCAACGCATCTCTTGAGCTAATCAAGATGATAATCAAGATTAACCATCATACCTTGGTAGATGGGACATGAATGGAGCTTTGGATCAGTTCCCAGAAGACAGACTGAACCTCCTTGCTCTTTACAGTAAAATTGTAATGGTAATGCTCTCAGTGCTAGATTGAATATCCCTTCCAAAGTCCTTACTCTGATTTTTATGGTTTGTGTCTAGATGTCCCCCAAAACTTCATGCAGTCAGGCTTCTAGAGTTTGTGATTTTTTGTTTGTTTGTTTGTTTTGAGACAGGGTCTCGCTATGCAGTTCAGGCTGGCCTTGAGCTCACTTTGTAGCCCAGGCTGGTCTCAAACTTGCAACAATCATCCTGCCTCAGCCTCCTGAGGGCTGGGATTACAGGCATGCACTACCACGCCTGGCTAGAGTTTGTGATTGATTCATGGTCCAATGCTGGGATTATGGGTGTGAGTGCTACACCCACCCTGGAGCAGGTAGCCTGCATACAATATAAGGGAGAGAAAAAGCTTGCTCTTTCTCTCTTCCCTTTTGCTCTTGTTGCTTTTGCTGTCTTCCGCCTCCATGAACTGTTGCTCCTCTGCCATGTGCTTCCTTGCCTTGGAGCTGGCTGATTATGAACTGAAACCACCACACACTGTGAACTAAAGAAACCAGTCCCTCTTTGGGTGTTGGGTATTTTGTCTCAGCGATGAGAGAAAAGTAACCAAGATGCTCATGTTGCTCCTTAACCACTCTAGTGAGCTGAAAAACAGGTCCTTTAAAGGAAGTTTAATCTTAGAGTAGTTCCACACTAACTTCATGGCTTATGCATGGTTAATCTCTATTAGCTCAGACCCTGTATCCAACTTTGAGATTCACGATGTAGTTGCTCTCCTGCTCATTTCTGGAGCAGAGATTTAGTAGAGATTTAATCCTACATTTTAGCACAAAGGATCCCAGGTGAAAAATCAGTAATACCTAATTCCATTTGGGTTCTGTATGCTCTGTAATCTAACTTGCTTTCTCTGCAAAGTATCTTATTAATCCGGTCATGAAAATAAGCAGCTCTGCGCCTCTCCCTAAGCAGTTGTTCTATCAAAATGTCAAGTGTTTAGTAATTTTATTTAAGATTTGACAAATTCTTGGGTTGGGGCACATCAGACACTGAACACCCTTCTCCTAACATTTAATTTGGCTCTCTGACTCACCTTGGTCTCTCTTAAAACAACTTCCATTCCTTGTCTCATACAGAGGCTTTTTCTGAAGCGTTGGGGTCAAGAAGTATCTATGCTCCTCAGAGACTCAAGTTGGCTTGTGAAGATATGTTCCTAATAATGCAGACTTCTTGCTAAAAGGAATTCTCATAGGTTTTGAAAAATGTCCTCCTTAAATGCTTTTTATTGGCCCTACATAAGATGGTGTTAGACAGTTTATAACATTATTCTGCATAATCCTTTAACAGTCTTTTGAAGGAAACCGTGAGAAAAGTGAGACTCAGGTTATGAAGTTTGCTTTAAAGCGTATGGCTGGTGGATGATGGGACTGAAGTTTGAGTCTAAGACTGTGATTGTTAGCCTATGTTTTGGATTATTATAAGCATCAACAATGTTCCTGGAACATAGTGCTGATATGTAAGATCCTTCCTCTTTTGTACTTTGTGCAGTATCATGGTAGAATGTACAATAAATAGGTCTAAATAGGGCTATCTCAGTATTCTCAAAAGCAAGGTACATATAAATATATACTTAAATACATATTTTATATTTAGTATTAGAAATCTATGCTTTTATATTAGTATTAGAAATCTATGCTTATGTGCATAGTTAGAGCAACTTTTAATGAATTTAACCTAGTGTTGGCTATTGATTGGTTGTGAGAGGCTAAAGAATAATACAACCTAATAATTACTATTTACTTTGAGAAAGATATTGTTTTGGTTTCTGTTAACTACTGCAAGTGTAAACCACAAGAGGTGCCTTAGGTCCTTAAGAACTTGTTCTATTTGGCTTATAAGGCACATGCCCTTGAAAAGTTGTTAAAAAATGCAAAAAGAACACGAAGTGTTAAAAAATATTGCAGATGAGTCAGTACTAGAATCCTAGGATGGTTAGAGAAGTCTACACTGCAAAGGTCAAATTTCAACTAAGTTTTATTTTTACTTTCATTACTACAGGTTTCAGTACATAATTACATTCATCGTGGGGAGCTGGTACATGTACATCACATAACGTAGTTTTTTTTATTTTAAAAATAAAAGGAGGAAAACATTAACAGACAACATTTTACAAAATAGCAAAAGAACAGTACAGACAATACGGAGTTACAAACAAAGTGGCAGGAAATTAACAATGCTTATTGTATTACATATTGGTATCTTCAAAGTGGTTTCTCATGAACAACGTAGTTCTTTAACCGTCCTCTTCCCTACTCTTCCCTCCATGTATTTTTTTTTTTTTTTTTGTCTTTTTGAAACAGGGTCTCCCTATGCAGTTCAGGCTGCCCTTGAGCTCACTTTGTAGCCCAGGCTGGCCTCAAGCTCGCAGCGATCCTCCTACCTCAAGCTCCCAAGTGCTGGAATTACAGGCGTGTGCCACCACTCCCGGCTCCCCTCCATGTTTTGAGGCTCTTCTCATTTGCAAAAGTTCTATGCCCGTTTCCTATTACTTATATTTTACTTTGCTTTTTAAGCTATTTATATTTGGGTTTCTCTTACAAGGAAACCATGCGATATTTAAGCTTGTGTGTCAGATTTATTTCACGTAACCTTATGGTCTCAAGGTGCCTCTAGTTTCCTACAAGCGTCTCAAATTTATCCAGTCTAGTTTTGAAGAAGGATCTGAAGAGATGCAGAGAAACTGGAAGTACATCCCAGGTGGGAGGATCCCTGGGAACTGCCCTATCTCACGGCAACTTGCTCCTGAAAACCACTAGCTCCTACACCAACTCCTGACACCTGAGACCTTACAGGAAAGCTAGCCTCCAGCACCAGCTCCCAGTTCCTACTCCAGGGGCGGGGAATGCCGGGACAGCGCGAGCCTGGCCGAGCTTCCGTTTCCGGCCCTCCAGGTTCAGCCCTCGCGGAAGCGGCTCTTTGCACGCAGAAAGGGGCGGGTCCACGCGGCAGCGCAGGCGCGCAGAGGGCAGCTGCAATGGCGCTATCGTGCAACCTGAACAGGTATCTGCTGCTCATGGCGCAGGAGCACTTGGAATTCCGCCTGCCGGTGAGCCCGCAGCAAGCTTCACACTGTCCCCGGTAGAGAACTGAGGGTGGGGATGGTTGCGGGTAAAGCGATCTGCATTGCAGAGCATGCAACAATTGGGGATCTGTGCTGCACGGGGAGATTCTTGCCACCCCATCTTTGGGCTGTTGGGCTAAGGGCTGAACTTGGCGGAGGGGTATGAGAGAGAAGTTCCCGACGAACTCTTCCGGCCTTGCTGAGCGCGTTCATTCATTCTTCTGCAAGTGCCCAGGCACCCAGATTAGGTGATTCCAGGAGCTCTTGGTCTAGCAGAAGATGGGGACCTCCAAGAGAAGTGGTCCTGAAGTGCTCTAAGTATCATAAGGTGTGGTTTGGCTCGCGGAAGGGGTCGATGGTGAGGTTAGATTACGGAGAAGTCGGAACTGAGTTGATCTATTCAAGAAAGGTTTGTGGAGTGCCTGTAATGTGGATGTGATGAAGATAACGCCTGCTCTCAAGGCGCTGAACGTTTATTCTGAAGGCAGAGCAGACCATTAAGCACAGAGTTACAGAGCAAATCCTGGAAGTGCAGTGATGGAGAGGCACACGAGGAGACAGCAGGGGACTCTGCGGGGTGGGGATGTTTGCCTGCGAGAGGGTGACCCTTAAGGTACAGGATTGTTAGTTGTTTGCTGGTCCAACGTTAGAATTACAAGCTGTTCGTTATTACTGGGTCACCAGGTATGTGGCAGAGTGGTAAGGAGAAATTAGGAGAAGTAGGTAGGGCCCAGAAAATAGTCTGCTCTGAATATCCAGGGCTTGGAATTTATGGAAGACTTTTAAGCAAAGAAGTGGCAAAATGTGTCTCCCCATCACTTTGACAGCAGATCGGGGAGGGACTGGAGAGAAAAATGACTGGAACCAGAGGCTAGTTAGGAGTCTATTGGTGTAGTCTTGCGAGTTGGTTAAGAAGGGCTGCCCTGGGACAAGCAGTAAGAGGATGGGATAGACTGGGAAAGTGCTTAGGTGATAAGATCATCAGGACTTGTGTTAGAGGGAAGAGGAACCAGTCATCGTGACTCCTTGGATGGGTATAATAGTAGTATCTTCATTTCAAGTAGAGAATACAGTAAGATTTCATTTTGATTATGCTGAATTTGAGGTGCTTGTGTAACAAGAGATGCCCAGGAGGTGCCGGGTATTTGAGACTCGGAGAGGAGTAGAGCTGCCTGGACTGGTGCTGAACACCTGGGAGTTTTCTGCATATGGCACAAGTGGCACAAGTGCAGCAGCTGGTAGTTCATTATCATTGAAACAGTCTGAAAGATTCACCATCACTCGGGGTGTGGGATCCCAGTCACAGTTGGGTGCGTTGTCAGGTTTCTTTCTTCTGGTCTTATACAGATATTACCAGTTAACAACTGTTTGGACTTATAACCAGGTACACTGTTCAGACTATAACCCACTGCTCGGACTTACCACCCATTTTTTTGTTTGGTATGCTTCTGTGCATCTTGTTTCTAGAGTCTCATTGTCTTTTTTGTACAGTACACCTTATTTATACAGTACTGTAATTTTTGCTGATTGTACTATACTGTACAGTACTGTAGTTTTATGTTCTGTTACACATTACAATACTGCATGTAAGAGTTATGCAAATAAAAACAAAGTCATCAAGTTGGAGTTTCCTGCGAGCATTTCTTTGTTCTGAATCTTGTAATGCACATAGTACTTACAACTCCTCTTTTAGCAACCGAGTCATTTACCAGCCTGGCTGCAGTAAGGGAACTTCATCATTGAACAAGGAGCATCTGTACTCTTCTCATCCTCTGGCTCCAGGAGGATGTCAGTGAGCTGTTCCGTCTCACAACTGCTTTTGAAAGTGGTTAAGCACCTTAGGGAAACAGTGGCTCCACTTGGAATCTTGTCCTTTCCTCAGTCATGTTGGCTTCGAGCAGATGTCTAGCTTTCTTCTTCCCAGCAGGAGGCTTTATTTGAATCTCCAAGTTTGCCATCCGAGAAGTGGATGTCCACTGCTGTTGATTTAGATGCTCCCTGTTTTCCAGGATTAAGTCAGTTTCTATGACTCTTCCCTTCTAAAACGAAGTTATCACTTTCTCCCTTGTACTCTAACACTTTCTTGCTTCTGTAAGAGCACTTCACATTTCGGTTGTAGGGTTCAACGTTTTGTTAATTCACTAGACCTTTAGCTCTGAAGAATAAAATGTATTTAGCTTTCCATAGCTCAGTGCCTTGCACATGTTAGTTGCTCTGTAAATGTTGAGTTGAGTGAAATAGAATCTCTTCCCAGAAGACAAGTGACATTCTACACTTTTGGGCTCATCTCCCAGCAAGAGAACTGTAAGGCAAGTAGCTACCTTAATGAATTAAAATGAGAGGTTAGGATGTAAGTGTGGTTCAGTTTTACTTCTGATAGAGTTAATCAGGCTGACTTTGGTTGTCGGTTGTCTTACTATACTGAAGGTACAGTTCAGATACCTGGATTCATTGCTGGTTCTAAAGCAAATAGTTCTGGCCAGGTGAAGTGGTACATGCCTGTAATCCCAGCACTGGGGAGGCTGAGGCAGAAGGATCACTGTAAGTTCGAGGCCAGCCTGCACTACATAATGAGTTCAAGGCCAACTTGAACTACATAGCAAGACCCTGTCTCAAAAAAAAGAAAAAAAGCAAATAGTTCTGAGAAAGCGAGTAACAAAAATAATAGTTTGTATGAATTAATGAATCATGCTCCATCATGCCACATTTTTAAAACCAGTGTTCAATATCCAGTTCCTTTCTGTGCCTAACACAGAAAGATTCTCCATTGCAAAGTGAATTTACCATGAATGAAAAGTTGTGTTTTTCTTTTTCAGGTAGTTTGACAGAGTGGTTTAAACATGTTTTGATTATAAATCTGAAACTTGGCTCATCACAGTTACTCATAATTTTACATGGTTGCTTAAGTTTTGGGTAATGGAGCTAAGGGATACCATAAATAATTCTTCACTTCTCGCACCCCAGTTCTTTTTCCCTCCCCTCCTCCCCTTCTATTCTCTCTTTTTTTTTTTTTTTGGTTTTTCTCCAGTACCGGGAACCGAACTCACGACCTTGCGCTTGCCAGGCAGGCACTTTACCACTGAGCTAAATCCCTCCCTTCTATTCTCTTAAAGAATCAGGGTTTATATTAGCAAAGAAAGCGTCCAGCAGCCTCAGCTGGGCAGGGCAGGCCCTTGCAGCACTCCCTGGGAAAGCCAGTGGACACACTGGGCTGCTGTGTGGAGGGCGGCACTGCGCTGGTTCCCAGGCCCACAGAGCGCCTCATGGGAGCCCGAAGCAAGTCCAGGCCGTGCTGGGAGGAGCTGCTCCCCAGTGGTCCCGAGGAGGAGCTCCTTCCCGTGGATGGACTTGCCCCGCTGCCCTGTTCTGAGTCCCCACTCTGGCGCATGAGCTGGGGCGATGAGGTGCAAGTTGCTTCCCTAAACCAAGGCCCTTGGCACAGGTGCTGGCCCACGGCCACGCGGGAGCATGGGATGCGGGTGCTGCTGCTGGCTCTGCTGACCCTGGAGCCTGCGCCACACCGAGGGCCGGCCCGCCTGTGTGCAGAGGGTCGCCCTCCCAGGTTTCCGCCCTGGGAGCTCCTGCTGCTTCTTCCCCTCTGTTCGCTTCAAGTGTCTTCCCAGAAAACTTCTTCAACCAGTCGTCCTCTGACCAAACTGGTGTGGAAGCGCCTTCTTGAATTGTCATTGGTTTGGCCACATCAGTCAGCTTCGTTCACGTCTGGTGCTGCTGCTGCTGCTGCTGCTGCTGCATCCTCTGCCAACTCAGATGCAATGAAAGCAAATCCCCGGTGCTTTCCTGTCTGTAATCCAGAGGACTCTGCATGTCTGTGCTGCCTCCAAAAGGAAGAAAAGCAGCATGAAGAACTTTGTGGTCCACCTCTTCTGCCAACCCTCCCACCTACAGCAGGCGCTTGGTAGTGGCCATCTTGCTCTCCGGGGTGGCCTTCTTGCCCCCCACCCCATCCTTAAGACATGCATGTTTTAGTCTGTTGCTGATTTTTTGTGGTGTATTCCAGAAGCAGCAAATTTTGATGTTTTAACGTCAGATGATGTTTTTACTTCACATGTTCTAAATGCAAAGCTGATTTCATAACATGCTTTAATATAGGAACGGAAAGAATCACTTAAGACTAACTAACCTAATCTGTAGCTTCATTTTTCCTTTTTAAGTATAATAATTGTCAGCCTTGCTTGACTTCTTCAAACAGTGGACTTCAAGAACTGTGTAGGGGTCATCATCCTTTTGATTTCCTGAAAAACAGCCTAGGTTTCTGTGCTCCTCAGCAAGGAGCTATGCTTGTTTTGTGTATAAGGGAATTGCCTGTGACTGGAGTTAAGTTTCATGTATAGACTCACAGAGCTAATGTACAGGAGATCTGTAAGTGAAAATCAGATTGTTTTTGGTTTGATTCGTTATTCTCATAAGGTCTCCTGTTCAAATTTGTGTTTACTTATGTCACAAAATAACATTTGGGCTTCACTGATTCCCTGGTAGTCTATGCTAATTGGGCTCTATCCATAGTAGAAGGGCCATCCAGACTCTTATAAGACGTGATTTGGTGCACAGACAGGAAAAATAGAAATGGCTTTAGTTGCTTAAGTCTCTCATACCTTTTGATCTTGGAGTGGGAAATTTGGTGATGTGGCTATTCTGCTTATTTTATATGTAAGGAGACAATTTGTTAGGGGTACAAATCATAAAATTTGTATAATCGTTTTGTATTTATCAGTGCAAAGAGATTACTTCAAAGAATATACATATCTGATTTCAACTTTGCATGCATGATATGTTTAACTCTATTGTGTTCTTAGTGGTATAATTATTAAGAAAGTTTAACAATATTCTTGTGCTTAATGAGTATACAATGATCTCAAGTTTTTAAAATTAGATTTTAATGGTACATTTTAAATATACATAACGTTTACATTCATCAAAGAGAATTTGTACCTGTACATGATAGTTAATTTCTTTTTAAATATTTTCATGTCAAGTTTTCTAGTTATTTATTTTTATTGATCAGTTTTTCAGTTTACTAGTCTGTAGTGCCTATAATTGGTTATTTCCTTTTCAAAATCAGGACATCAATTTTTTGATCATGTCTTCTGGCAGGTCTCCTGTTGTCTAAAATTTGTCAAGAATTACCAAACTGTGGTTGTGACTATAGAAGTCATTCAGAACCCTGAGTTGTTGTCTGATTTTGAAATTTAAACACCTCCTGTGGATCTCACCCACACTATTTTATCTTTTTTTTGTTTTTGTTTTTTTTCTGGTACCGGGAATCAAACTCACGACCTTGCGCTTGCCAGCAGGCGCTGTGCCGCTGAGCTAAATCCCCAGCCCCTATTTTATCTTTTAATCATATTGAACTTTTTTCTCGTAGTAAAACTTTGAGTTCTCTGTTTAAAATATATTCTCTCTATAATATTTTCAAAACAGGAAATAAAGTCTTTGCTTTCACTTTTTGGAGGTCAGTTCACTAGCAATCAGGAAAGTTATGAAAAGGTAAGATGAATTTTTACTTGACCATCTATAGAATGCCTATAAATAAATAAAACATTGGATTTGAAGGGAACTGAAATGCTTACATTTCTGTTTGTGTGATTACTTGCTTCTATTTCTAGAGGCAATTAAATGAAAAGGGTACTTTGAAAAAACTGTGACTTTGGAAAGTAACTGAAATTTACTTCCAGTTTTCTTTCATTCATTTATTTTTTTTGCAGTAGTGGTAATTGAATCCAGGGCATTACACCTGTGAGGCAAGTGCAGTACCTCTGAGCTACAACCCCAGCTCCAATTTTAGTTTTTAACTGGACAGTCATACCATAATTTGTATCTGTTCTTTCCTTGCAAAAAGAGCTGTCTTCCTTTGGTGAGGTGTATTTTGAATTGGAACTTGGCAGAATTTCAGGCTTCTGTTGGGAAAGTACTTCATGACTTCCATCACTGTTATTCCATAGTGCCCCTCACCCACCCCTTGGGTGGCCACAGCTACCTAGAAGGTGAAAGACCATTTGGTAACTTAAGAAATGCATTACTTAGAAGTTAAACATAAAACAGCTGTATTATAAGACATGCTTGGCTGGGGTAAAAATTTCAAGATCATATTCTGTGGTGTAATATACATTAATTCTCTCAGACAAGCTACATAAAGGCATATAGCAAATTAACCTTACATAGACTTAAATTTAATTTACTGATACTTTCATTTATGAGGTCCTATATGGAAGTGTTCTTACATTTCACTGTTATGTTAAAAAGTAACCTATGAGAAGAATTTAATTTTTCCTATGAGAGTGGTTTTTATTTTGGTTACGATTAGGTCAGGTATTCTATGGAGGGAGCAGTGAGGAACTTGCCCTGCTGGTCTTTGAGTGAGAGCACACCTGGCGTATTGCACACTTGGAGGTAAATGAGTTTTGCTATTTCTTTCAGTCTCCATTTTGGATTCTTAGCCTTCCCTCTGAAGATATTGCAAGAAACTTAATGAAGCGGACAGTGTGTGCCAAGTAAGAGAAACTCTGTCTTTCTCTCTTTTCCAGTACGTATTGGTAAAAGGTAGAGGGATGCGGAGAGAGGGAGAGAGGAGAGTTAGCTCGCAGTTGCAAGCGTTTACCACTGGATGGTGGTGGGCCCCAGGGAAGAGCTCACTTGCTGAAAACAGAGGGTGAGACAGTGTGGAAATGTAGAGAAATTCCTGTTCAGAACAGTTTCATATTAAGCAGGAGGATAGCATGGGATGTAAATGTTGTATGTGTATATAGCAAAGAGCTCACATTTAATAACTGAAAACCCCCCAAATGTTTTTCTTACACATGGTCTTTAGTTGGATGGGTAGTGTGGTAGAGTATAGGATGTCAAAATGTGGGGATTGCTATGACATGTGTTTTGCTGTTCTACTTAGAGAAAGGAGCTGTAATAATCCATCTGATATAAATTATTGAAGTTGTTCATTGTTTATCCTGAGTATTCTTAGATTTAATCATTGACCTCTTTGCTTTTTTTTTTTTTTTTTTTGATACATGGGCTTTTCTTTATCTCAGTTGTTTTTTTTCCCCCTGAACATTTTAGTAGATTATTGATTTTTTTTGGTTTTTTGGTTTTTTTGGTTTTTTTCTCTGGTACCGGGAACCGAACTCACGACCTTGCACTTGCCAGGCAGGCGCTTTGCCACTGAGCTAAATCCCCAGCCCCCAGATTATTGAAAACTCTTTTCCTTGGAATTACATTCTCCTTAGAACTATGTATATTTTTGTTTGCAGTGCAAATGAGAATTTATATACATAGTTTTGTAAGGAGGTAAATAAGAATATATCTAGGTTTATTAACATAGCAGTGCTTTATGGTGTGATAGGGGATTGCTATATTTTTGAACTGGCTACACCCTCCTATTTAGGGCTGTTGAGATGTAGCCTAAATTTCCCTGCAGCCGTCAATCTAATCTTTCGAGCTGAAACTTGTTAATGAGTATTGTTTATTGAATAAAAATGAGTAGAAAATCAGGATATAACTAAAAAACATCCTTTGAATAATTACTATTGTAGCTTATATTAAAACTTTTGACTCTCTGAGGTGTTTGGTTTTGAAAGACAAAGTTTGTTAGGTTTAAAACAGTTACTGGAGTACTGTGTGTGTGTATATATATACATCTATATGTGTATATATATATTTTAAATTAATTAATTAAATAATTTATTTTTGTCTTTTTGAGACAGGGTCTCACCATGCAGTTCAGGCTGGCCTTGAGCTCACTTTGTAGCCCAGGCTGGTCTTGAACTTGCAACAATCCTGTTGCGTCAGCCTCCCGAGTGCTGGGATTACAGGTGTGCACCATCATGCCTGGCTTATATATGTATTTTAAAGCTCATACCTTCTGATGCATATATTTAATGAATGGTAAAATCAATAATGTATATTATAATAATATTACATAATAAATTTTAGTTGCTTTTTAGTCTTTGTATAATTTGCTTTGCTGAGGTATACCCTAAGGGTATACTGTATGCTCAGTAAGAGTAATATTACTGTAGAGGTCTTTGCTGTATAAATCAATAGAAAGAAATAAAAGAATTCACTTTTTAAAGGATAGCATTTATAATCTTATTGTAACAGAAAAAAATAAACCCGTAGCCTACAGTAGGTAAGCTGTTTGTATCATTGAAAGATCTGAAAACTTTGCCATCACTGGCGCAGACTGAAAACAAATTAAAATTCAGAGTCTTTGTGGTGGAATAAGGATTGAAATTTAGTTTATTTTTAGCATGGAATATTTTGAGCAAGCCACACAGGAGTGAAAAATATAGCAAATCCCTAGGTATCTACAATCACATTTTAATCTGGTCTATTTGTTTTATGGAGAAGACATTGGGAATAGTTGGATTTTCTGTAACCTTTCTCCCATTTAACTAAAACCTTCTGTGGCTTTGCTGTATCAGTTGATCTAGTGTAGAAGCACAGTGTCGGGACAAGGGAGTGTGGCTCCGTGGTGGAGCATGTGCTTAGTGTGCTCACGGCCCGGGGCTCAATCCTCTTGTGCTGTGTAAGTTTTACCCTCTTTGTGTGTTGGGACTTGAGTTTTACATGTTTCCAGGATACAGCTTCTCATTTGTAGCTTAGAATAAAATAAGCAGTGATTGTTCCGGTGGAGCAAGCGCGAAATGTTAGTAAGGTAACTGGCGTGTGTCCTCGTGTGAGCCAAGTTCTCTACTGAGGGTCGTTCCGCTCGTTTGTTTCCTAGGTCTGTGTTTGAGCTATGGGGTCACGGAAAATCGACTGAGGAGCTGCACAGTTCTCTTAAAAGTTACCCCGTGGAGAAGATGGTGCGTAGTGAACTGCAGTTTCCTCTAAGCGTATGTGCAAATTCTCTGGGATTCCTAAGCTTCAAAAACTTCCTCCTTTTATTTTAGGTTCCATTTCTGCATCCAGACTCTACATATAAAATAAAAATCCACACCTTTAATAAAACACTGACACAGGAAGAAAAAGTCAAACGCATAGATGTAAGTGAACATAGGCACCCGAGCGCCTCAGGACTGCTGTGGGCTCCCGGGGCGGTGTGTGAGCCCAGCCCCTCGGGCCATTGAGCGCTTGCGCGATGCCCTTTTGTGGTTTATCTTACTTAGTGCTGACTTCAGATTTGCATGGTAGGTATTGTGATTACACAAGAACTACTGTACTTGTCTTTGTAAAATTTTAGAGGACATTAGAATTGCTTTTATTTTCTAGGCGCTTGAATTTCTACCATTTGAAGGAAAAGTGAACCTAAAGCAGCCACAGCATATATTCTCTATTTTGGAGGACTATGGTTTGAACCCAAACTGCATCCCTGAGAAGCCACACAATATTTATTTTGGTAGATGGGTGAGGAAGTGTTCTGCTTCATTTGTTTTTAAACTGAGTGCATATCATTGGGCATACCTGTAATCCCACTACTTGGGAGGCTGAGGCAGGAAGGTTGCTACAAGTTTGAGGCCATCATGGGCTACTTAGTGAGTTCAAGACCAGCCTGCACCTCATAGCAAGACCCTATCTCAAAAACCAAACCAAACCAAACAAAAAAACCTGAAAATCTAACCAAAAAAACAAACAAAAAACCACTAAGTGCAGGTTGGGGGTGTAGCTCAGTGTTACAACGCTTGCCTGCCATGTGGGAGGGGTTTGATCTGGGTTTTGGTTTAGAGCTGAATGCTTTTCTTTGTGTTTAACTTTATATGTAGAACTGTAAAGCAAGTAAAGAATCAGTGCTGGTGTTTGGGTTAAAATTGGTGAAGTGTATGTAATTGTGGTTTGTTTCATATTTTTATGGAGAAAGAAGTGTCTTTGTTGAAATTAAAAACAAGACTTACCAGATTTGACTGAGCTACATCCCTAGCCTTTTTAAGATTTTGAGACAGTGTCTTACTAAGTTGCCCAGGCTGGTCTTGAACTTTGGATCCTCCTGCCTCAGCCTTATAGGGGTGCACCACCCTGCCTGGCTGTGGACGGAGGAGGGAAGGGCAGCCTGCTGTGTGGTGAGAGCTCATTTGTGAGGAGTCACATCTCAATCCTCTGCTGTGTGAAGGACTGGAATTGCTGTCCAACTGTCCTGTCCCCTCCTGAGGCTGTTGGAGGGGGAGTGGATGCTGAAAATCGGGATTATTCCTATTTAGATTGTTGTTATTTAGAAAAAAAGAGATGAGGAAGGCTTACCACTGTCCCTGGGATAACTGGTATTTCAGTTTAATTAATATTTGGTTTAAAAAGGAAAAAAATTAGATGAAAAGGCAGTAAGTGCCGCAGTCTCATTATTTTAAAGGAGTGAGCTTGGTGTAGTAGTAAGTAGGAAGAATCTCCACCAGCCTGATGCTGTGTTTTACTGTGCATTATTATCTCAGATCCGTTGTGCGTGTTCGCATGCATTTGAAAACTGTCTCTGCTCCAGATCGCTGATGGACAGAGAGAGCTGATTCAGTCGTACAGTGTCAAGAAGAGACACTTCATTGGGAATACAAGCATGGATGCTGGCCTGTCCTTCATAATGGCCAACCATGGGCAGGTGAAGGAGAATGATGTTGTCTTTGATCCATTCGTGGGAACAGGTATCTTTACTGAACTGTTATGCTGGTGTAGAGATGTTCCTTGGATGTGTTAGCGAAGGTCAGAGCAATATTTGTGGTGAGAGATTAAGTGGACAAATGATCTTTTAATTTTTATTAGTACCTAAGAGACAGACTCATACTTGTGTTACAGTATTGAGTGCTTACAGTATTGAGTACATTTTATAGGTGATTCTGATAGAATTTTGTGGGTTTTATTCCAAATAAGCCATTACTGGGGAGTGTCTGTCTATCTATACATATTTTTAATAGCTGAAAACCTTGTTACAGAAATAGTGTAAAAGCTCTATGGTTTATTTAAATCTGAAAGCTCTTGATGGAAGGACTTGAATGACAGAATTGTAGTGTGTGTGCTGCTGATGGAAATTAAAAAGCAAGTCTCTTTTCTTTGAGGCAGGATCTCACTCTGTAGCCCAGGCTGGTCTCAAACTCACAGTGATTCTCCTGCCTTAACCTCTCAAGTGCTGGGATTACAGGTGTGTGCCACCACACCCCACTTAAAAAGAAAGTCTTAATGTTTTTGAATAGATAATTTTATATTTGGATGGAGAAAAGTAGTTATTGTGTCATCTGATCTTCGATTTGGTTTGTGGGAATTGTAAGTATGAATATATTAGATAAGTAAATACCAGTGTCTTTGAGGGTGCTGTCCTTGTGAACTGGTTGTCTGTACTTGGTTGGGGTGTTCCCCTAATGAATTTAGTGTGAAATTCTTAATACTTTAAATGTAGTGCTGACTCTGTAAAGAGACTTTATTGCCTTGTTTTTTTTTTTTCTTTTTTTTGCATCAGGGATTGAACCCAGGACCTTTGCACTGAGCTACATTTTAAGCATTCTTTAATTACTATTTTATTCTTTTGGATTTTTGAAACATGGTCTTACTAGTTCAGGCTAGCCTTGAACTCACAGTGATCCTTCTGCCTCAGCCTCCCCAGTACTGGGATTATAGGCGTGCACCACCACACTTAGCCTATTTTTTTTTTTTTTTTTTTGAGACAAGGTCTTGCTGTGTTACCCAGGCTGGGCCTAACCTTGGGGTTCTCCTACCGTAGGCTTCACACTGATTTTGCTTGCTGTTGCCCATAGTTGGGGAGTAGTCAAGCTTAGTTTTGTGCGGTTCAGCTGTGGTAGGAGTCTCTCCATGGCCGCCTTCTCTGTGATCAGTGGTGAAGTGCCTGGTAGTTTGGGCGGAGCTTCGTCTTGATTGGGTGCCATGATGCCTTCGCCTTGGAGCCAGCTGAGCCTGGACCGAACCTGCAAGCAAACTAGACCCCTCCTCCATTAAGCTGTGGGTGCTAGGTATTGGCGACAAGAGTGCTAACTGATAGGTACTATGCTGCGCACCCCAGCTTACTTCTTGGAGCAGCTAACATGGGGATACGTTTGAAAATCTTGAGGAAATTATGGCATAGAGGTAGGTTAAGTGACTTGGCCAATGTTATATGTCATGAAAGCTCATGGGGTTCAATCTCACACAGATCAACTCGAGGGCTCACGCTCTCACCCAGTGTCGTAGAATTTTTCTGCCAGCCAGGTAAGGCACCATAAACTAAGGAGTAATGTGACCACACATGACTAGGAAGGAATAGTGTCCTGTTAAGAGATTTCAAGCTGACGGAAAGCTTTTGGTGTTTGATGGTGTTGAATTAACTCACTACTTTACCAGAATCTACATATATTCCACCTTCAACATATGCCTATTTTTATTTTATTTCCTATCCTCATTGTCTTAAGCACTTCCACATTTTGAAATTTTATTAGAAATAACATCAACTTTATACAAAAGTTACAAGTAGAAATATAGAACACAGGACACCCATGTATTCTAAGCTAGCGTCAGCTGTTGTTGACATCTGGTCTGATTTGCTTTATGATGATGATGATGATGATGATGATGGTGATGATTTTTTGAGACAGGGTCTCACTATGTAGTCCAGGCTGGCTTTGAACTTACTATTTAGCCCAGGCTGGCCTCGAACTTGTGATCCTTCTGCCTCAGCTTCCCGAGTGCTGGGATTACAGGTGTGTGCCACCACACCTGGCTTTTAAATTAATTTTGTTGGTACATTTTTGATACACATAATGATCACATTCTTCATAGAAATTCTGCACCTGTATATAATATATCTTTATTCTTCTTTTTTCCCTTTCCTTTCTCTTCCCTTCAGCCTTCCCCCCTGATTTACAAAAGCTTTAGTTTTGTTTTTTTCCTTCTATTCTTTTCTCTTACTTAACTTCCTTCTCCCTCCTCCCTTGCTCCCCTTCCCATTTGAACATTTTCTTTCTACTTCCCAATATGTCGTCCATTTTGGTCCTTATTTATCCTTTTGGTTTCTCACACCAGAGAAACAGTGCGATATTTAAAATGTATATCTAATTTATTTCACTTAAAAGTATGGTCTCAAAGTGCATCCGTTTACCTAGAAATGTCTCAAGTTTATCCTTCTTTACAGCAGAGTAGTACTCTATTGTCTATAAAAACCACGTCTTTGTTATCCACTCATCTATTGATAGGCATTTGGGCTGTTTCTAAGATTTAGCAATTACAAATTGTGCTGCAGTGGACATGGGTGTGCGTATATTGCTGTGGTATGGTGCTGTTTACTCTTTCGGGAAGAAACCAAGAGAGGGATTTTAGCTTTTTAAGGAATTTCCATATTAATGGTACCAGTTTATATTCCACCAATGGTGGAGAAGGGGAACATTTTTTTTTTATATACTTATTTGCTGTTTGTATTTGTTCATCTGAGAAGCATCTATTCATTTCAGATGCCCATTTTTGGATTGGGTTTTTATTTAGGAGTTTGATTTTGTTTTTGAATTCTAAGTACATTCTAAGTGTTAGTCCTTCATCTGAGGAGTAGTTGGTAAAAAAGCTTTTTCCTTTCTGTGGACTATGTCTTCACTCTGTTGGTGGTTTCTTTTGCCATGCAAAAGCTTTTTAGTATGATGAGATCCTGGTTGGTTCTTTGTAATATTTCCTGTGTGATTTGGGCTTTGTTAATAAAGTCTTTGCCCAGATGTGTGCTTAAGAGTTCTACCTACTTTCTCTTCCAGCAGATTTAGTGTTTCAGTTTTAATATTTAGATCTGTGATTCTTTTGGCACACATGTATGCAGATTGCTGTAGGGAGCACAGTGCTCTGGTTTTTCTCCGCCCCTCTTTCAAGTGAGTCAGTGTCTCTAGGAATGAGAGTGTAGCCAGGAGACTGCTACGTGTGTCCTGCTTAGCCTTACTGTCCCGGGGCGATTCACAGGCATAGGGGAAGGGGCGGAGCTCTTTTTGAAACGTCCCTGCAGAACAATAGGTGGAGGATCCAGACCTTAGGTTCTCCTAGCCCTGGGAGGACACTATTCAGAGATGTGGAGGTCTTTGGAATATTCTCTGCTTCCCACTTTCATCCTAGGACTCTGTAGTCCCCTTTTGCTGAATCTAATAATTTAGTAGGAGTTCTGTCTTTAACTGTATCTTTTTGCTCAGGCTGCTAGTATTTATTTAAGTAGAGCCTTTATTTAGGTGAAGTATTCTTAACAACTTCCTTTTTTCCCTTTGTGTCAGCAAGAAGCAACCCTTGTCTTGCAGTTTTTCACATTTGCTTTGCTTTCTACTTCTTTTTCTACAGATTAAAAAAAAAAAAGAAATCATTTTTATGTCATGGACTAGATTCCACTTTCGGGAAGATTCCGTACCTGTTTCCTGACCGTATTGCCCTGGCCTTAAAGTGGGTACTACTTAAGTGATGAGAAGTTGGAACCCTGACTGTGAGTGTAGATCCCGTGTGTGGAATTTTCACTTCGATGGCACACAAACAGTGGGCGAGTCGGGGCGCCTCCTCCTCGCTGTGCCACGCTCATTTCCTGGCGGCCCCTTTTCCACCAAAAAGCTCCCAAGCAAAGTCCAGAAAAAGTGTAACTGCAGGCCCAAAATACGTCAGTGTAATCCAAAGAACAACTAAATAATCACGATTACACGTGACCAGTCCAAGAAACCGGTTTAAAAGGGTAAGAGGCACCAAGTTAAGTAGCAGGTACAGTCTAACAGATGATCCATCCTTCAGCAGTGGACTGTACATTGGGTCTTCTCACAATTTTCTCTAACCACATGGGTCAGGTGCTGGTGTGGGATCTCGGGAAGCATTTCTGTTCCCTTGCCAGGAGTATCTGTCTCCTCGGCAGCACTGCAGGGATGCCCGCGACCCAGGGGAGGGGCCGGGAGGACCCTGCTTGTCTCGGGCAGCACCTTTCCTGAGCACGCACTGTTCCAGGTCTGGACTGAGATGTGCGAGGTCTGTTCTCTTACCTCCCACATCAGCGCTTTCAGGACTTGGGTAGGAGGTTTTGTTTTCTGCAGTTCTTTTACTCATCCATTTCTCTTCCTCAGGGGCTCTGGTAGGAATGAGTCAGTTACAGTATTTTCATGAGCAAGGTATTTTTAAGGAATGGTACCAGATTGTGAGGCAAACGTGATAACCACTACACTATGGAAACCAATTGGTACCAGACTGTGTTTTAAATAGCTCTGGTAGAGCTAGTCCCCAACTCGGTATCTTCCCAAAACAGTTAATAAAGGCATCGTGTTATAGTGATACATGTATACCCATGTATGTAGCAGCAACACATACGGTGTTGGTACATGGCATCTTACTTCCCTCTCTCCCCTCCCTCCACCTCTTCATCCCCTTCCCATTTGAGAATTTATGACAGCTAAGTCTTGGAAGAAACCTACATGTCCATCAACAGATGAATGGATAAAGAAAATGTATTTATACACAGTGGAGTACTACTCTGCCATAAAGAGGGATAAACTTGAGTCATTTATGGGAAAATGGATGCACCGTGAATCCATAATGTTAAACAAAATACATCAGATGCACAAGCTTAAATATTGCATGGTTGGCCTTAAATGAGGTACCCAAAGTACAAATAAATTAAAGAGCCAAATAAAAGATTGGTAACAGGAAACAAGGAGATAGACCTTTTACAAATGAGAAGGGACCAAGAAGTGGCGGGTGTGGCGCGGCGGGGGACGGAGGGGAAGTGAGGGGTGGAGATGTGACGCACGCACGCCACCCCCCATGAGGAGTGTGATCGTTCTGTGCTGCGAACGTGGACTCCCATGGAGAACCAGGGGCTATGAGAGCAGCACATCGAGTTGTGGACCTCGAGCCTCCGTACTACCCGTCTCAATTTCAGACGTTACGTTTAAGGAGACGGGGAAAGAGCCCTGGTGTTTCCCCTTGCCCCTCTTTGCATATTTGGTAGGCTAAGCCTAGTTCCGAGTTCAGCTTTACTAACAGAGATTTCCGTGTTATAGTTAGGTAGGACTTGCTCATGCACTAAAGCAGTTTAATGTGAATGGATAAAAAGGAGAAGTGTAATGAAGACTACAATTACTAAAAATTTCCGTAACCTTGAAAATTTATATGATTTTTTATTTTAAAAGAGTTTTGTTATTTTATAGTAATTACTAGGCTTTTACTTTGTGTGTGGTAGTTACAGCTTCAAATTAGTTTGGATAAGTTGTGTTGGGACATTGGTTCTTTGGTCATAGCAGTAATTAAACAGAAAGGTAATTGTATTCTTTTGTACTTTGTTCACTATTAATAATTAAGGAAATCATATATATATATATATATATATATATATATAGTTTAAACTAAGGTAATTATGTGATTGATCACCAGAATGAAAATATTTTCCATGTCTTTTTGTTAGTACATCTTTGCCATGTACAGTGTTGGTACGTGGCATCTTACTTCCCTCTCTCCCCTCCATCCACCTGTTCATCCCCTTCCCATTTGAGAAGGATCTGTCTCCCTACTTCCTAGGATCTATCTGTTATTTAGTCTTTTTTTTTTTTTTTGGTTTTTCTCCGGTACCGGGAACCGAGCTCACGACCTTGCGCTTGCCAGGCAGGCGCTTTGCCGCTGAGATAAATCCCCAGCCCCCTAGTCTTTATTTTTAATTTTGGCTTCTAATATAAGAGAAACCATGTGATATTTTAAGCTTGTGTGTCTGATTTATTTCACTTAACAATGATTTCAAAGTGCATCCATTTTCCTACAAATGACTGGAGTTTACCTTCATGGCAGAGTAGTATTCCACTGTGCATAAACACCACATTTTCTTTATCCATTCGTCTGCTGATGGACCTCTTCCAAGAGTTAGTTATTAGGAGCTGTGCTGCTATAAACATAGATACGCATGTATCACTGTGATGTCTTTAATTCTGGATGTCTAGGAGAGGAATAGCTGGGTCAAATGCGATTTCTCCTTTTAGGTTTTTTCTTTTTGGTACTGGAAATTGAACTCAGGACCTTGTGTTTGCCAGGCAGACGCTGCGCCGCTGAGTTGTATCCCTGACCTACTTTTAGCTTTCGGAGGACTCTCCATACTGATTTCCATAGTGGTTGTACTAGTTTACATTCCCACCAACAGCGTAGAGGGTTCCTTTTCCCATGCTGACTCACCAGCATTTGTCATTCTTTGATGTCTTGATGATGGTCATGTTTTAACTTTTGTAAGAATTAACGTCCCCTGTATGAATTATGTGCTCTTTAGGTGTTTGAAACTTTGACTTTAGAGGGAATAAAACCCAATTATTAGAATTTATGTATTTTTAATTGTGTAAGCAGCTTTATGTGCTCATTTTTACTTTTAAGAAAGGGACAAGGTACTTTGTATAAATTCTCAAGATAAAAATGTCTGAATATACATTATTTTGATTTAGAAAAAGTGTACTCTGAGTAATCCTGTGGGAAATAATGATGCAGACATATCTTGATTCTCTGCTTTACGGCCAGTTCGGTGAGCTCCGCCTAGGGTGCATCATTTCTGCTCTGAGGCTTTAAATATGGCCAGGACTGGTGACATTCTAGGGTGTTCTGCCTATAGCTGGTTAGTGAAACTCCAGATCACATTAAACAGGGGAAGAGACAGTGGTGTGGACTTCCTGGTGGAGCCATCACAGTTGTATAATTTTTTAGGTGGCCTGCTGATAGCGTCGGCTCACTTTGGCGCATATGTGTGTGGGACAGACATCGACTACAACACAGTTCACGGCTTGGGTGAGTAGAGGGGCTGTGGTGGAGTCTTTGCTGTTGAACCAGATATGCCAAACACCACCTTTTTTCAGGTGTTATTTCTGTTTGACCAACTGCTCTTACCCTTGTGCATGTTGTTTTCAATCATGGCCTTCTTTTGACTTCTGTGTTTGTTTTTATTGTAAAGTGGTCCGAATACAAAAGAGTATAAATCTATCAGTAATTACTAGAGAGCAAACTTCTAAGTAGCTAGCACCTAAGTTAATAAAAAGGTCAATCATTCTTATGGACTCAACTTGATCTACTGCTCTCGCACAAGTGTGTTAAGTTCCGGCCCTGAACCCCCTGCCGACTGTCACTCAGCGCAGAATCTCTTTCCCGATGTTTTGCACGTACCTCAAGGCACTTGGTGACGGCATAGCTGAGACAATCTCCTGGCTTGTTTTTTCTTCTGGTTTCTCTGATCTTAATCACAGGCATTATCATCCACTTATGTCTTCTGAGCTAGAATTCTGTGAGCTTTTCTGCCCCCTCATGGCTCTTGGGCTTTGTGTTTGAAGGCCCCACTGTGCTTAGCTTTCCTCATTTCTGCGCCTTTGATCTGACGCTGGGTCTACACAGCACGCTGGGCTGCCGGGGGAGGTGGCCATGTTCTGTGCAACTCTGAGTCCCATTAGTAAATGCTTCTGCTGAGAAGGTGTTGGATGAATGTTTTAAGGCAGTTTAAAACTTGAGAGAGGACAGGATGAAATCAGGTAAGTATCAGTCTATGTTACTGTTCAAAACATATTTTATATTTTGAAATAAAATAATTGCTTATCTGAGTTGAAATAAAATAACGGTTTCATTATATAGGTTAAGATTTTTTTTACATTAAGATTTTAAATGAAAAATTTTACAGGGTTCAGATGTACAAAAACAGTACTGTTAGTTAAAGAATAGAAAAGAAAGCTCCACTTGATCTAATGCTCCCTTCCTTCCTTTTTGTTTTCCTTCAGGAAAGGCTACTAGGAAAAACCAGAAATGGAGAGGACCAGATGAAAATATCAGGGCAAACCTTCGGCAGTATGGCTTAGAAAAGTATTACCTTGATGTCCTGGTTTCAGATGCATCCAAACCTTCCTGGAGGAAGGGCATGTATTTTGATGCAATCATCACGGATCGTGAGTTTATTTATTCATTTTTTATAAACATTTGGGTGGGATTAGTTTTCCTAAAGCCTTTTAAAGTATAAAAATGTACCGACCTGTGTACACAGCATGCCAGCCTGTACTAGCATTCCTCCCACTCTACTCCTTCACACAGTAAGGAGGAGGTGATGAATTTAAGACAGTTTACCAACTTAAATAATTAAGAGTTGGGGCTGGGGATTTAGCTCAGCGGCAAAAGCGCCTGCCTGGCAAGCGGAAGGTCACGAGTTCGGTTCCCGGTACCGGAGAAAAACCAAAAAAAAAAAAATTAAGAGTCAAACATTTTGTTTCTACACAAATATTAACATGTCATCTACTTACCTCCTTTTATATTACTAACTTGCCACCCGTTCTTCCCTTCAGCTTATTTTTTCGAGGCATGTACTTGTGTTTATGTTGACTGCAGCTGGTTATTAGTATACCAGCCGGAGCTAAAATGTCCTTTGCAATCAAGGTATCCCGTCTCACAGAAAAGAGTGTCGGATGTCACACATTTCTCCACGTGTGAGCCTTTGTGGTGCTGTAGCACCAGCTTTCACTCGTGTCTTTTCACAGATTTTCACCGGTGTCTTTTCAAGTAGGAAACTTGGGGTTCTGTGAACCGTGGGCCTTGTGAACCCACCCGACTTCAGAAGTTTACACGAGGACTTATTTTCCACGCCTCCCGAGGTCTTGGGCTTTCTGGGCAGTGGTGTAAGAGGAGGTCAGCCATCTACTTGGCAGTAGCTGTAAATATTGGCCCACTTTTGACCTTCTTTCTCAGCCGTCTCTCGTTCTTTGGTATGTCAGATGTTTTCAGATCTACAAAAGAGAATTATCCAGGTGTTTTACTGGCAGTCTGAGTGACTTGATAAAAATTGGGTGAGTTTTGATTAACAGTTTATTTGCTCTCCCACTATGTATGCATGTTTGTATAAAACGTGTAATTTTACTTTTTCTTGAGAGTAAGCTGGATGCATGGTAGTTCTATACTTTAGTGTGCATTTCCTAGGGTGTGGTTTTCAGTTTCAGTAAATTGACACAATACTTTATTCTGCAGTTTGTCATCCAGTTTTTGTGGCTGACACATTAATATCCTCTATAGTGTATTTTTTTCCCCTCAGGATCTACTCCAGAGTTAGGTATTATGTTCAGTAATAATATTGTTTTGAGCCTTCCTTAATTTGGAATAGTTCCACAGCCTTACGTTGCTTTTTTGAGGCATCGACCTTTTTGAAGAACGCAGTCTCCTCTCTGTCAGCTTTTTACGTCCCGTGTTCTCAGCTGGAGTAGCCCGCGGCCGATGAGTCCTTCTGGAAGCGTCGCTCCTAGAGGCGCGTGATGCCTGTGAGCCCGTCGCAGTGCTGTGGTGACTTCTCACTATCCGTATCCGTCTTCCTTGTGCTTTCTGTCTAGCTCCATATGGTATCAGAGAATCTACAAGAAGATCAGGTTCACAGAAGGAAATACCAAAGGGGATAGAGAAATGGTAAGTGATGTTTACATAGCGTGGGTTACTCCTTTGAGAAGTGTGCTTCTTTCTAGTTGATTTTAAAAAAATATTAAGGTTGGCACGGCTTTTGAAATTTTGTTTTCTTGTGTAGCCCAGAAAGCCACGTTCCAGTCTCCTTGAGTTACCACCTGAGCGATATGTTCTTCGACCTGTTAAACTTCGCAGCAGAGACCCTTGTATTAGGTGGAAGACTCGTCTACTGGTTACCCGTGTATACACCCGAGTATGTAATGTTAGTTTTACCTTCATTTTTCTCAATTATTTGCATATCTAACATGACTTTTTCCTTGTCTCTGGTTTCAGTCAAGGTACTGTGCAGTTAGTGTAGTTAGTATAGACTGTCTTTGTTTGCCTGCATAGATATGAAAAATAGGCCTCTCTCTCCTGACTGTATTGTGAAGCCTTTTTATTTTGTAGCAGGGGTTGGCAGACCGCAGCCTGTGGGCTAGATTAGGTTCTCAGGCTAGATTTTGAAAGTCTATGAGCTAAGACTGGTTTTTACGTTTTTAGTTTTTTTTTTGGTACTGGGAATCAAACTCAAGACCTTGCGCTTGCCAGGCAGGCGCTTGTGCTGCTGAGCTATAACCCCGGCGCTGGTTTTCACCTTTTTAAAGCGCTGTTATTAAGGCACAAAAGAGTATGTGACAGAAATCCATGTGGTCACAAAAGTCTAAAATATTTACTGTCTGGCCCTTCACAGGGAAAGCTGGACCGTACTTGTTGACCCCTCTTAGCTCTGCGCCTGCGTGTGCCTAGTGGTACGCGTCTGGTCACTGTGTGGCCGGTCTAAAGTCATTTTCAACAGCTCAGTGGAGTGATCCACGTATCTACGTCTCTCATGCCAGCTTCCGTATATATGGTCTGTTCTGTCACTTTCAGTGCAGTAAATTTCTTTTAAAGCTAAGGCCAACGTGAGAGCTGTACAGATGTTTAAGGCCCTGTTTATATACAACATTACTGACTTGGATTTTATTACTCAGTAAGGATTAAGTGATAAACGGAGTATATAAAGCAAGAGTGAAAGGTAAGGTATTCAAAAAAGATGGAGTCTTTAGACTTGCAAAGTAGTGTGGAGCTCCAGATTTAATTGTTTCTCAGTCCGCCACAGAAATCATTTTTTAAAGATGGTTTTAATTCTGATGCTTATTACAAGTCATTATTCCTTTGTAAGCGTGGTGGTTTGCCTGTCTTCCCACAGGGGTGGGCGGTCCTTCAGCACTTGGAAGCTGCCCTGCTTTTCGTTGCCGCTTTATAAATGTAGCATTGGGAGTTTCTTTGTCTGGCTTTAGCCCTGCCTGTTTATCAGCTCTAAGGACACGTTCATACCCGTCGCTTAACGCTGGCTTTGTGTTGTCGCCAGCGATAATCTCGTGTAACCTCTACATTTGAGAAATGAGGAAAAGTCATTCCAAGGAGCAAAATGACTGTCCAAAGCTAGCTAATGGTTTTCCTTAGTGCCGGTGCTATGTTTCTTTTATTTCAGCAGCCTGCCAGATCTCTCATATCTGGTATTTGAAGTGAGGGGTGTGATTTTTATTAACATAAAAGAAAAATTTATTTCATAGAATATATTTGTTCATCTCTATGCAGAAAGTTTGCTACCTTAGACACATTGTATCCTGAAATATTCTCCAGTTTCTCCTATTTGGAAAACACAAACGTTTTCTATCGTTCGTGTAGGGGCCCTCCAGCTGCCATTCGCTTTCCTCTTTCTTTTGCAAAATGCTGCTTGAAAAACTAGTATGTAATTGCCCCTTTGCCCTCTTCTCTCATTCCTGCTGCTGCCCCTAACTGCAGCAGCCCACTTATTTTTTGTTTTAATTCAAAGTGAAGTATAATTTTTAAAAGTTTATTCTGAAATAATTTCAAACTTACAGGAAAATTTCAGTTACCATCCAGAAACTCGTGTCTGCACGCCCATCCATGTTTTCCAAATATTAACCTGTATCTGCCCCTGACACTTACCACTGTGCGTGACTTATCATGAACCTCTTTTAAAACCCTTTGAGAAGCTGCAGGTACGAGGTGCTCTAGGCACTGTTGCATTTTTCAGAAACAAGAGCGTTCTTGCTTCCCACCCCAAGCCTTGTAATTCTAGAAATTACCATTGCTGTCCCACTCGTGGACTCAAGTTTTACCAGTTTTGGTCCATCTAGGAAAATGTGTTGTCTTGGCCTCTCTCACCTCTTCAGTCTCCTCCAGTCTAGAATACCTCCTCACTCCATCTTTTGTGTCCTTCACGGCCATATCGAGTACATGGCTCACACTCCGAGGGCTGAGCTTGGCCGGGATCCACCTGATGTTTCCTCTGTGAGCAGACACAGGCTCTGCCTTCTTGGTAGGAAGACTCTGGCACGTCATGGGCAGGGTCACCCCCGTGAGGGTGGTAATCTGGTCATCCGGTCCCCTGCTGTCCTTCAGGTCCTTCACTCTGAGTCATCATTTTTCCCTTTGATTCGGGTTCCGTGGGTGCTATCCCGAGACTACACTGCTGTCTTGGTCTCCATTGCACCACTACTCACATCGATGAGGGTGCTATTTTTTACAGTCACCACTACGGTGGTTTTCAAATGTTGATTTTTCTATTCCATCATTCATTTTCCCTCTCTTCCCTGCAGTACTGGGGTTGAACCCAGAGCCTGGTGCGTGCCAGGCACATGCTTTGCCCCAAGCCACGTCCCCCACCCTCCCTCTCCCTTGGTCAGTTCCTCTCCCGTCTTTCTCGTTTACCTATCAATTTCTAAGTTTGTAGTGGTATAGGGTCAAGGATTCCTATATTTCTCATTGAATCGTAATGTATTAGTATTATTTGTTGCTCAAATTGTCCCAGATTTGACCAGTGGGAGTCTCTCTGGAGACTTTGAAGCTTTTTTTTGAAGCTTCTTCATTGGATTTTCTATATTCCCTTACTTTCTCGTAGGGTATTACTGCAATTTAAATCGTGAGAAAACCCTTTTTAACCATTTGACAATTTTTCAAATACAATGAGTTTTTAGGCAGTATTGTCTTTTATGCCTAACTGTAGTTTTCAAAATGCCATGTGTTTAAAAAATAACACCTGAACTTGATTACGTGTACTTCTTATTTTTAAGGTTTTTACCAATACAATTAAAGTACCTCCAATTTTACTTTTTATAAAAGAATAAAAGAAGTGCTTAACTACATGTAATTACAATTAAATAATAAATGACAAAGTAAACTGCAATAAATAATAAACTACAAAACTACTGACAATCAGATAAGTAAGAATATATGGATATTACATGTATTTACTCAGCCACTGGATATTTCTTCAGTGACTTTTATGTTTTAGTAATTTTGCACAAGGGGAAATTCCCAGATGCCTATAACAAAAGGCATGTTTTCAAAATCTGCAAAAGAAGGGCACATGCCTGTATCCCTTGTTCCTGGGGAGGTTGAGGCAGGAGGATCAAAAGATGAAGGCCAGCCTGGGCAACTTAGCAAGACCTTGTCTCAAAATTAAGCAAAACAAAACAGAACAAAACAACCCACAAGAAGGCTAGGATGTAGCCCAATACTACAGTGCTCCTCTGTTCAATCCTCAGTACCACCAGAAAAAACAAGAAAAGATGAGGGTGATACGTTTTTATTCATTCCTTTTTTGCCATAGGTCTTTCACTGAATGGAGGAATTGTTTCCTTCCTGGCACTGTGTGTGGCTAGCACAGACGGAAGATGACGGGTGTGTTTCCCGGACCTTGCGGGGCTGTAGAGTTACGGATCATCTGATGTTCGTTCCTAGACTTCTGTTGTCTCGTCTCTCTTTGTACCATAAATAATCTCATCAAAATGAATCATTCATTATTAATTGGTGACTTACTAGTGAACTTAGTTTACCTTGAATTTGTGCTGCAAAAAATGAACTATTTTCATTTTCAGTGTGTAATACCCAAAATCTTCCTCCTTTTAAAATAACACAATTTCTAAATGAATTTAAGACTAAAGTCATCTGCAGAAGTTTCACGAAAGTTCTTGCTTCCAAATTAAACAGTTTAGGACTCATTTACTTACGTTGTTTTGGAAATGCAGCTTTTTATTGGACCAGGAATAAAAAGAAATTTAATTTGAATTGTGCCTTATCACAGTTTAATTTTAAGACTTTTGTGGTTTTGGCATAGGGAATGTCGATCGTGAGTCCTGCCATTGAATTAATTTACGCGACCAAATCCTGGTACTTGGTTCGAGTTTAAAAATAAGAAGTACACGTAATCAAGTGCAGGTGTTATTTTTTAAACCCATGGCATTTTGAAAACTACAGATAGGCATAAAAGAAAATACTGCCTAAAAACTCATTGTATTTGAAAAATTGTCAAATGGTTAAGAAGGGTTTTCTTACGATATAAATTGCAGCAAAGAAAGTGTGACTCACCCGCCACCACTGTTTTTACTTTTCTAGTTTGGACCTAGACTTCCCGCCGCAGGACATCAGCCTCTCCCAGTGTTGGAGCATCTGTGATTTCCCCCCTTCCTCCCTTGCTCCTGCTGTCCCTATGCCGTTTCTTTTGCGCTCACCTGGTGATGTTCGTCCTGCAAGGCTAACTGTCACCACTTGGTGACGCTGTTGCCGCCCCTTTCCAGCGGGAGTCACCAGTCCTTCCTCTTGCTCTGTGTCATTTGTACTTGCCATGCAGACTTGTGTGAGATCTCTGGGGGTGTACAATCTTGACTGCTTGCAAATGATCCTGAAAATCTGTGTCCTCTGCATTTGGGACGGGCTGTATTCAGCTTAGGCATGTTTGGTGCCCCAGAGGTTGCAGAGCTGTGGAGCCTGTGTGGCTGGGTGCCGGGGCCACTGTCCGTGGGGTCTGTTCTCTACTTCATGACATCCAGATTATGCACTTTCTGATACGCTCCAGGGTTACTTTTGAAAAATGACTTTTAATAGCAGTCCAGCTGCTAGTGTTACTGTTAAAAGTGATGACATACATATATAAAAATCACATGTCCTTATAACTATGTGGTTTGTCAAATAAAAATTAAAAAAATAGCGCGGTGTGGCGGTGTACACCTGTTATCCCAGCACTGGGGAGACTGAGGCAGGAGGTTTCATGTGTTCAAGGCCAGCCTGAAGTACATAGTGAGACCCTGTTTTAAAAAAAAATCATGATCAAGGAGCCCAACAATGTGCCCCAAGGTAGGCCCTGGGAATAAATTTTAATTGTATCAAGTGCAGTTTTGGTGGTGCAGATCAGCGAAGTGAACCTGCTCTTTGTGTGTTTCTAGGCAACAGGATAGGGTGTGCCTGAGACGACTCTCAGAAAGATATCCAATCAGGGCACTATTTTCTCAAATGGGAGGAAAAGCTCTAGTGATGCTGGAAAGTAATTGAGACAGGAAGGTACTCAGGAAAATGAGTGACGATCAAACCTGATTCGTGCAAAAGCAAGGTGCCTATACACTCGGATATTTTCGAATATACACTAAGATATCTTCTTAGTAGAAGTTGAGATATAATTTATATTCCGTACAAGTTCTGCTCTATGTTACTTCTCCATGGTTTTAGTGTATCTGCAAAGCTGGGCGACGTTCCCCCCCCACCCAGTGCAGATCCTGCTCCCGCCCCGAGGTCCCACCTGCTCCTCCAGTCTGTCTCTGAGGGTCCACCCATTCCGTCTGGCTTAGGTTTCAGGTAACTTCACCTGTAGGGTGATAGTAATAAAAACAGAGAATTAAGACACTCTCAGAATAGTCAGGGCAAAGTACCAATTTATATCTTCTGTTTGCAGAGTCTGTTATATGAAATACAATAGCAGTTTTTAATGTTTTACTGTGGTATTTGGGGAGTGTCCTGTTGAACTGATGGGCTCATTAATACAGAGTTGGCCCTCTACTCTATGATTTCTGGTTTTTTTAGATTCAATCAACCCTTGGTCAAAAATACAGTTAGGTCTAGCATGGTTGTGCTTGTACTGAACTCAGACGTTTTTCTTGTATTATTCCCTAAACAGTACAGTGTAACAACTATTTCCATAGCATTTACATTGCGTTAGATGTTATAAATAATCTAGAGATGATTTAAAGAATGTAGGAGATTGTGCATAGGTTATATGCAAATACTTCATTTTATGCACTGTTAGATTTTTTTTTTTGGTTTTTTTCCGGTACTGGGAATCAAACTCACGACTTTGAGCTTGCCAGGCAGGCGCTTTTGCCACTGAGCTAAATCCCCATCCCCACTGTTAGATTTTGGTATCTGTGGGTGAAGGGTCCTGGAACCAGTCTCCCACGGGTATAGACTGGGGGGTATAGAATGGGGGGCTGTAACACTGCAGTGATCGAGACAAATTTCTCATGTAATGTTGATCCAAATGATGTCCCTCCGTGCTTAACATCAAAGAGCCAATCAAAAAGAAAATACAAAGTAGGTAACTATGTTCATAATCTGTTAACCAAATGCGACATTGTTTTAATAGTTTATCATCATTTATGTCCTAAATATTATTTAAAATCATATTGGTTTTGTTCATTAGATTTGATGCAGATTTGTTTTGGGTTTTATAGTTAGATAAAGGAGTTTATACCTTATTTTTATTTGTAGATATTTAAGATGTATTTTAATAAAAATACTTAAGTCAGTCCCACTAGGGAATAAAAGGATTTTTTCCTTTAAGCAGGGGAACATTAGTAAATGTGTAACTACACTAGGTCAGGCACAATGGCTCTTGCTGTTTGCAGCTGAAAGTCAAAGCTTTGTCTTTTCTGTTTCCAGTTTTTACTGTAGCTTCACCTGTGCTGTAGAACGCATTCCTTCCTAGCGTAGATGCTTAGTATGAAAATTCCAAATTTGATTTCCATTAACTTTGTAAGAAGTACAGCATTTCCATAGATTAGCAAACACTAAAGAACTACTGAATGAGGTGAAGCTGAAATGGTCATTATTGGAAAGCTAAGGAAGGAAGCAGAAGTGAGTTCAAGAGAATTCCTCCCATTGCTAGGTACTAAAGCCAAGCTACAGTTCTTGATCAGCACCTTTCCCACTTTGTGTCAGAGCTTTAAAATCACCCATGTAATAGACCTGTGCAAAGACTGTTCAGAAAGGCAGAAAGATTTACAAGGGAAAAGTAAAAACTGTCAGTCAGTGCTGTAAAGATACCTGTACCCAGCGAGCCCTCCCCAGGTCAGTGGCTTTCGGATTGTGCCACATCATTGCCCTCCAGTTTGCCTTTGGTGAGCTGGATGTCTGGGATTGCGTCTCGTTTAAGTGTCTTGTCATTTTCTTCTTTCTTTCTTTTTATAATTTAATTCCTAGTTTGATGCTTATACATTGCCTATGGTGAGTTGCTTTTAGAACCCTTAGGAAATGACTACTTCTCAGAGGTGTCTTCCAGATGTAGCTGGTTTTGGGGTTTTGAGTCTGTTGCAAGGTCATATCTCTTCAGTCTGTTGGGGATGAGGAGTTGCTGTCTGCAGGCCCAGCCCCTAATTCGTTGGCCCTGGCCCACAGTATTTTCTATGACTCTTAGGCAATGTCAGTCTTGGAATGCCAGGAAGAACAGCTGGTTAGAACAGTTACATCACTTTGGCTAAAGTGGTGTAATCAGCAATAACAATAACGTCAAACACAGCCTAGAAAATGATAAACTGAGTTAACTATTAATTTGCCACCTTCAAATGTATGAACTAGATTTGTGATTATATAACTGCTGGGAGTGGCTGAAGCTGGAAAGTAATTATGAGTGCAGCACGAAGCCAGCCCGAGAACATGGGAGCTCCTGGAAGCATGTAAACAAGCGGTTGCAGCTTGAGAACTGATGGCTGGGCAGAGAGGCTGAAATCAATATCACCCTGTCGAGGGTATAAATAAATGCTCTACCGTTCTTGGGCAGGTCCTCTCCTAGGCTTGAGAGAGAGGGGATCTCCGCTTGAACCCAACTATTTGTCTCTTGTCTCTCTCCTCATTCCTGCCGCTGTTCTTCCCCAGCGTACACTGAGAGCCCAGCAAGTCAGGACATATAACAAAGTCTAAAACAAACCAGAAAATTGTATGCAGTAAATAAGTCCTCGATATGTCAGTTTTACGGGCTGTGCGTGAGTGTCCCTAACCGTGAGCTGCTCCTCCCTCAGGTACACCGAGGAGATGGTGCCCCGGCACCCTTGCCTGAGACTCGTTAGCAACTGTGAGCAGAAGCTTTCTAGTCACACATCAAGGCGTCTGATTACAATGGAAAAGGTGAAGACATTTGAGGTAAGTTGCCCGCGTATCTTTGGAATAAACTGTGGACTTTATAGAAGAGAGAAAGTAATTTTCCCCTCTGTTAGGGCCCAGTTCCTTTCTTCTTTCTCTGACAGGAATAATTCCTCCTACTGGAGCTTGATTGAATCTTCAGTGCCCTCTGGGCTGTCCTAGCCCAATGACCAGAGCCCCCCAAGTCTCCCACATGAGTGAGCCCCACCTTGGCCCACCTCTGTGGGGCCTGTAGAGCCCAGAGGCATGTGGGTGGAGTGGGTCAGACCATGCCCAGCTCCTCTCGCCCACACCCAGGGGTCTTTCACAGCAGTGGAAACGAATACCTGCACAGTGCCTTTTGCATGTGCTACTCATGCCTTCCTTCTGTCATTTTATTTCTGTTTGCTGTCTCTGTTTTGACCCATGTTACCCCACACTTGGTTTGTGCTCACAGATGCCCAAATAATCTCCGTCACCCCTCATTCGTATCTGCTAAATGAATTTTTCTGAAACACTGCATTCATTATGTTACTTCCTTATGCAAAATTTCTTAGTAAATTATTTTTCATTACTGGGTAATATTCAGAATCTTTAGCCTCAGTATTCAGGCTCTAATAGGAAGGCTTTTTAGAAAACGAAGCTGTATGTGCATACATCTAAAGTACTTGCTTGATATCCATTAGATGTGTGTACCTGTATAGAAATGGATGTGTACATACAGGGGCTGTGATCGAAATGAGAGTTGGTGGTAGTAGTTTTGAAAATAAAAATGTTAGAAGTTTATATTGAAATGACATATCCTTGGGCAGGTAGTGTCTCTGTAATTATTTGAGTTGGTAATAATTTGTATTGTGGCTACACAGTAGTGCACAGAAGAAGCAGAACTATCACCTATAGATGTTGTGATTTTAACTCTTGGTACTGTTAGAAAGTATGGTAATGACATGAGCATTCCTCATAGTGTGGCCTACACGGATAGCAATGCAAAGACTTAGGCAGAAGGGGAGAAGACGCTAGTCAGTGAAGCTGATAATCAATCAGACATTTCTTTAAAACTTGAGATCCCTCCTGGACCCATTTCTGTCTTTCTTTTTGGTACTGGGAATCGAACTCAGGACCTTGCACTTACCAACAGGACTCATTACATATTTGTTTTCTCCTAAGTTTGCTTTGCTCAAGACAGTCCAGTGTTCATTTTCCAGTTTTTTCGGTGGTGCTTGGGTTCGAGTCCAGGGCCTTACACGTGCCAGGTCAGCCCTCTGCCCTTGAGCTCCGGCCCCTGCTCTCGAGTCCAGATTTGAAATATTTCTGTGAGCAAATCTACTTCAACCTCAAGGAAAAAAGTGACCTTTGGGGAATTTTTTTTGTATGTTAAATGATAAATCAGGACATTCCCTTTGGTATTTTTAATCTTCTAAAGCCAGGGTTGGTTTTGTCTGTTTTTCTCTAAGCATCCTACTGTTGCCCTTTTGAAATGGATTAAAAACAAAACAAAACAAAAAAGGAAAAACCTAATGCTCAAGTAATGTTTTTGAAATGGTCTCCACTTTATAATACCGACTTTACCCAGTCTGGAGTTTACCGTTCGTCACGCGTTTCGTTGTTCTCTCAGTGCTTTCTGCCGTCTGCTTGGGCGGAGGGGAGTGTGTGCGGCTGCAGTGAGCTCCCACGGCTTTGTGAAGCAAGCGCTGACAAAACTGTCAAACGGTTCTCACACGAATCTAACAAATTATTCTCAGACCTGCTCAGCACTGTTGGTTTTGGCAGTGGAAGACTGTTAATTTTCGATTTCTGCAGTTTTGTGCACTGCGTCTCTTCATGCTCGACTTGTCACTTATTAGGTTTAACTTCAGTGTGAATTTGGCCCACTTGATAGGATCTTACAGAGTGTTCACCCTTCCCCTTCATTTAAAATGTTAACATAAGTGATCTGTCTAAATGTGTGGATCTTTTATAAAATTTTCTATCTTTACATTACTGGCTGTAGGTTTTAGATTTGCATATTGTATGTAAGTAGTAAATAAGAAAGTTCTTGATTACCATGTCAAAATTTGAAGATGCCTAATAAGAAAAGCCAGTTTTTTGTCATTATTTCCTGCTGATGCATTCTGGAAGCTAAGTGAATGAAAACTAACACTTTATTAATGCTTTATTGTTTACAAGAGTTCCCTATCCATTTGAGCTTATTATCTTCCCTGTTTTAGAGATGAGGAGATAGCCTAGGCCTGCCCACTTTCTTAAATAATAAATGGCATAATTGAGGCCAAAATGCTTCTTCGTACCTGGAAAGAAATGTGTGTGTGTGTGTGTGTGTGTGTGTGTGTGTGTGTGGTATTGGGGATTGAACCCGTGGGTGCTCTTCCACTGAACTACATCCCCAGCCATTTTTATTTTTATTTTTGTTTGTTTCTTGAAACAGGGTCTTGCTTAGTTGCCCAGGGAGGACTTGAACTTAGGATCTTCCTGCCTTAGATTCCTTAAGTGCTGGGGTCACAGGTGTGCATTATTGAGCCCAGGTCTACCCAAAATTTGATGTCTTTTTTTTTTTTTCTATATCATGTTGCCTCTCTGCTGAAACATGTTTTTATCATTTGAATATGCCAAGATAGAAAGGTAGTAGGTAGTGGGGATGTAACTCAGCGGTAGTGTTTGCCTAGAGTGTGCAAGACCTGGGTTTAAGCCCAGCCTTGCACAGTAAGTGAGTGAATGAATGAATGTTGAATGCTCCAGAGTAGCAGTCTTTCTTGTTGTGTTTTTTTAAGCTAACGCTGCTCGTGGGGTCAGAGCCGAGAGTGGTGTATTTTCCCGAAGCTCGTTTCCCTCTTCACAGAGCGCATGGCTGGTGCTGCCGTGTGTGCCTGAGGTCCCGGTGCTTAGTCCTGTGAAACAGTTTCCTCATAAAGTCCACCAGGTAGAAGTACTGATCGCTGGAGCAGTCCAGAGCAGATGGGACCGGGAGCAGAGCAGTTTCACCTTCAGTGAAACTTACTGAAAGACGATGTTCTCTCAGCCTCTTCTGCCAGAACCCATTTGGACAGATAAGAGTAGCCACAGTAGCCCCTTTTAAAACTTTCTTGGGACCTTTTAAAAAAATTCATGCAATTTTTATAGCCTACAATAGATACATATTTAAATATAAAAAATCGCTTTCAATTATGAGTGCATGAAGCGGGCCATTCTGTCTTACGTGTTCTGCGGCTTGTTTATTTGGCATGCCACCTTATACCCCTAGTTACTTGCGAAGCACTGCAGTATAGGAAAGTTTAACCCCATAGCTTATATGGATATTGATCTGCACTAGAATTTTTTTTTTTTTTTTGGTTTTTCTCTGGTACCAGGAACCGAACTCACGACCTTGCGCTTCCCAGGCAGGCGCTTTGCCGCTGAGCTAAATCCCCAGCCCTAGACTAGAATTTTAATATTGTGTAAGTCAATGACCACTGTTTCTTTATAGCCACCAAGTACAGTGGGGATGATTTAAAATAAGATATTGGAAGGTCATGGTGGTGGGTGGTGAAAGTTCTGTAATTTTTTGTTTGGGATTGAACAGAAGGGCCCAGTAATCAGAAGCCGAGGGTTGCGTTCATGAGAAGGGAGCGTGTCCAAAGCTGAGGGTTCTGCGTACAGACGGTAAGATTTTGAAGCTGCAGAGGGAAACAGCCAATAGCATCATAACAGTGCTCTATTAAATGGAAAAGGAAGAGAATAACACTGAGAAAAGGACTTACGGATTCCTTGAAGGGAACAAATTACCCTTTATGGTAATTAGATGACGGCTGAGGATGATGGTTGGTGTTCCTAATCGTAATGAGTGTGCTTCGTCTGTTTTCCTTATGCATTGTTCTAACTCAGGATGAATGTTGTCGGGGTTTTGTTCAGCAGCTGTTTGGATTTGAAGGTAGTTCCTTCTGGTTCACTTTTGCTTTTGAAATGTTCTTTTGCTTTTTGCCCAACTCTTGCCAGGACTGTGCATATTTCTCCTTGGAACAGAGCTATGAAAAAGATTAGGTCAACGTATTTAAATTATGTAATACTTTGGTAGGACGTGGATGTATTGGTAGGAAAGATAATGCAGGGTGACACTAAATAAAGCATAGTCATTGAACATAAGCCTGGCACAGGTTTTACTACAATCCCATATTCACATCTGTCAGAATGGGGTGTGTGAGAGCAAGAGAGAAACGTTTTAAACAGTGGTGTCTGAAGGAAACAAGTGTACATGATCTATGAATTCGGTGTTGCCAGAGGTATCTGAAAATTCTCCTGGAAGCAGGCAGGAGGCTGGTGTACAGCATGGTGCTTCAAGTCTGTTTCCAGGGCCCCCTAAACTACTTGATTCCAAATGAATTTGCTTTTGCCATTAATGGTGCTTTTTATTGAGTTTAAAACTTGAAGCATCAAGTTTTTCTTTTCTACCTCTGCAACCAAATGATTTTGCCAATCAAACTGGACTTTGCATTAATGCTAATCCAAATAGCTGAATCTCTGTGAGTGAGCCGGAGCCCCAGTTTGTTCCTCACCAGCTCCTAGAAGGCACGCAGTTAAGAGAGCTGGACCCTTGCATTTGAGGCTCTTTAGACAGGACTGTTTTATTTGCAGGAGCAAGCAGGACCCTCAGGCAAGAGGGCAATGACTCCAGGCCTCATGTTCATGTTTTGAAGAAATGACAGTAACATAGTTTTAAAAATACAGTCTAAGCAAGGCATGGTGGTGTACACCTGTAATCCTAGTATTCAGGAGGCTGAGGCAGGAGGATTGTTCCAAGTTCGAGAACAGCCTGGGCTGCAAAGTGAGCTCAAGGCCGGCCTGAACTGCATAGTGAGACCCTGCCTCAAAAAGATTTAAAAAAAAATGTGTGTATGTATATGTATATATATAATCTAATAGAATCTTGAGTATGGGTAAATTGCAAAATATAAATAGGGTTCAGGGATTCTAAGTTATGAATAGTTTGGGGAAATTTCAGTATGCAGTGAATATAACACTTTGGTGCTTTTATAATTCTTGCAGATGTGACAGATTTTCCACTTAGTGTATGTGTTTTCATACTGTTACTTAACTTAGAATTACCTTTCTAGGTTTTTTCAGCATGTGTCATCTTTCCACCCTGTACCCTTCTGAGATTTTAACGTGTCTTTTCCCAAGGCATAAACATACATTTTAGTGAATAAAGATGCGAGAGCGTCCATGTAACTACCGGTGCCGTCAAGGTCAAGATTAGGGAGCAGTGCAGCGCCCCCTGCTGGAACGCCCTCTTGTGGCCATTTCTGACCACAAACACCTGCTCCTTGCAGGGGACAGTTTTGGTAAATGTCTTACTTCCTTTGGGAATAACCGCTATTGAATTTATTTCTAAGAAAAATATTTTTGCCTAGTTTTGATCTTTATTTAAATGGAGATACATTTTCATTCATTTTTCTTTGAATGGATTGTGGAAAATTTAAAAGGTATCCTAGGAGGAATTGTTTCTAAATTAAAGTGGAAGAATATACATGTGACTACCCGTAGGTATATTTGTCTGTTATTTACCTTTTGTCACTTCAGAAGGTTAGCAAGATTCTTCTTGGTTTTAAAAAACCAAGTTTAAAAAAGAAGTTAAAAGAAATTTGGGGCTGGGGATGGAGCTTAGTGGTAGAACCCTTTCCTAAAATGCTCGAGGGCCTAAGCTCAGTCCCCAGGGCCACAAAAGAAAAAAGATGCCATTAATTTTGTATCCGCTGTTCTGACTCTATTTTTTAATATTCAGGATTAAAATTTGAGTTTTATAAAGTTACAGATTTTAGCAGATTACAGTGGAAAGTGCTGATGCTCTGTTACTGTGATAAGCATGGATATTCAGATGCACTTTTTATAATCAGAAATTATGTGCCAAGTGTGAGATGTCAGAGTTCAGCTGTTTATTGTCCTTCATTTAAGAATGATAGAGAGGATTTTAATATATATTAAACTATTTCCACAGACTTTAGGTAACTTGATATCTTGTAATAGATGTTTTAAAAACCTAGGATAAATGTGAACACCCAACTTAGAGGTGAAGATTTCCAAACACCTTGTTCTCCTTAGGAGTAAGCCAGGGATTTCTCTGCGTAGTATTAGATGCCAGACTTTTGACCTGCCTGTCCTTGTTCTGGAAATGGCCTCGTGCTGTTTATAGCTGTAGAACTTCAGCACAAGTGGTTTGTATAGCTGCTGTCCAGTACCACGTGGAGAACAGGGGAAGCTTTGATAAGGAGAGGAGCATTTTTAAACAAAAGCCGGACATGGGTAATTACCCTGACGCGGAACTGAGGCCTGTTATATTCAGCACTATCATTTACATTTTGTTTCACTCTCGGGTGATTGCCAGAAAGAAAACCAACCCGCTGCTTTTCTCTTCCATCTCTTTGCCTTCTTTGCACTTTATTTAAGAATGCGTGTCATAGCTTACATCTGTCCTATTCCTTACGAAGTCTTTGCCGACAAATGAGAGGAACATCACTAGTTTGGTGGCTTTCGCTCCAGTGACAGTAACGTTGGTTTTTACTTATCACAGAAGATAAGTTTCATAAGCCATTTGCACTTAAGTATTTGCAACGGAGCCACTGTTCTGTGTAAACTGCTGTCACTCTGAGAATATAAATGAGTCCAGGTTAACACCAGTAAGGTAGGAGAAATCATTATCTCATTATCAGGAACTGTCAGGAAGTGAAGGACAACTTACATCTGACCTACAATTCAATAGAAGGCATTCGGTTTCCTGGCGCTAGGTGACCCTAGAACCTGGCTGCTTCATGCCTAGAAGAGAGGGCTCTCTATTTGGATACAGCAGCAGTTTTATAAATTGGTGATTATCCATAGGTGTTTTCTGTGAAGTTTGGGGGACTTTATCAAATCAATTCTTAGAAGTACAGGGACATCAGGAGGTGGAACTTTGCAGCCAGCTGGAACGTGGGTAGGGAGTGAGGTGGGAGTCGAGGCTTTGGGGTGGGAGGAGCCAGCTTACAGCAGAGGATAGGCGTGGCTCGGGAGGAAGTTGAGGAAATTCATACTTGATGACTGTGTTTTTGCTGAGAGTGAATAGACAACTATTGTAAGAATTTGAAGTTAGATGAAATTTTGGGCCAGGTGTTGTGCCAAATGGGGAAAAAGCTGGCTTGTGACATTTTTGTGTTGTGCACACTTCCTTTCTTTGACTTGCTTACATGTTCCTCCTGTGGCTTCCCTCACTGTACCTGCGCCTGTGGGTTGTTTGCATCAAGTGCCTAGGTTTAATCTGTCCTTATCCTTAGAAAACTTGTGCATCAGGAGAAAGGATCACTGAAACCATTCCACCATAGCTGTTGAGTTTTGTGGTGATTTCATGAGAGGAGACAGTGTGTAAGGCAGGAAGGTGGGGAAGTGGTGGGGAAGCCATCAGTTTAAGCAAGGTACGAGGCGTGAGTGGGGTTGTGCACGCAGGAACCTTGGACACTTCAGCATGACTGGAATGCTGAGCATTTGGGAGAAGAATAGCTGGAGAAGATCTGGGAAACTACAGGGATGCCTGGTATTGAGGGACCTCGCGTACCATTTGGATTTATCCTGTTGGTGACAGTAAGCCCATGGAGAGTTGTGTGTTAGAACAGGGGGAGACGTTTGTGTTTTATGAAAGTCACTCAGCTTCAGGTTGTAGGTGATTTGAGTTGTAGAAGGGTACTTGGGACATGCATAGGGGACTCCTGACATGCAAATATGGTGATGCTGTAGACCGTGAAAGGTTGAATTGTGGGTTGCAGAGGTCATGATGGAGGCGTTGTAGGGACGTCTACCTGGCAGGCCCTGGCGACTTGTGTAACTGGGGTGGGTGTGATGGGAGTTAAGTATGACTTTTCAGAGATCTGGCTTGGGACAATTGAGTGATAATAGTTTTCTTGCATATATTTTTATTCTTCCTCCCAAGGACTTGACACAGTGTCACTTGCCCCAGGTACTCAGAGTCTCCAAACTGGCTTCCCTGCTTCCATTTCATTTCCTGAACAGTGGCCAGAATGTCTTCCAGAATGCAAAGAGCGGAGGAACTCCCCTGCTTACATCTGGTGACCACTTTCTGTAGAAATCAGAGTAAAATTCTGCGTCTTTGCTATCACCTCCAGGCCACCCTGAGCTGTCCCTGGTCTGTCTCCATTCTCACTCGGTGCCACCTTGCCTTTCAGTCATCAGAGCCTCACCACATGGGCCCCCTTTCGCTTCCCAGAGCGGATTCACCTCTTTCCTATCCCAGAGTTTCTATAGCGTGTTTCCTCTCCTTGGAATGTGGTCTTCACATCTCTGTAAGTTTAATTCATCCTCAAGTCTTGATAACTGTCACTTCCTTAGGGAGATCTTTCTTGTCTTTCTCCTTAACCTTAATCACTGAGAAGAAGTTACTCTTCCTCCCATAAACATTTATATAGTGATGAGTGACTGACCTTCTTAGTCAGATTTCCATTGCTGTGACAAAATACCAGATATAAATCAACCCTAAGGAGGAAAGATTGATTTTGGCCTGTGGTTTCGTGGTTTCAGTCCATGGTCTGTTGGTTGCATTCCAGTAGGACTAAGATGAGGCAGAACATCAGTGGCAGACGTGCAGGGTACAGCAAACCTGCTCCGCTCACGGCAGCCAGGAAGTATAGGAGAAGAAAGAGCTAGTGAAGGAGCAGCTAAGGCAGATGGAGTCCTCAAGGTCACACTTCCAGGATCCACCTCCTGTTTCTATCAGTGCCTATTAACGGGAGTGTCCATGACCCGGTCACCTTCAAAAGCCGCACCTCTGAATGCATCAGACTTTGGGGAACGCTTCGGATCTAAACCATAACACATTTCAGTCAGGGTCTCCTTATGCTATGGTGCCCTTTTCTCCCAGTGTTTAGTGACAGTGTGTAAGTGTATGTCTGGATGTACATTGTTTAGTATCTGTCTTCCACCAGTGTACAACTTTGTGAACTCACCACTATATAAACATTTGTGGAAGGAAGAGTAACTTCTTCTCAGTGATTACTTTGGGCCCTCCTGGAATAAAAACAATCTTATTCAACAGTATTTAAAATTCAACAGTATTTAAATCATCTACTTAGCAGAAGAGTAGAACAGGTAGTCATAGCTAACCAACACTTTCTGATTTGAAATATACTGCATTTTAGTGTTACCCTGACATTACTTTTCAGCACTCACTGGGACCAAGCCAGTTTTGATCCTAGAGAACCTCGGCTTCATTTCTCATGAGAGGCAAACCAAAAGGAGCTGAGTCGGCATCCGATGGAAACTTAGCACCTCCCTTTGATTTATTGTGCACGAGGGTGGCAAAATTCCGAGAGGGAACTCAGTACTAGGAAGATGGTTTTCACCTAAGAAGAGTTCTTAATGAAAAATCACTAATTTCTCTACTGTCTGACCAGTTTATGCTACTGAGTTTGACAAACACTTTTAGAAATAGATATTCTCATAGCGTAATCCAGACAGTCTTTAGTTCCAAAGTGTCAGTTTCACGTGTTACTGTGGTACATATGCTTATGTTTCTCATCGTGAGCATACATTCCTCTTTCGATTAAATTTTATTATAAGTGGCTGAAGTTCTTGCCTTTTTAGTACCTTTCAAATTCTTTTTAACACTGTATTTTTTGATGTGCTTTATTTTTTAGTTGTAAAATAACACTTGAGCACAGGATAGTTTATGTTCTTTATCTTTCTGGTTCTAGAGAGTGACTTGCAGTTTGAGGCTGGACACAGATGAGTGATAAACTTTAGAGTCGCTAAGGTGAATATGCACTTGCCCATTTCTACGTTAGTCTTTGAAAAATGCAGTGGTTGAATAAATGCTGCTGCTCACTGGGGAAAAAGGCCATCCTGGTCATGTAGGTGCTGCGAGACTCGGTGTTTCCAGCGCTCAGGACTTGTAAACAGCTGAGGAAACGGTCCTGACGGTCCACTGTCTGACTGCACCCACTTAAGTTTAACTTCTATCTGGGAGGATTTACTTGCTTCAGCCAGCAGAGGGCGGTATCTGCATAAAAGTGAACTGCCAGTTGAGGCTTTCCTGGTTTCTTGGGCCAGTGAGTTAGAATTTCTAGAGTGGTTTACAAAGCACTAGAATTAGCAGCACTGATAGGACAGGAAATTGGCTGGGTGGAACAGTGGGTAAAGGGGTTCTGTTTAAAAGTTCAGATGTGAAATTTGTGCTTCCATAGCACTGATGTTCAGCAGGGAATGTCCTGTAAATATCGTCTGTTTTGAATGACTGGTAGTCTACCTTGTGGGAAATGACTTCTTTAGCCATTGTTTTGATATGATTTTTTTTTTTTTTTTTTCAGAGAGGAAAGTGTGTGTGGAGAAATGTAAAGAAAAGAGCACAAACTTTTGAAGTGTGATTTAGGTTGCAGTTGTGGGAATGCTACTTACTAGCTGTTTGATGTTGGGGAAGTGTTTAAACTCCTTCAGCTCCTGTTTCCCAATCTGCAGAATTGAGATGAAAGTCTACTATGAAAAGATGCAGAGAGTTAGGTAACTGAGTTATGTAAAACACATACTTAACAGCATATATATATGAACTCCTTTCTTAAATCAGAATTTCTATATATCTCGTAAGATTTACAGTTGGTCTTTGTCTAACAGGAATAAATGAGGAGAGGTATGAAAGCTGTCACAAATTTTCCTACGGAGTTTCTGGTTAAAAAATACTGATAAACAATAATGTCATTGACCATCTTAGTATGTTACTCATGTCTCCTTAGTTACTACCAGTGTTAAGAAAGTTCGTAAAGGTAATCAGTCTGAATTTCTCACCACCATAGTTTTCTCTTTAGGTATTTACTCATTCTTTTTGGGTAGTTTTTTTTTTTTTTACATCAAGTATTTTTTTTATTGATTAAAAAGTGGCAGAACTCAGTTCTGTAATACGCTGTGGATCCCATGGTCAGTAGCACTAGGGAGATTTGGAAATGTCAGAAATGAAAAGTCACTCTCTGGGATAAGCATGCATGAGGGAGATCAAAGACCGTATTGCTCGAAGATAGAAGCTTCTCCTCTTAAGTAAACACTTTGGGCTTTGAGTACCGAGTTAAGAACAACAGCACCTGCAGATATTCCTGGTAGAGATGGGCAGGGAATGTGAATAGGGAGGAGTCCTAAAAAGGTGATGAAGAATATGTAGAGTTGAATATCACTATGTCAAGTGTGAGCCCTGGTAAGGTAATCTAAAGATAGGACGAAAGAGGGAGAGAAAAAAGAAAGCAAAAATTGGGCTTGCCATTTTCTTCAGCACTGAGACGGCATGAATTCTGAGTGCTGTGTAATGATAGCACGTTTCCGGTGGGCTGGGTGTACTTTGAATGTGTATTGTTTGTAGATAGGTGGTATTTCTGTGTACAGGAGATACCTATACTCATGCTATAGATACCTATATCTATACACATGTGTAGATACCTATACACTGTACTTCATGATGACACATGCTACATGAAATGTTTCATGGGGGACCATGACCTTGCCGTCTAGCTGAAAATAAAGCCAAATTCCTTGGTGTCTGGCTTGTGGTGAAATGGGACTTAGGCAGCTAGATAGTGACAGGCTCCTGCCAGGTCCTTGACTACTCTAGGGATTGGGAGCTTTTGGGTTTTCCAGGAGTCCCTGTTGTGAAGGTTGTGTCTCACAGCTGGGGGACAGTGGGTATTACAGGACGTTCCAACACAGGACCCAGACAGCCTCCTCACACTGACTCTTCTCCAGTGCCTGAGCCATAAAGAGCATAGTGTTTCCTCCCCCAGCATTACCTTTCTGAGGTTAATGATCCGTCCCAACTTCTCTGGTGGCATGTGTGCCTGTGCCACTGTGTTTCAGTGGCACTGTCTGTTGAGGCTTATCTTGCTTTTGCAGTATTCTAAGAGGACCCTGAGGTCTAAACTATTCAGGTGATGACTGTTGTAGGTAGTGGATGCTTTCTTGATAATCCTTAGCCTAGGTTGTAATCATTACCTTGTTTTTTTTCCAGCTTGTGCTGTTCATTCCTGTCTCTACTGTTGAGCTTTATCTTCCCTGTTCTTTATCAACAGTTTGCCCTGCTTATCTCCTTCAGGTCACGCATATGCTGTTTAGTTAAGTTCTCTTTGGTCGGTGAACAAGGCCTGTTTTCTGTAGCCTTTGGCTTTTGTCTCCTGGGTGTTCCTGGTGAGCCTCAGGCCAGTAGCACAGATCAGCAAGGCCCTCTAGTGTCAGCCCCCAGAACCACGCGCTTATGTCCTGCCTTAGCCTCCTCCCTCTGAAGCTCTGGTGTATTCTCTGAAGCTATGCACGGTGCATTTTGAACAAGAAGTGATCTTAAGTGGCCCACAGGAGCCAAGCAGAGGACAGAGGACAGAAACACAAAGTTGAGAGGGGCTTTGCTACCAGATTATGTTCTGGTCCCTCTTGTATAGGAAAGCAAGTAAGATGGCTTTTGGCAAACTGATGTGTAGTTGGCTCTGACTCCCAGTGTTAAGAGAAAAGCCTGACCCCTGGGGGACATTTGAGCTCCCATGGACTTTAGCCAAGAGGTGGCATATGCAGTTTGCACTGTAATAAATTGAGTGGTCACAGTGTAGACAATACACTGGCAAAGCAGTGACGCAGGCAGGGGACCTGGCCACTTGGGGAAAGAGAGGAGAGCAGGGGATGGACTGTGAGTGGGGAGGAGTGGCTCTGAGATTTTAGTGTATGGGAGCTAAGACCTTAGGACTTAGCAGATGAGAGGAGAGGAGGAAGAAGCGTTGGACCTAGGTCCTGATTCTGATGACACCGAGCTGTGCGTCATTGTGGAGATGGTGGCCTGTGGATGTAGCTGTGAAGATGCAGCCATTTCTTTGAGGACTGAGCTGCGGCAGGCGGGAGATGGACAGATTTTATAGTGATTTTATCTGACATAAGAACAGCGTTTAGAATGCCTGGTGGAGTCACTGATGGCATGTCCCTTCCTCTTCCTCAGACTTGTGACAGAAGCGGAAAGGGCCAAGGCACAATAAAGTAAATGCTAGAGCGTTGTTTTCTGTTGCTGCTGCTTGAGCATGGTCCTGAGATGCGGACCAGCCTGGGTCCACACACAAGGTCAGCTGTCCCACTGGGGTGGTACCCTCAGCATCCCTGCGGCTCCAGGGGCTCCTCCTGGGATTGAACTATGTCTGCTAAGTTTATAGAAACTAGTAAATCCTGCTTGGGCTTCTGTACTCTGCCCCCTTGGTAGGCAGCCTAGCTGCCAAGGTCTTAGTTCATCACTTATTTCTTCCCAAAGCTGTTGCTGCTCCTGAGTTGGGAGCAGCTTAGCTCCTGGAGGGAGCTTCCTCTAGCTGCAGTCTGTAGACTCCACAGCAAATGTGTGCAGACTTTGCCTTGCCTCTTGCCAGCTGTTATCTGGGACCCGGTTCATAAATAATTCTTCATCAGTGAAAACCTAATGATAGTGTGCACATTACTTCTAGCGGATAAGTTGTATGAGACCGTGCCTAGAAAACGTTAGTATAGTTTTGGGCCCATAATAAATACCTACCTAATACTACTTTTCATTGGTATTTGCCTGTTGTACACCTATAGGTTGCCCACATTATATTCACCAATTGGCAATTATGTCACCTCAAGCAAGGGTATTTGCATGTGCTGGCGAACTGGGACTGCGACCTACTAGTGCCCTAGAACTCAAGGGGCCACCAATTATACTGGGTGCATCAGGGAATCCGGGGACGTTCAAGAATATTTTCTGTGATTTTACAAATATGTGTTGCAAGAATAGTTTCTGCAGAAAGGAATGAGTCAACACAGTTTTGGCTGACCCTGGGCTTTTGTTAATGCTAGAGATGAGAAGGAAGGCGGAGGTGCTCACTTCTCAGAGAAATAAGCACAAACAAAGTGTTTGGAGAGTGGTTATATTCAGATATTCTTGTAGCTTTCATTTTGATACCAAATCGTTTTCTGATTGAGTCATCGTACCTGTTCTTGAAGCCACATTGATCCACGTGGAACCAAATGTGCAGGGAGCTGAGCAGTGAGATTTTTTTTCTGCTTAGAATCTGCCACAGCTTGGGATGCCTTTGTTAAATTGCATGGGAAGCTGATGGTTCAGAGTCCCTGCCAGTCCTCCTGCCTTTCTTTTTGTTTTCTCAGCCAAAATGTGTTTGACATCCTAGCACAGATTGGCGTTTCCAGTGTCCACGGAGCAGCCTTCTGAGCGCAGCCCTAGTTGTCTTTGAAGCCTAAGTGTGCGGATCCCTCGTTCAGCCTGATCTGCTCTATTGGGAACCCTGGTTTGAGTGCCTGAGTGTGAATTCAACCCTGTGGAGTCCTAGTGACTCCGTGGTGTCATGCAGTTTCCGTCATCTCTGGAACACTCATTTCTGTGAATAGAAGCTCCTCGGTCTCCTCATTCTCGTTCATTTCCACAGATGATCGCAGTGTGTGCTGAGCTAGGACTGAGACGGAGCCTGTGGTTCTGACCGTATCCCCTGAACAAGTCTCTTTGCTCTCCTTGGGTAATAACAGTGTTTGTCTTAGAGGGAGAGGATGGTCCTGCATCTCAGTTGGGGTGAACTAGGTGAAAACCCTTTAAATATCCAAGCATGATATGGGAGTAATAGGACTGTATGTTTCTAACTCACATAATAAAGAAAGGCAAACATAAACCAGAGTAAGGTTTTGTTTCACGTACGTGACTGCTTGATTTGTAAGCTAACTGAAGAAATAACTCAACCATCTCATATCTTGTATTTTCCAATCAACCAGAACCGGGACCAGTATTCACGTCTGCTCAGCGACCCTTTCCTCCCCTATCAAGGTCACAATTCCTTCCGTGAGAAGTATTTCAGTGGTGTCACAAAAAGGATTGCCAAGGAGGAAAGATCCAACCAGGAGTGAAAATGTAGACTTTGATAAGAAAGATTATTTGACGGAAAAAGACATCAGGTTATAAACTTTCATATGTGATCCAGAAAACATGGACTCTTTCAAGAATTTTTTTAATATAAAAATGTACAAAGTAAATTGAGCAATTTTAAAAGCATCTTTGTTCTAGAGACTTCTGTTGTATGTGTTATGAACTCTTTTGAACCTTATTTAACTTATATTTGTACTTGCAAATACTCATGGAGGTTGACTCAACTGTTATATTTTTTACTATTAATTTACAAAGAAAATGTTGTTGACTTTTAACAAGTATCTGCCCCATAATGTTGTAGGCAGTAAAGAGTGGTTAAGAATTTATTCCTTTGTAAATCTGCTTTGATTTTTATTTGTAACTGATTTACGTGACCACCAATAAACCTGATGATGATTTTCTAAAACTGCACTGAGTTCAGGGCTTCTTGGAGGAATGTGATGGGATTGAGTTTCTAGTTCTAAGCTGCACACAGGTGAGAACAGGGAGAGCGCTGAGGATGAGGAAGTTGAAAAGGTCCCAGGCCCCGCAGACCACGCGAATCTGAAGCTCTTGTGCCTTGGATTCACTCCCGCCTTCTGAAATCTTGAAATCTTGACTGTTGGTCAAGTTAACTGCCCTCAGTTTTTTTGGTTTACAAAGTAACTGCTGCTTGAAAGCACAACAGCACAAATCCTGATGGCTCCCTAATGGTATTGCGCCTGATCAGTGTGCTTTGAAATGGAAGCTGTGTTTTTCCTGAAGGAGAGACTTTGCTGAGTCCGCACTGCGTCCATCATGGAAAGATCTTGTTTGCAACCACGGCTGTTCATTCAGGATGCTAATGGCTTTCCTGCCGTTGGTGGTCAAATGTACCTCCACAGGGCGGTGGTAAGCGGATCCTCTCTTTCTAACCAGAGCCTGTTTTTATTTGTATTATTATTATTATTTCAGTGTTACTGCTGACTTTTGTGAACTCACAGTATTAACTTACACAGCGTAGGAGCTCCAAAAGGCCGGTGCTGTCCAAGCAAAGAGAGGTCAGGCTCTCTGCTTCGCTCCCCTTTTCTTGCCTTGCCGGTCTGGATTTCAGCGGCAGGTCTCAAATGTTTCAGTGATTGTTTGGTTTGGGTTTCTAGATGTGATTTGTGGTACACTGGGGAAAATCTAAAAGCATTCAAGGATGATTTATTTTCAGTATTTCTGTTATAAACCATCTTATTTGAAATTTTTTGAGGTTATAAGAGAGGTGAGTATGAAGCTTTGGAGCTGACTCGGTTGGAATATGACATTTTAGCTTAGTCCTTCTTCTAGATTGTCACCAAAATCACTCCAAATAGTTTTGGAAATTTCCAGTATTAGTTTTAGTTACTTTGTTCTTAATAATTATCCAACACATTAAAAAACTTTGAATGTTTTTTGTTGTCCTGATTGACTTCTTCTAACGCGCAATTCTTATTGTGATGCTTATGTTCGTGTGTGTAAGTTCCAGTCTCACATTCCTGAAGTGTCACGAGACTCAGGAGTGTAAATTTGTGTAGCTGTTTTGAAGTTGATACTCACAAGTGAAAAAGAAACCCGATCACTTTCAACCAATTCTGATTTTAGAGTATAGGTTTCATGCCCTCTTACTCCACAAAGAGACTTTCTTTTCTGGCATGAGGATCTTATTACCTTCTGCATAAGTTATAGGCGATCATTTTCAGGGTTGCTTGAGCTGTATGTGTGAGACTGTATTCCCCATGCTCTTGCAAGCAGGAATATCACTAGCAAGATTCCTTTATTTCAGAGAGTTCTGTACTCTGACTCTACAGTGTAATCTGGGACGGACCCTAGGTGGTCTGCGGACTGGCCTGCAAATGTTTGTCATATGGCAAAATCTGTAATTTTGTTTCTGGCCTATATTACCCAGCCATAAAATCTAGTTACCTTGGTGGTGTTTCATCAGAAATAACCTTCTTCCTGTCCACTCTGGTGAGTACTTCTTTTTACTATTATAGCCGGGAGGGAGTAGTGGAGTAGGTGGTCTTGGGTGTGCTTAGCCAAAGTGGCCAGCAGATTTTTTAAAAAGTTGAAAATCTGCTAATATTTTCTCAGCCACTTCCTACCCAGAGTGACCCAGCTGCGGGCCAGCTCACCACCAACTTCCTCATGACTAACTCTTTAAATATAAGGGTTGTGTAATGAAACACTTTCAATCTGTGTAAGCTCTGGGAGGTAAGAGTCTTCCCACTGTGTCCTTGTTGAGAAAACTCACTCAAATGTGGAGTTGCCCTGCATCCTTGAGAAAGCTAAAGAGCAGAGCCCAGGTCTGGTAGGGCAAAGTAGAGTGTGAGTCAACCTCATAAGATCACGGCACTGGCTGTGTTTATTTGGGTAGAAAATGTGGAAGTTTGAGACATGGAAATAGCTTTTAAGGTAATATATTTCATCCTCAGCGTAGAGGAAGGAAGCAGCATAGATGCCGTTAAGATTTAACATCAGGAGAGCCGATGTTAAGGTTGCGTTATCTAGATTCCAGTATAAGCAAAGGTGTCTCCTGAACAAGGCGTTGTGGTTGCTTGTGTAAGAATAACCGCCGACATATTATGCTGGAAGTACTACCAAGTATTGCTACCTAAGGAGATAGAAAATAAAACATGTTTCTTTATTAAAAACCGAAGGTGACCTTGTTTTGGTGAAATGATTTTTCTGTGCCATTTTAATAAATCTCCCTTGAAAAAGCACAGTCGAACTAACCTGGTAATGGTGTGGGGGGTTTTTTTGTAGATAAGGAGGGCATAAATAGATTCATCTGTGTAGTGCAGGGGCTGGAGTGGGGATGGCTCTTGCCAAAGAGATTGATGACCTTCTTGTTGACCTGTTTGACCAAAGGAGTCTAAGTTACACCAAAATAAAAACCTTGGCTCTTTTCCTCAAGAATATGGTTTTGGTCCATTACAAAGTTATTTAGAAAACTAAACACTCGTAAGAATCTTTTTTCTTAGAAGGATTGTATTCATAGAATAAGTGGAGTTTAACTTTCATTTCCAACTCACCCACTCCCATTTTTCTCAGATATTTATCGAGTAATGTGGTTTGTAATCTAAACAAAAAAAGTGCCTTAATCCAGAACATACACATGGACGCAATAACACTAGCCTGATGGTGTTTGTACTTTACTAAAACATTGAGATCTTCTCCAAAACAGAGTGGTTTGAGAACATAAGGTCTAGAGTGTAAAGAATTATAATGGAATGATAAACATATCTGGGATTCTATCTCGCCATAGAATCAGAGAGGCAGCACATTCCTGTCTATGCTTTGGGGTGGAAAAAGCTAGGGAAGCCGGCTCTATTCCCTTAAAAGAGGTCCGCCTCGGGTTGTGCATATGTTTCACTGTGTGGGAAAAGTACATTGACATTTTGACAGAATTGAGGGCAACCCGGTATTTGGCTCTTACCCCAACCTGCAGAAGCCATTGTGGACAGGCTCGAGAGGAGGATAGAGCTTTAATGGTTGTGGCAGTCTTTTAACAAGCCCGGGTCATGGGACAAAATGAGGCTTAATAGATGAATGTTCAGATAAGCCAGCTTCCCTTACGTAACTGCCAGCTCTATTTCTTGGGCTTTTAGGATGTGCTTAGTATATTTTTGTTCTAGAATCTGAAAGTTCTTACTAAGTTAATCATGTTGCAGTTAATCATGCCAAGCTGAATGGCCTCAAAAGGAATCTGCTCTGACATTTTAATCTATGACTGAAATCTCCCCTTGATTCAAGCCTTCCTGGCCTCCTGAGGGTGTATCGGGAGACCTCTGTTTTGGGTCCTGTCCAACAGTGAAGATTAGCTGGGCTTACGTGTGAAGCTAGTCGACCTGAAAGGAAAAGAGAAAAGCGGGCAAAGGGGAAAATAAACATTGGAAATGGAAGTGATACTGAGGTTGTGCTTTAATGGATATCCACATATTTCATCTGATATAAGTTGGTGAAATGGATCAGAGTGGTCAGAGTTGGTACTGGTGAATGGTAAGAATCTGTCACTGTCTCAATATTTGTGTAGAAATCGTGAGCTCATTTCACAAGTCTTTACTGCCTTCAGTACAAACTGTAGAAGTTCGCGTGCAACCCCCTCTCCCCAGTTCTAAACTGATGTCTTACATTTCTGAATTTTTTTTAAGCAAGGAAGTGGCTTGCCTGGCTGGCCACTCCTGGGCTGTTCTGAAATCCAGGATGTCTGTATAGTGAGCTATCTTGGAAGAAAAATGAACCCCTGTCCCCAACTCCTAGAGCATAAGTCAAGTTTGCATTCAACCTTGGGAGACAGTGTCTTCCCTACAGAGGGTAAGGCATCCTCAGTGCCTATGATAAAGCCTTTGCGCTCTCTAAGCTCGAGGTCTGTACTCTGTAATGAAGCCATGACATGTACGGATGCCCATCTGGGCCTTTCTGGGATGTGGGTATAAGGAAGCACTGATGGTGATCTGCTGCTGACCAGGCTCCCTGCTGTGCCTAGAGTCCCATGAAACTGGCAGGTACTGTGTTACCTCGTCAGGAGGCGAAGTCTCAAGCCCTGCACAGTTCTGCAGTTTCTGTAGTGAAGATAGGATGCTGACTGAGACTTGGCTTCCTGGAAGAGGGCGGGGCCTTGTGGCTCAACTAAAGGGATCTGGAGGAAGTCCTTGGGAACTGCTAGTAAAGATGCTCTCAGATTTCCAAGCCTACCTGAAGATGCGTAGTCCTCGACATTATTTCTGCCCCACAAGTGCCAAAAGGGATTCTGCTAACCAGAAATTAGGTAAGTGCTAGTATCCTTTTTTTCAATACCGAGGATTGAACTCAGAGCCTTTGCACTGAGCTACATCCCAGCCCTTTTCAAGTTTTGAGACAAGGTCTTGCTGAGTTGCTAAGTTGCCCAGGCTGGGCTTGAACTTGGAATCCTCCTGCCTCATTCCCTCAGAGTGCTGGGATTTCACGTATATGCCATGGTGCCTGGCAGGGCTAGTATCTTAAGAGATCATATGACCTGATGTCCTTTTGAGCTACAGACTCTCCTGTGACTGACGGGCTTGCAGATTGGAGCCACTGGAAAAAGGAGAGTTGCCTGTGGAGTTTTGGACCCCAACACTCCTGAGTCAGCCAGGTACATCCCTGCTGAAAAACAGCCGTTACATTCTACTGGGCTTGAAATGCCACACCTGAGCCTATCCCCATTTGTGATGGATCATACAGACTCGTGACTACCTCCTTGGAGGGGGCCCAACGAGCCTTGTTTGTCAGATAGAATCACTATATGCAGGAATGAAGCGGGCTAGCCTAGCATGGTGGTGCATGCCTGTAATCCCAGCACTCTGAGTGAGGCTTGAGCTCACAAGTTTGAGCCTAGCCTGGCAATTTAGCCAGGTAGTGAGACCCTGTCTCAAAACGAAAAATAAAAAGTTCTGGGATGTCACTCGGGATCCTGGGTTCAACCGCTAGCACCAAAACCAAAAAACAAAACAAAAGCAGCAGGCTTAGCCTCAGTGGCATCTTGAGTTTTCACGAAGAGGTAGCAGCTGTCCATCTGGTGGAAAAAAATCCCTCACTCCACTGCCACAAGCAAAGGTCCCCACTCACTGGCACCCTCTGTTCATAAAGGATACTTTAGGGAAGTTAAAAGTGCATGTGGGCTTTACTTAGAGCTTCCGTCAAGCTGAGAGCCACTGGTGTTTCAGCAGGCTGCCCTGCCCTTTGGCCTTGGGGCCAGGGATGCGGAGCTGAATGGGGGTGTGGCTGGTTTGGTCATCAGGCTGAGCTCAGGGTGCGGCTCTGCCCAACACCCTCCTTGGTGAACCTTGCTACCGTCCCTGCCTGCTGGGCTGTTGCTGATGACCGCAACTTGCAGGAGGCTTATTACAATGTTACAGTTGGGCTGCCCTTGGAGACCTCACGCTGGTAGATTAAGGACGCCTTTATGGGTGTAGACAGTGGGGTCAGATGTGGCTGTGGATGGAACCGATGAGGCCGTCCCTGTAGAGTTGTCAAGACTCGTTTTCTGTTGCGGCCCAGAACCAAGCTCCTCATGAGCCACTGCCCCACAGGTTGGCACCACGGGCGCCTGGATCCCTCGCTGTTCGGACGTAACACATCCTGTGTTAGAGACAGGACACAGAGGAAAGAATCCACGGCTCTGGTGCCAGACTGGCGGCCGTTGCCCAAAGCTGACCTGGTGTGTGGCAAAGGACAGATCCCGCCCACCGCAAGGCTGTCGCTCTGCCTGCTCCTGGCAGATTGATCATTCCAGACCTTCGCCCCGCTTCTTGGAGCTATTGGTTGTGCGTCACTGCTGTTGACACTTTCTCGGGTTACAGTGTTCCTGTTCCCCTCGCATCCACATCCTTGACGCCGGCCACACCGCGTTGGCCCTCGAAGCTGGTTTGCATCACGTGTGGGCTTCTGGGCCATTCAGTATGACAATGGTGTACATTTTATTGCAAAAGCCACTCAACCATGGGCTGACAGTCAAGGTGTGCGGCGACTTTCCAGGCTCACTACCATCCGCAGGCATCCGGAAGTCCGGGGCTTTATAAATGTGCTGTACATTTCTCCTGTTTTCTCTGGCAGCCTCCTTCTCACAAAGGCCCAGCACGCTGCTCCGCGGTCAGCTCTGAATAGTGCAGCGTTTTGTCATGTGTCGGGCGCCTCGGTCCTTTCACGGGTGGGTTTCAACTCAGACAATTGGTGATTAATAACTTCAGTCTCGGGTAGAGAAGCTTCCCCCAGAGCAGCACCCAAGAGGGAGGGAAAGGCTCGCGTTGCCAGGTATGTTTTATTGTTGCTGTTGAAGCAGGAAAATCAATATTATGGTTGATTTATTAACGCTCTTGCTCTCTTTACATTTTGCTTGGGGTTCCAAGTGTTGTTAAAATTTTTGTTGTATTTTATTTCATCAGCAACCATGGTTCCTCAGTATCACCTGTACACATTACTCTACTTCTGTATGACACGTGGTCTAAATCTTGTCTATTAGGGGTTGGTAGATGATCATGGCAGATCCACACTTGGGTTCAAATAACCCAAATGAATTTGCATTCTAGTTGGGGAGATGGGACCAATGTATAAGATGAGCAGTGGGACCCTCAACAGAGATTAGAGGAGGAAGAATTTCCCTTACAGCAGATAATTTAATAAAGATAGCCCAGAAGATGCAGAGCTGAAGCTGCACCCTGAGGAATGAAAATAACTCAGTTAAGTGGAAAACGTAAAGAACCACCCTCGTGTGTGTGTGTGTGTGTGTGTGTGTGTGTGTGTGTGTGCGTGTGTATGCTTATGTGTGTGTGTGTGTGTGGACAGTGCAGAGGTGGGACTGTGCCAGTTCAGTCCAGGAGATGAAGATGCACTGGACCAGGTCTGGAAGCTTGTGTGTTTGATGGTGGAGAGAATTTTCAAAGGGAGGCTGGGTTCAAATTGTGAGGGACCTTGAGTGTTGGCCCAAGGAGTTAGCAGAATGAACCCTAGACAGTGTGAAGTAGGCATGAGACTGGAGATTTGAGAAGAGGGAATGATGTTTCAGAAAAGTGAATTGGGCAGTGGGATGCAGGATCTATTTGAGATAGACCAGGAAGTTGAGTATTAATCCAGGTGAGAATCTGGACCAGCCCTAGGAATGGAACCATAGAAACATGGGTGCCATTCTATGTATCGATTCATTTGTTCAGCAGATACTGAGTCCACAGTGGTGCGCTGGGCCCTGTGCTAGGCATGAAGAGTCAAAGAAAAATAACCATAATTCTTGCTCTGAAGGGGTGGGGAGCCTTCAATAGCTGCAGGGCTGGGGAGCCTGGTGGTGTCTCCGCTGCCATGAGGGAAGAGCCGGTGGGGAGGCCAACCTGCCTGCAGTGGTTCCTGGAGGAGATGTTGCCTGAATTGATTTGTTAATTTTTAATTGTTAGGTTTCAGTAACTTTTTTGTAAGCTACTTTCTTCATACAGAAGAATGCATGAAGTATAAGTACAGTTTAATGAGTAATTAAAACAAATGCTCATGTAGCGCACCCTTAACGGAGTTTGGCAGGGTGTGTAGGAATTTGCCATCCTCGGTTGGAGAAAGGCAGGAGAAGACTCCTGTGGACTCAGTGTCTTCTAAACAAATGAGGTGGAAAATAACACAGTTCCTGAGTCTCTATGGTTCCATTCCTAGGGCTGCTCCAGATTTCTCCCTGGACAGAGGAGGCAGGGAGCAGAGTAAAGACCTAGAAGGAGAGTGGTGTGTGGGAGGGACCTGCATTCAATTCTGTGAAATGCGAACTGGTGTCAGCAGGGTAAGGCTGCAGAGTGGGGTGGGAGTGTCTGACTGGATTCTGCCTGAACACCCTAGAGGGAGGATGGGGAGCTCCCTCCGGATTTTCACTGCCTTCTCATCAGTTTTGGTCCATCATTCTGGGAGCAGTGGTTTGTGATGGGGGCAGATAATAGAAGTAGGCTTAAGGCCCTGGGTCTGATAGTCAGTGCACCAAGAAGAAGAAGAAAAAAGAAGAAAGAGGAAGAAGAAGAGGAAGAGAAAGAAGAAGGAGAAAAAGGAATGGAAAGAGGATGGAAGAAGGAGAAGGAGGAGGAGAAAAGGAAGAGAGAAGGAGAAGAGCAGAAGGAGAGGGAGAGGGAGGAGGAGAAGGAAGAGAGGGAGAAGGAGAAGGAGGAGAAGAATGAAGAAGGAGAAGGAGGAGAAGAAACAATAGAAAGTTGATGCAGTCATCCAGGTTAGAGAGCTGTGATAGAAGGAATTGAGAGAAACAGAATGTGAGAGGAACAGGTCCTGGTCCTGAGGTACAGGGAAGAGAAGGCAGGGGGATGATGCCTGGTGGAATGATGCAAACTGGACTGGAAGATGGTAGAAAGAGGATGAGCTTCCTGTGGACGTTCCGACCATGAGGAGCCTATGGGGCAAGCAGAAGAATGGCACAGCAGATGGCTGAGTACTGAACACTCAGTTTGTCAGCTTTCCATTGCTATGACAAAATACTTCAGAAAAATCAAAAGGAGGCAGGGTTTATTCCGGTTCATAGACGTAGAAGTTTCAGCCCATGGTGGCTTGGCCATTGTGCTGTGGGCCCGCCATGAGGCAATCTGTCGTGGCTGGAAGGCACATGCTGGTGGAAATCTTTCACCTTTCACCACTGACATTATGTGGAAGTGGAGAGATGAGCCAGGGCTCCCCTCTCCCTTTCAAGGCCATACCCCCATGAGCTCCCTTCCCCCAGGCAGGTCTGACCTCCTCTCTCACAGCACCCAGGCAGGCAGCACTGGCCTTTGGGGGATATTAAAGACCCAAACCATATCAAGGACCAACGCCAGACAATGATCGCTTGTGTGAGCAGCAGGAGATCCTCATCCTAGACAGCTCTGCGACCCGTTCTGTGGCAGTTTTCTCTCCTGCTTGCTATGTGTGTTTGGCAAAGAGAACTGACGTGACTAAATGCCATGAGACTGGATGAGGCAATCCCAAGTTTATTAAAAGAAACTCATACTAGAATTACCAAATGGGGTAAAACTCCTCCACGGCAGCCTTGAAGCTGCCTGGAACAGCACTGGTTTTGGGGTGATGTGCCTTCTCCAGCGGGGTGGATTAGGGCTGTATTTCTTGTATAAAGTGAATCTGTTACATCATAGGGTCGGGACTTGAAGAAACTGGTAAGTGTTGTTCGTCGTCTCTGAGAAAAACCCACTCCAGAAACAAACAGGCCACTACTGTTTGGACTCAGCGTGTGGAAAAAGAAAACTCCAGTGGGGTTCCTTTCCTCTCCTTATTCTTTAAAATTAAAAATACTTCCCTTTCTGTGCTTTTTTATTTAAATAACTACCTAATAGCTTTTGGACAGCAACATAAAAATTGCTGGGTAGGCCAGAATATGGGGAATATTTTAATTAAATCTAAGGTTTCATTTGTTTTTTCATTTATTAAAAAAACGCTGGGCCAAAAAAGTCCCAGTTTCCCTCTGCCCCCCTCCTTATACATCCCTGTGCATTTGGCAGCCCTCATGGCAGCCTCCTTCCAGCTGCAGACCAGCCAAAGCCTTTTCTGAAGCTCCTTCTAATTTGGATTCAGCTGAATAGTTAAAAGCTTCACACGCAAACACTGCCAGAAATGTCAGGAGCTCCTGTTATGGCTTGTGTCTAGATGTCCCCCCAAAGCCTCATTTGGTCGTAGGTGGGGCTTCATCAGAGGTGGTTGGATCTAGAGTGTGTGGTGCTGGGGTTAAGAGTATGTGATTAGTAAGTCAGTCCATGATTTTAGTAATCCCAGTAGTGTAGACTGAGTATAAAAGGGGCAGAGAGAAGCTGCTGAGGTCTCTTGCTTGCTTTGCTGCTTTCTGCTCACCATGAACTCTTTCTCCCCCGTGATGCCCCTCTCCCATGCTACCCAGCCTTCGAGCCAGCCAATCACGGACTGAAACCTCTACAAACTGTGAGCTATTCCTCACTTAACTTGTGGGTGTTGGGTATTTTGTCTCAGCAGTGAGAAAAGTAACGAAGACAGCTCCCTTGACATTTAGTTCTGTCATGTTTTGCAGGGAAATAAATGTAGTTTTTGCTCTTGCATTTGTTAGCTTGTTTTCTTTTTGAGTTTTCGTGAAGCAGAACAAGAACCTGAAAACAGAAGAACCTTATTTTCATCTCCAATGTAACTTCCTGAATCCAAGAAGAAGCCTCTTTATCATGGTAGGTGGGTTCCCAAGGAAAAAAGAAAGGTGAGACCAAGCCAGGCATGAGGGGCTGGGGGACTGGGGAATTGCAGGCTTAGGAAACAGCGCCTGGAGAAGAACATGTGGGTGACAATTTGAGTAGTCATAAGGCTGGAGCTAAATGTGTCAATGTGGAGGAATGAAGCTGGAGAGGAGACGATGGAGGATGACATGCCTGGCAAATCAGGACTCTGCCCTGGAGAAGTGCCCTGTCGAAGACGTTCCTTGCCCCTGGTGGGCTCTTACAGAAGGTTTAACTTCTTTGGAAATGGCGTTTGGGGCTGACGTGCTGGACTTCTTGATCTTTGTAGGGAGGGACTTGGTGGCTTTGCCATTGCTTGGGTCTCTGTCCCCCCTGGTTCTGGGGAACCAGGACCAGCTAATGACCTCTCCTGAGTTGGGTGCCACACACTCTTGGCTGCTTGAAGCGAAGTGGTACCACCTTGGTGGAGCCCAGCTTCTCCACCTACAAAGCCCTCCTAGCTTCCCATTTATGCTGCAAGAGAGACTTTCCAGATAAATGCAGCAGAAACCTCCCTCACCCTGACTGACAGACCCTTGCTCCAGTGCTAGGAAACAGTCTTATGTCAGCCTCCTGCAGTGAGGGCGATGATTTTTATGATTTCACTCTTCGCATAGAGCTGACGGTGTAGGCCTGCGGAAGAGCAAGCTGATGAAAATAAAGATGGTGAGTTGCCAGCTTGTGTCTGTCCTTATCTCTAAGGAAAAACAAACACTGTCTCAGGGAGCTGCTTCTCCATGCCAAGATAAATGAGCTGCTGAAGTGTCATGATTCTGAAACTGGAGCCAGATACATCCAGGATCATTTGCTGGTCAACCTCAGGGTATCTGTCATAAATAAAAAATAGTTTGTGTTGTCTGTTTCAGGACTTTGCCTTGGGACCACTGTGCTGCCTTTTACAACATAAAGTCTTCCCTAAAAGAAACAGTTTAGTACTTTTTGATCTCCCCTCTTCTAAGGTGTCTACCAGGTGCAATCAGTCCTTTATCAGCCACCATATTGGACAGATTTTACCAGCCACCATATTGGACAGCCTTTTACCAGCCATACTGGACAGCCTCTGAGATATGTTTTGTGATGAGGATGAGAAGGAGGGAAGGCAGGACGGAGCCCTCTAGCCCTTGCCTGTCGTCATCTTTCCTCCTGGGCTGTCTCCTTCCATCACTCCTTGTCTGCTTCTCCTTCCCCATTTGCCTCCTCTGTGTGAACCATCAGCCACTGCGGATGCAAAGATGAGTATGTAGTGTGTCTTTTAGGCTGAGAAGCTGTAAAGTCTTTGCCTAAACTAATTTTTGTTCAATTGTTAAACAAATTATACTCAGTGTCCCACATTGGCACTTAAAAAAACAAAACAAGTGAAAACAAAGCACAAGACAACGGTACCATTTTCTGGGTGAGGGCCAAGAGGGTTGGGGTGGGCGAGGGAGTGGGGGTGTGTGGCTACAGTAAATCCTAAATGAATTGAAAAATTTTTCTTTTGGTGTGTATTGTTTCTTTTTATTCCTAAACCATCTCTTCAAGTGTTCATGTTTCCCTCTATAAAGTCCTGTGCACATCTCTTTCATGCTTCCTCTGTGTTCTATAAAGTTGTATGGTCTGCTTTAAAATCTTTAACTTACATTTTCTGAATAGGCAATAAGTTGACATGGCTTAAGATCCAAAACAGTTAAAAAATGAGTCCCTAATAAAGTCTCCCTCTTTCTTTCTCCCTCTTTCTTTCTCCCTCTTCCCCGTGAGTCCCTCGACCACCCAGCTCTATGCCTTAAGACAACCGCTGCCCACTGTCATAGCTAGTTTAGTTCAAGGCAAAATAAAGCAGTACGAACGCCAAGCTATACCTGCAGTGCTCACATGGAGCAGTGACAAGAACAAAGGACCTGGGGTGAGATGACAGCCCAGTCCTCGTAGGATAGGCCTGAGTTCATCAATGCCTGAACCATGAAAATGATGATCTTTCCATAGCGATCTCTTTCAGAGTAAGAATCTGTTGAGAAATGTGGATGAATGCATGCTGGAATTGGATAAAGTTTCCAAAGGCCAGGGAAGAGAAAACCCATAGCCTAAGTTATGTCCAGCTAGCAGCAGCTAAATCATGAGGAGCTGAACTCCATGCTGCTGCCCCAAAAGACCTTTCATTAGATTTCACAGCTCTCATAGCAGAGAGATGGAGCCCGCATGGGCCCACAAAGGTGCATTTCTTTCCTTCCAGTTTTCAAGCCCTCTCCTGCATCCTCCCACCTCAGGCAGGAGCGGTGGCCTCTCTGAGGTCCATACCTAAGCCGAGAACACAGTGTCTTTGTAGTTATCGATCCCCTACTGTGGGGTCTGCAAAGGCTGATTGCTAGGCTGTGACTCCGGTTTGTAGGGTGACACCCAGTCAGGCAAAGATACGGACAAGGGAGCAGTGTGGGCCTCAGGGTTCCTGCCCCTGTCCTTGAAGTGAAGCCCTTGACTTCAGAGGAAGTGGTCCTTGAGGAAGGAATGCAGACCCAGACTTGCAGTGAGATGTGCATGTGTGAGGGGCACTGGCCTGATAGCCAGGGCTGGAGCCTTGTTTATCCCTAGAAGATAGGAAGCAAGGGATGAGATAGCGCAGGCTTCCCCGTCTGCACCTGGCCGCGGGAGCTGGGCTCATGAGATAGGAGCTCCGTGTCTGGCGCGTTTGGTGGTGCAAAAGGGACCGGTGCCCTTCAGAGGCAGCCAGCTCTACTAAAGTTTTATCAGAGGAACCTTCAGTTTATGCCATCCGTAATCTTCATTTTTTAAAATAACGATGAGTATTATTGTGTTGAGACTCAAAAATAATTAGCGTGTTTTGTGCATTGTTTCTCCTTTACCAAGCAGCCGAAGCAGCATCCAGGATTCCTGAGAGCACGCGCAAGGTTGCAAGCCTGTGCGGCCTCCTCTTTCTTTCCTTCCTCTCCCTGGGTCGTCTGGGGCAGAAGTAGCGATGCCTCCACAGATAACACCCCAGCGGTGTGTGTGGCCATCTGGACTTTCCAATGCCAGGAACCGAATGCTTACTTCCTAGGTCATCTTTGAAGTTCCTTATCTTCCGTGCTGGGGGAGATTGTAATTCTTTTTGAAGAGTGTTGTGGTGAATTGCACCGAGATATCTGGGTGGAGGAGCAGACTTTGTGAGCCGCTCCATTCAGGATCTCTGGAGATGCTTGTGATGCTCCGCTGACGGTATTCATGGCCTTTTAGTGAGTACTCAGTATGAATCTGAACACTGTAACTCTAGAAACGATCATATTGACCAATGAACTGAACAGACTTGTTGAACAAGTTGCTTGAAACTCACGGACACCGGGAATTCTGTCAAGGGTTTGGTTTAACTACTTTAAAATAGTTCAAATGCTTCTGCCCAGGCAGGAATTAGTCTGTGGGAATCACAGCAAAGGTGTCCTTCCTGCCCAGGCAGGAATTAGTCTGTGGGAATCACAGCATGGCCTTCCGTCAGTCAAACCCGCCACCTGTGCAGGAGGTGGCTTTAGCGTTGACAGCGCTGGAATTCAGAGAGCCTAGGTCAAGACCTGACGGCCCACGGATTACCTCCTGCTTGCTTGATTGTCTTTAAAGTCTTTCTACGAGAGCATCTTTGCTGAGCGGCAGGCAAGGATGGAGAGGCTTAGTGAGGCAGCTTTGTCTCCCACGGCATTTCCAAAGCACAAGGACCCTGGAGATGGCCAGGCTGGCTGTGTTTTGCTCCTGTCCCTCTGTCGGGGCCAGGAGCCTGCCCTGGATCTTACAGCTGTGCTCTGGAGAATGAACTGAGGAGCACATTGTCTCCTTGCACCTTCGTTCTGTGTATTAGACGTTCTGTCTCCCTTTTGATGGCCAAAGATGTGACAGTTCTCCTGGGAATTGTCTTAGTTATAACTTTCTGTCCACTTCTAAGATTCTGGACCCAGAAGGATCTTAGAGGTGGTACAAGCCAAGACCAAAGCGTGCTATCCAGGGAGCTCCTCCTTACCCTTTCAGTACATTTTGGTGCAAGCATCATTCACCTAAAAGGAATACAGATGACAGCTTTTGTGACCAGGGCAAAACATAAGTGGTAGGCAAAGCAATGACTGAACAGAGGCGGAAGCGGGAGTGAGGGCATTCGCGTAGCTACAACGCTGTAACGATAATTGCCGGTACATACTGACCATATGGCATTAGCTGGGCACACTCCTACGATCGCAGCCACTCCAGAGGCTAAGGCAAGAGGATCTCAAATTGGTGGCCAGCACAGGCAATTTAGTGAGAACTTATCGCAAAATAAAAAATAAAAAGTGTTGAAATGTGGCTCAGTGGTAGGATCCCCCTGGGTTTAGTCCCCAAAACAACAGAGAGGGCATTTTAAGAAGTCATCTTATGTGATGCTTAATTTTCATAACCATTTTATGCCTTAGGAATTGTATCCACAGGTGAAGACCTGAAACCCAGAGATGAAGCACTGTGAGGCGTTGGATGGGTTCATGCTGGATGTGGAGATTGAACCCACCTTGGGCTGGTAAGAACTGTACCTCTGACATCACACTCCACTGTCAGTAGCTCTTAGCTGTCATCTTTCCTGGGTTGGGGCTTTGTCCAGGACACGGGCCCTAGTCCTCAGTGCCTGCATGCCTGGAGTTAACTCTGAGGCTCCCATTGACATGGGGCTGCGTGTTGCCATGTCCAAAATTAGTTCTGAGAAAAGTGACCTGACCTGGACCATCAAGAACGAGAAGGAGAGAGACTGAGAAGAAGGAGGGGAGGAGAGAAGAGGGGGGAGGGGGAGGGAGAAAGGGAGGGGATGGGGAAGGGCAGGGGGAGGGAGAGAGGGAAAGAGATTGTATGAACCCTCTGGATGTATGGCAGGAGCACTGCAGCTTCTCTTTGGGAGCAGGTTCTTCTTCCTTTCTACATTCTGAACCCCAAATCTAGACCCCCTTGCAGGACTTTTATGACACTTCTTAAATTCAGAATCTTAGGTCAAAAGCTCAAATGTGCACAGGGAAGAGTTGCTATTGTATTACCTGCAGCCTTTGAGAATAATGCTGCGCCTCAGAACCTGACATCAGCTGTTTCTTTTTCACTTTTGTCTTCTTTCTGGCTCTCCACCCAGTTGTCCACCCAGAGAAGTGAAATGCCAGAGGGGCTGTTGGTTCCCCATCTCCCTGTCTTTCAGGCAAGTTCTGTGCAGAGAACACAGGCCATTCACAGGCTGCCCCGTCACTCAGGGCATTTGTGACAAGGCTCAGATCAAAGGCAGTCACGGCATCTGCAGAGTCGGGGTTGGCCCTGCTCACAGGATGTGGCCAGTCACTGCGGGAGGTGAAGACAGGGCCTGGGCTCCATCTAGCAGGCACACAATAGATTCATTCAAAGTTTCTCCTTTTGACTGAGAATGAATCCCACTTCCAACTGCGATGACAGTGCCCCCCCTCGAAGGCCTAGGGGTGAGTCATTGCTGAGTCTAGCACCACTTAGAGTACACAGCATGGACAACTTGTCATCTGCTTTAGAGCAGAAGACAGTCGCATGGTTTCTGTCTTCTCTGGGCATGCGTGCGATCACTTGGATAGATGAAATCCACGAATCTCAGTGGAATGCATGGTTTCAATCTCCTTCCCTACTCGTGGCTCTAAGAGCTGCTGAAAAGCAAGTGGCCTCTTGTTCCTGGACACGCTGGGGAGAAGCCTAGTGGCTGAATTAAGGCCAGCATCAAGGAGAGAAGAATCACAGGGCTGCATGGTAAGGAGGCTCGGTCCTCTAGTGCTTTGCTACTCAGTGCTGTTTGTGAACCAGCTGCATTAGCATCGCCCAAGCTTGTTAGAAATGCAAAATCTCAGACCCACACCAGACCTGCTAAATTGGAGCCCATGTGTTAAGAAGATTCCTCAGATCACATTTATTTGAATATTAAAAGTTGAGAAGCAGCGCTCCAAAGTCAAAACAGTGTGTCACATATGTTACATGTCTGCTAGCAGAGAAGCCATGGATGTAGTTCTTGCACTTCTGTATCAAGGTTGAGCACTTGTGTGAATTATAATGGCCTGCTTCCTCTGAAACCATTATTATGCCTATCAGTAAATTGTTGCTTTTAAATCCCAGGTTTCCTTATTTCCTACGTGCTAGATGATTCTCGAATGCACTGAGGATCTGTTAATTTTTTTTAATCTATAGTCGCACATACATAGGCAGTTCATTGTGACACTCGGATATGTTGGCATCCGTCTTGCTTACCCACAATTGTTGGTCTTGTCTACCCAGACCTATTCCTGCTTTATTAGGAGATGGCACTGGCTTTGTTAGAAGTGTAGGTTGGCAGAGCTGCCAGCCAAGGTCTGCTCCCCTCCAGGGACCGGGGACAGCTGTGGGAGTGGGGCTGCCACTTGCTCTCCGCTGTGAGACAGAAGCTCATTTATTCTATTAAAAGAGCAGCAAAGGTCACTGGCTGTGAGATAACCACCTCACTGAAGACCTCGCCATTCACTTTTTCTTTTGCTCTAGTCTGTATTCTTACAGTACAGTCTGTTTTTATATGCTTGAGGTAGCCAGCAGCTCTTCCTGTTGAGTCAGTCCAAAGAACCCCAGCTGAGAAGGAATTTCAATCTGATTTATGTTCCTGGCAAATCACAATTTTGTTCTTCGTGAAGGAGGAGAGCACAGATGAATTATCACATCCTTATACTTTCTTTTACGGCTTAGATTGCGTTCCGTAGTCACTTAAAAAGGATTCGAAGATTGTTCAAAGTTTATGTACAGTTTTTTCCCTCACCTTGCCATAGTTTATTATATATGCACGTAACTGTGAAAAGACTAATATTGATTCATAACCACTAGGATTTAAGTAGTCCATACTTCTGTGGTAACTTCAGATTTAACCTTATTATATTTTTGTTTTAGTTTTTAAACTCATGACTTTAGTCTTCAGATACTTTTAGCACATTCTAGGTGAGTTTAGAGTTATCCCCGGGACAAGGAAGAACTTACCAGTCTGTCCTGTCCTATAGAGAGCAGCCCTGTCCCTTAGGCCAACCCCTTAAAACCATCAAATTATATAACCTAATTGTCAGGTTTTACTTTTGTCTACTCATAAGGCTGCATAAAAATTCACTTGCTTTCCCCACAAACGTGTCTTTATATATATGAAAAAAACAATTGAATCAAGCCCCCAAGAGAAGTAACATATACTTCCTGTCATATGTCCATAATGCCTTTGGGAGAGCATGGGAATTAATCCTGGTAACATATTGGCTGAATGTCCAAAATAATCAATATCGTGCAGCCATTATGCAATATAGTAGGTAAGTACTTATTGGACAGGTATTCACTATAGACACCTAGAAAGGGTATGGACCATGGGATCACTTTTTAAAATTATAATAATAATGTACGCAGAGGTATTCCGCTGTCAATACGGGTTATCTCTAGGTAGTTTTGCCTTTTTATTTTATTGATTTATTTTCTTTTCATTCTAGCAATATATATTTTCTGATTTTTCTGTAAAAATGTTTTTCTTTCATAACATGAGAAAAAAAGCCATTTTTAATTGAATTGGTCCCTTCTCTGTTCTCAAGAACAGATCAAGAACCTCTCCCACCTCGGGCCATGGCAGCTGTGATGGGTCTACAGCTGCAGAAGGGGCTCAGCCTCCTCCCTGGACTGGTCTGGCACAACTCCTGCACCCCTAGCTGGGGTCCCTTCTCCCTGGAGCGTGAGAGCCACCTCCCCTGTCCTGGCCTATGGTGGCTCAGAGACCCTGGCTGGACAACTTCCTGGACTAGGAGGTGGGCGAGCACGTCCTGGTCTCCAAGCTGGCCAGCTGGTCTCCAAGCCACATCTGGGGGCGGGGGTAACCAGGCCACCAGCTTCCTCCTGTCCTTTATGGACTGGCTGGTCCTGTCTTGCAGGAGCCAGCTGGGCAAATACTAGGTCAAGGAGAGGTCGAGGCAATGGTGGCTTGCTATCCAGGAAATGGAACAGACGGACCACCCCAACAGTGCCAGCTGCCGCATCACCTGCATCTGCTATCTGAACAACAACTGGGATGCCAAGCTGCGTGGCAGGGTCCCACAGATAATTCCGGAAGGGAACTCATTCCTTGCAGAGGTGGAGCCCATTTTTGACAGACTCCTGTTCGTCTGGTCAGATCACAGGAAGCCACACGAAGTCCAGCCTTCCTTGGCGACTGGATATGCTGTGACTATTTGGTACTTTCATGCTGAAGGAAGGGCAGCAGCCAAGAAAAGATCCAGGAATTTACCTAGGAAAGGTGAATCTACCCTCAGGAGAATGAATGTGCTCTGAAATGCACCAGCCTCCTTTGCTTTGGTGTCAGCTGAATTCTCTGTAAAAGCTGAGATCCAAAGACGTCCTCTCATGTGACCATAGATTATGCCCTACAGCTCGTGTCATTCACATCCCTGTCTTGTGTGCGGTCCTTGTTCTCTTGCCAGGACTGCACTGACCTCCAGACGCTCTCCTCCCAGATGTGAACTCACGTGCTCACTCCGGAAATGCCTGCAGACATCCTTGTTGGTCAGTGGTCTAAGTTGGTCAGTGAGGTTGGCTATCAAAGCAAGAGCCCAGGAGTGCAGGAACAAATCTTACTTGCACTTTATGTCATCTTCCTGATTTGAAAGGAGGAGGTTTGCAAAGAAAGATAATGGTGACCGAGGCATCGTTCAAGCCTGAACAGCAGACAATTGACATTTGTGTCACCTGAACAATTTCCAGATGTTGTTAATCCAGGGCTGTTGGGCTTCTGGAGAATTACCACAACCTAATAACACGATTACGTCTAGCAAGGGCTGCTGTCATGGTGACCAGGTCTTAAGTGTCCCATGGGGTAGACACTCCTTTTTCCCTTCCCACCACTTGGACTTTCTGCCTCAACCTCACTTTACTGAAAATGATTTTCTGACTGGGGGTGACACCCCTACTAATTCTTTTTTTTTTTTTTTTTT
>NW_004955436.1:7338778-7362771 GCF_000276665.1 Chinchilla lanigera
ACCTCTGACTCCGTGGGCTTAGTCTGCATTCTCATGTTCTCTGAGTCCTTGTTCAGCAGCTGCTCCTCCGCTGGCTCTGGACCTTTCTGGTTCTCAATGGCAGGAGCAAGAGTGGCCCATTGTATGGCATATATTCCCAGGGGCTGTTCAAAGTTTGAATGATTCACACATGTCTGTGGGTGGGCATCTGCATTCGTTGCATGGTGGGCCAATTGTGTCATTGTTTCTGTGTCATGATAGATCTCAATTGAGCGGCGGCGGCCGGCCTAATGGCCAGCGCACAACAGCGGTTGCCGCCACATGGCTCCCCGTCCGCCAGGGGCCCTCCCACCGGGGGCCTACGAGGCAGGAAGCTAGCCAGCCAGAAGACCGGCGCTCCCCACCCGTGGCTCCCCATGGGCTGGAGGCCCTCCCTCCGGGGGCCTACAAGGCAGGGAATGAGCCGCTGGTCAGAAAACTGGCACTCCCTGCCCATGGCTCTGTGTGTGCCTGAAGCCCTCCTTCTGGGGGCCTATGAGGCAGGGAGTGAGCCACCGGTCCAAAGACCGGCGCTCCCCACCCCCCCACTAATTCTTTACGTTCACGTTTTATTGGGAGACTAATTACTCAGAGGTTAAAACTAGCTATTATTTGTTTTGGTTGCTTTGTTGGAATTTGAATTTCAATCAAAGGACAAAAAGTTACCTGATAGTTTAGTGTCAGGTTCCGGTAACAGTATGGAAAAATCCAGGTCTGCTGAAATACAATAAATGTGTGCATCATGCACAGTTTGAGAGGGAAGATGGAGTGGTAAATGTGGGTGTTTCCATTTTCTCGGTACTCCTTTTTAATGAACTCAGCTTTCTTTAACAACAGCAACAATGAAAAATAGGGAGCTATGTTTTAAAAAGGAAATGGATATAAAAAAATTATCAAAAAAAAAAGAGACTAGATTAAATATACAGCTGTCCAAGTAGCCCAGAGCTGTGGGTTCCTGGATTATGTTCACAGAGGGCACATCCAGGCAGGCACTATTAGATCGCATTTCCTGAAGTGGCTTGAATTCTGAATTGGAACGGTTGTCCAGTAGGAAATAATCAATTAGTCTCCAAGCACAATAAAAGTCACAGTGAAAGATTAGAGATCAGTTTTTGACATTGCGGCTGTCCATTTATGTGACAATTGCTGACAAGATAATAACCCCCAATAAACCGGAAAGTGAAAATTCTATTTTGAGAGCAAACATAGGTCAAAAACATGATTTCTGCAGGTCAGCAAAAAAAAAATCGCAGAAGTTAGGCTCAGCTCCATAGGAAAGGAAGGTGGGCTTGTCGGCCCCTGGTAATGAACTCTGTCTTGATCCTTAGGGAAGGTCAGTTATTTCCTTTAAAAATCTAGGATGATGTATTTTTCCTCCTGGTGGTAGTTTTTATCTGTTGTTCCATCTCTTAATGTTTGTTTAGCAGGCTTGTTTTGTGTCTATTTAGTTAGGAGCTTGGTGCAGCAGGGATAGTTGGAAAGGCTAATTGGCTGTGATTGCTGGATACTGGAAACATTTATTTTAGAGGTGAAGGCAGATCCCTCAGGCAGCATTCCGACTCCTTGCTTGGACTCAGGGTGCAGTGCAGTGGCAGGCAGTTAGCCTGACGAGCAGGACACTCTGGGTTTGATGTCCAGTACTTGAAAAAAAACTCATCCCTGGGATTCTTATTGGCGCAGATGTGTAGAATCACTACTTCCCTACAGGACAGAGACGAAAGGAAAGGAGACCCTGGAGGAAAGTGTAGTTTCTGCGGCTTAGAGGCCACGGACAATTTCCTGCTCACAACAGTGTGGACTGTGCCTACGAAAGGGAATGTAAAACGCAATACAAGACAAATTCAAATAGCTAAACCTGAAGGCTTTTAAGACTTGTTAAATAACTAGATTGACAGGACCACCTGCTCTAAAGGGAATATGTGTGCGAGAGTAGTAGTGGGCAGGAGAGGAGGACAAATAACTGGCTGAGTCCTCTTGTCTTACTGTGGTGAATGCTAAGCACCCGGAGAGCCTCTCCAGCTCCTGGCATAATAGGGTGGGGTAGAATGCTAGGTTCCCCGCTGGGGCAGTTCCCACGGCAGCCTAACCACTGGCTGACTGAGGATGCCTTTGGGTTGCCTCCACCTGTTCGGGGGTATCTAGTGCCTCCAAACTGAACCTGAAATCGTGAGCCCCACAAGTCTGGCTCATCCTCTGGCTAAGGTTTGTAGATGGGCAGGTTTGATTCAAATCACGACTTCTCCATTCCCTAATCACGATGCTGAGCATATTACTTGTTTCTCTGCCATGGTTTTCTTAACTGTAAATAGGAGTAGTAATATACCTAGCATGTAAGTTGGTGGAAGGCTTTTAAAATGCACACATATGAAATACTTAAAAGAGTGCCGGACACTGAGTTCTGAAAAGATAATACTTAACAGAGATTGGGCTATTATTCTTCGGCTGTGCAGTCTTGGGCAATTGCTTTGTTTCTCTGATGCTGTTCCTTATTAGTGCAGGGAGGATGATAGTACCTTCTCATGAGCTTTCAGTGGTATAAAAGGGTGAATGCTGCGAACCTATAGACAGGTGGAGGTCGGCAACTGCTGGGCAGAGCTGGAAAGACCCTGGGTGTCTGCAGTCTTTACACTTCCCTGGACACAGGCTTCTGAGGGAACAGACAAGGTTTCAGACCCTCCACTTGTTCGACAGCTGCCGCGGTCTGTGATCAAGGCTGGCCTGTGCAAGTAGGAGCCCTCTGAAAAGTACTCACTCTGCCAGTCAGGACTGCAGTTGCCTCTGCCGCAGGTCATGGTCCACAGGGACACTCTGGGGCCAGCACTCATCCTGCCCAGACCTGGTTGTGAGGGGGTCACAGACCCCCCATGGGCTGTCTCAGCCCGTTCGGGATGCTGTATGAGAACACCATAGGCCAAGTAAACCTTGTTTCTCATGGTTCCAGAACTGGAAGTGGGAGATCAGGGTGCCAGTGTAGTTGGGCTCTTGAGGTTTCTCTTCTTTGCTTTTCTTATATGGACACTATTCCCACATTAGGGCTCCACTCTCATGACCTCTATTCAAATTTAGTCACTTGCTCAAGGCTCTCCCCATGGGCCATTCCACTGAGGGGTTCAACATATAGATTTGGGAGCAGGGCATGGGGTGTACAAACATGTAGTGGAACACGGACTGAATTATATCCACGAGGCAGGATATTCTGCCTAAAGATGCAGGCTGCTAGGGGAATTGTTGGACCTGTCCTGAAGGCAGGGCAGGGGACCAGGCAGGAACGAGGCTTGATGGAGAGCCATCTATCTGCCCAGACAGTTGGAATACTGGCTCCATTATCTGCAGGGTGACACAAGGGGTAGGTGTGAACTGCAGGGAGTTGGAGGGGGCATGGTCATGCTAGCACCCTGACATCGGTTTTTGTAGGACCCCACCTTGACTGGCAGTGGTAGAGTTGTCCAGGCTCTAGGGCTATCTGAGTTTGTGATCTCTGAGAGGGACCAGAACTAGGACAGCAGATGAATCAGCAGATTTGATGGTTCTCGAACATATGAGAAGGTGATTTGAAGAAGACAAGTCTGTTAATCTGAAGAGTGAGAACTTGCAGTCATTGTAATTCAGGCCATCGAGGTGTACACCTTCAATACGGTGAGATGCAATCATTGTGGTGCCATGATGACTGAAAGAATTAAGTTTTTGTGTGCCCCAAGCACGCCCCAAACCTACCCAAAGGTGCTCAGTAGACCAGTTTCTGTCCTTGCTTCCCCTGCTTTGCCCCTGCTACCGTGCTCGGCTGAACACTCAGCTGCTCTAGGCTACCAAAGCGAGCCAGCGAGCCAAAGCCCAGCAGCAGGTGGACGGCTCGGTAGCTTGTGATCCAGGCCAGGGAATTCCTTTCGAGCAGCCATGTTGTCCCTGCCATCAACTGGCCAAACACCAAGCATTCATCGTGTGTGCCTTGCTGTACTTTCTCTGTTTCTGAAAATGTAGCCGAAGCATCATATGACTGTCTCTGGTTTCTACCTACATTTCTTCTTAAGTGAAGAAGACTATGCAAATAAAACTCCAATGTTAAATTATGCCTAGTACAGTAGTCTTGCTGACTTAGCTGTGCAGACCCCAGGCCAATCACTGAGCCTGGAGACAGCCGTCAGGCTGCAAACCTGCGGGCTACCTGACGGCCTCTGGTAGGAGCTCCCGCCTGGCAGCCCTCCATTTGCTGCCTGGAAGGTGTCTCTCTGGAACCTGGTGTTTGAGACCTGCCAGCACTCAGAGGCATCACCTTTGGTTACTGGCAATATCTAAGGATGAGTTTTCCTCCTGTTTTTGAAGAGAGTTAGTGGTTTTTCCTGAGATTGCTGGGTAGAAGAGAGGCTGATGTGTGGAGACAGTGACTGAGATGTGAGAGAACCAAGGGACTTTCAGAACTTTTGCTTTTCTCTTTGGGATTCCCTATGCCAGGATCAAGTAACAAGGTGGTTTCCACAGTTCTCTGCTGGTGGCCAGAGTTGAGAGAACCAGGCAAGTGTGCTAGGCTTCTCTCTGCTGCACAGACACCTTCTTCTCTGGCTTTCTGTCCTTTTGTTCCCTTCCATGTCCCAGGTATTCTCACATACTGTATCCTCTTTTTCCAAATTTGAGTTAAAAATGACTTGCAGAGCTAACATTCATCCCAAGAGAAAGGTGTTTGCAAATTCACATGAGATAAGGAACTGAAATAAAGTAATGAAACTTCATAGGTAGAATTCCAAGAATCAGCTAAGTGCTAGGAGAATTTCAAATGATTTTTCTCTCCTTCCTTCCCTCCCTTCATTTCTGTTAGAAGAAAAACCTGCTCCTCATGCAACAGGAAGTCACGTCTGTTGGCGACAACATCACACATAAACCAAACTTGAACACTAATAATCATATAACAGTACTATTCCATCAGCACTGACTTAAACACTTTCCTAAGCATCGTATATGTTATTTCATGTAATCAATTCAAAACAATTCTATGAAGTTGGTGATATTATTCACGTTTTTACACATGGGGAAACTGAGGTTTAGAGACATTAACCCCTCCCACGCCCATGTCACACATGCAGGCCATAGTGGTTTGCGTCTGGAAGAAGAAAATGAAAGGCCTGTGAGGGGTGCTGTGTAGAAGGACGGGTATGGAGGAAGTGCACGGTTGTTTGTGGTCTTATTGCGTCCTGGATGGAAGGTAGCTCTTACCTTCGCAGCGTGGTGCTTCTCCCTGCGGCACGCAGCGCTGGGTGTAGTAGTTTTCCACTCCAAGGAGAAACTGGTAGTCATTAATCACCACGTGCAGCCCCGTTTCCTCTGGAGGCTTCTTCTGGACGCTGATAAATCTTTCTAATTAGCTGTAAAAATCAAGAAAACTCGACGTCATATTTTAATCATAAGCCTCTTGGGCCACTGACATTTGTTTCATAGTTGAGTTCTTATTTACATTTACTAAGTTTCTTTGAGTTTATAACCTTTTTTTTATTTTTTAAGCTTTATTATTATTTTTTAAAATAATGTTTTAAAGATCTCCTTTAAGTCCACACAGCTCAGGATTACAAAAGCTATGAATTGTTTTCTGTATTTCAGTCACAGAAGGGCAATGAAAAAAAAAGAAGCAAGAAAGAAAAAAGAAAAAAGGCATCGACACGATGTCAGTGGTTTCTTTTCCCATGTGTTGCTGGACTAGTAAAGATCTTTGAGATCTTTTCAGATAATTCAGTCCAGGCCCAGTTCTAAGAATAAAAGCTGGCATACCGAACAGTGAGGAATAAAATGGTTTTCCTTTTTTTCTTTTCCCAGAAGCTAATGTGAACTCTTCTAAGTGCTGCAGAGAAGAAAGAGGAGTTAGAAGTCACACTCTAATTGGTCTTTAGTGCTCTGATGTAGCAACAGAACAGGTTCAGAAAATCATGTCTCTGCTAAAATCTTCTCCATGTTGTGGTGTTCAAATGGCTCTCCAATTTGAGCTTGTTAGCATACAGGTTGCTGGCCCCAGCACAGAGTGTCTGACCTGGTAGTTTTATGATCTTCAATGACCTCATGGTCCTGGTTTACATTTCTGGCAAGTTCACAGATGAATGTGATGCTGTTGCCACCCAAATTTGAAAGCCTGACTTCCAATCTCAGCAGAATGCTAACCAGCTATGTGACCTCAGCACATCTTTGTGTCTTTTCTCTCAGCTGCATCTAATCCAATGCCATTTGAGAACCTCTGTGATATATCTGAGAACATCTACTAGGATCCAAATGGATAAAAATAGTCACCTCATTGATCCCTACAGTCTGGGTGAGATCTGGAAACATCGATGTGACTTTCTATTTCTGGAGAGCTCTGACAATGAACTTCAGCATAAGGTCATGGAACACATGCTCCTGAATCTGATCCTCCTGTGAATGTAGATGCTCCATAGCACAGTGTGACCTGATAATTTAGCATTTATAATTTAATAATAAGTCACTGTTATTTCTGAAAGTCACAGGTATCTGTATATTTTGTGGCTCTGTGACTCCAAATAAGGGCCTTTCAGATGATAGGTATGTTATCTTCTCCATCCTCCGTGTGTGCTCCTTTTTCAAAATTTATTTATTACTATTATTGGCTTTTTTTTTTTTAATGTATGTGGTGCTGGGAATCGAACCCAGGACCTTGTGCATGCAAGGCAAGAGCTCTACCACTGAGCCATATCCCCAGCCCCTGTGTGTGCTCTTGACTGTGTGTACTTGATAGTATAGAAGGGAAAGTCTTGGATACAGGAGATGTTCAATAAATGCTTATTGAGTTGAAACATTGAATTTTAAATTTAATCTTAGTGCCAAGAGTGCATTTGTAAAATGGAATCTTTTGGGTAGTTAAAAATAATGAGAACAATTACAGTTATATGTATGTCCTAGTCCAGTCCAGGCTGCTATTTCAGAATACTGTAGACTGGAAGGCTTAAACAACATTTTTTTTCATAGTTTTGGAGCTGGGAAGTCCAAAGTGGTGGTGACCTGGTGTCCGTGGAGGGATCCTTTTCTTGGTCTGCAGTTCGCTATCTTCTCATTGTCCTCCAAGGCAGACAGCAGAGATCATTCCTCTTGTGTCTCTTCTTCTAAGGGCACTCCATCCATGAGGGCTCCACCCTCACGGCCCAGGTACTTCCCAAAGTGCCCACTTCCAAAGAGTATCACATTCAAGATTTAGGTTTCAACGTATGAATGTGGGGAGATATATTCAGTCCATGGCAATGTGACTTAGGTTTTTTTCAACAGAGATGAAGAACAAATGATCTGTCCTCCCAATCTTCATAAACATTGAATGTAATAATTAAAGTTTTGGGGTTCAGGTCTTCAGGGATCCTACATGAGGAGTTTTAGTATTCCCCTGACCAAGATTGTGGGAACAACTTTCCAACTCTGTGCTAGAGTAAGAAGGAGACATGTGGGAGGCATTTACAGAAATCGGTGATAATGGGTCCTGGGCACAACAGAAAACGCAGCTGTACCAGGGTCCCCACACTGTGAATGCCCCTAAGGGGACACCTTGCCTGCTTTGAGCCAAGGAGAAACTGTTTCTTGGGGACGCATCTCTTTGTGAAGCAAAGAACTACAAACACCACCAGTCTCTGTCAAATGTTGTCTGATTCATGGGATCAGCATAGCAAATCTGTGTGGATAATTCCATTTTTCAAAGTCAAGGCAAGTTTTTTATTTCTTTTAGTTATTTTTCTCATTGCTGAGACAAAATACCCAACATCCAAACTTAAAGGAGGAGAGGTTTATTTTGGCTCACAGTTTGTAGAGGGTTCAGTTCATGGTTGGCTGACTCCAAGGGTAGGTTGGCATGGCAGAGGGCATCACAGAGGAGAAAGAGTTTATGGGAAAGAGAAGGCAGCAAAGCAGGGAATTAGTGAAGAAGCAGCAAGTGATGAGCAGTGACAACAGCAGCCCTCTTTCTGACTGTTATTATCTGTCCAGCCAACCTGCCCTTGGCATGGATAGTGCTCACAGCCAGGGTGGGCCTTCCTATTATCCATACCCAGAACTGTGCCAAACCAATCATGGCCTCACTTAGTAATCACACACCCTTGACCCCAGCATCACACACTCAATCCCAACATCATATTCCCTAGATTCAGTCACCTCTGAAAAGCTCCACCTATGACTGCATGAGACTGTGGCAGGACATTCGGACACAAGCCATATCAGTTAATAAATGAAGTCCTTACAATTGGAAATTGTATGTGGCCTACTATTGTTGTCCATTCTTAAATAGGTACATGAATCACAAAATCACGACATAAGCCCACCCTGGGAATGGCTACCCACTGACTTGCCTGGTGATCAAACAATTCATAGGGTATGGATATAAATGCAATTTTTCCCTTGATGTCTGTGGGTGGATTGGTTGGAGGACCCTCCCTTCCTTCCCCTGTGAAACCAAAATCAAGTCCCTTATGTAAGATGGTATAGTATTTGCGCATAACCTCCATGTATCTTTTTATATACTTTAATCATCTCTAGATTACTTATAAAACCAATTACAATGTAAATACTGTATAAGTAATTGTCATACTACATTGTTTAAGGAATAACGACAAGAAGAAACAGTCTGTACATGTGCTGCAATGGCATTATATTGTTGTTGATATTAGGGATTGAACCCAGGCCTCTCACACTGACCTACATCCTCAATGGTTTCTTTTATTTTTCATTTTGAGACAGGATCTTGCTAAGTGGACCAGGCTGGGCTTGAATTCGCAGTCCTCTTGCTTCAGCCTCCAAGAGTGCTGGAATTATGAGCATGTACCACCATGCCTGGCTACCTGCTCTAAATTTATGCCGTCATTCTGTGTTTTATCTATCTTTGGAAACTGCTTAGAATCCTGTTAGAACAAAGGAGGTATGTGTGAGTAATCAATACTGCAGTAAACAAACAAATAAACTTGTATCTGGCAACTTGAAGTATATTGATAGGCAATGCTAGTGATTGAATTAGTAAAAACATAATGAAACCTCCTATTGTTGCCTTGAGCAATGATCTTTGCAGTGGAGAAATGAATAAATTATGCATCCTTCTAGAGTGCCTTCTAGTATGCCTCTCTTCATGTCAAAATGGACTGTGACCTTCTCTGAAGGAATATGGCCCCCGGATGGTTTCTTGAGGATGGCAGATGGTACCAACTTCACCACACACAGTTCCCTACATCACTGGGCAGCCAAGGAGCTGATGGGTTGGGGCAGTATTACCCTTGTTAGCCGCATGCTAATCTGTTGGGCCAATAAGCTCAGCCTGAGGGTCACAGCAGGCTCTCTGGGGTTCCTGGCAGTCCTCTCAGGGGTACCAGTATGAGATGCCATATCACAGCTTCGTGGGGTGAACTTGTGGGTGATAGGTCTCAAACCAAAGATTCACACAACACTCAGGGAATTGTCCTCTTAAGAGATAAGGCACAGCTTGCTTCGTTATAGAAGTGTGTCTCTTGAAACGATGAGCTGCTGGTGACTCCAAATAGAGCCCTGGAATCCGGATTATCTGAGAAATGAAGCCAGCCTATCCAGGCCTCCTGCCCTCCCTCCCTCTGCCAGGCTCTCTGGCAGGAGCCCCTTTCCTTTGCACTTGGAGCAGGCATGTCATCCCAGAGGACCAAGCTGTAGCCAGCCCTGCTCAGGGCTGTCTTCTCCCACTCCTGCTATGTCTCCTATGTCGACTTTCTCAGCAGGTCGTGTGACCCTACACCTGCCAGATGTTATAGGCTCCATTGGACTGCACCCACCTTTACCCCAGCGCACAAATTTTGATCCTTGCTCTAAGAGCACAATATCTGCTGGATAAATAGATTATGTCCATATTTTTATCGTCAAAGTAGACTTCTTAGGGTGTGGGAGGAGACATTGAAGCTAAAATATTTTGAGTGCTATCCACAGCTAAGAGAAATGATCAGGAGAGCCATTAAAAAGGACACTAGGGCCTAGCAGGTAACACATTATGTTTAAATTTGTAAATTTTTAAGTTTTTTGCTATGTAAGCCATGAGGCAATATGTTTTTCTACCGTCTTAGTGCAAAATCTTTCTTTGATTTTTCTTAAGAACTAATTCTTTTACCACCCCATTTTGTACTTTTATGTGCTTAACCAGAGAGAAGATATATCCTACATGGCAATGACCCAATTTCTTAGTTCAGCGAAACCTAGAGAAATAGGAGTGGAATTATCTAGAATCTTCCATCTGCTGCATTCTTCCTGCACTGGACTTAAGCGGGGGGGGGGGGGGGTGGAGGGAACCAAACAAATAAAAAGAGCAAATCATTAAGGAATTATTTTGAAGACTGGATGCCAGAAACAAATCCAGCACCAATTAAATCTTTTCCTTCATTTATTGAAGTCTATAGAACAAATCAATTTTCACGGATGTGTTCCATCAGCAGAATTTTCTTAATTATTTAAAAATAATAGCTGACAATGGGAATAAAACATTTTAGAGAAGTCCTCATACATATTCAAAAATCATTTTAACATAAGCAGAATAACTTATTAGAGAGTCAAGTTTCTGTATGAAGTCCTCACAGTCATGGAATGCTATGTATAAAGGAAATGCATATTGTCCATGAATTAACCATGGGGTCAGATGTAGGGCACCTTAAAGCCACTGCATTTCATTCTCTTATTAAAGGAAAATTTCACATTTCCATGTTGAAGGAGTCAGGGGGGAAAGAACTATGTGAGACCAGTGAGTGAGGCTTTCTGGAGGGGCTGTGTTCTATCTCGCTCAGTGCAAGGGCTGCTGAGAAATGGTAATGTTCTAGTTAGGGTAATTACTCCTAGCTGTGCAACAGGCAAATCCCCAAGACTTAGGAACTTAATGCAATAAAGTTTATTTTTGCTCATGTGGAGCCCAGTTTGGGCCAGGGTGTCCTCCATCTGGTAGCCATCCCCTCCGGGCCACAACGCCTCTAAAGTCCTTGTCACAAAGAAGGAAGAAGACGGAGGAGGTGCATGGCCTGAACTGGTTTGGCTCAGAAGTGACATGTGTCACTGTGCTTCAGAGTCTGCTTGGCCAGATTTGTTCACAGGACACAAGACAACTGCAGACGAGGCTGCAAGATGTGTTTTATGCACTTGCAGATGGTGGGTGAGGATGAACTCTTTCTGCCACAGTATTCCTGACAAGTAGGGTTTTACCCTGTCTTGGTGTACGATCTGCCAACTGTATTTGCTTCTGTGATAGAATGCTGCAGATTGGAAGTCAGGAAATTTATGAAGAAATTTGTATCTCATACTTTTGGAGGCTGGGGAGTTCAGGATCTAAGGACTAAGTCTGGTGAGGGTCTTAATGTGGCCCCACAACGTGTGGCAGAGGCTGCACCTGGAGGAGGAGGAGGAAGCGGGTTGAGGAAGAAAGAGATGAGAAGGGGAAGAGAAGAGAGAGGAATGAGGAGAAATGAGGGAAATAGAGGGGCAGAGGAAGAGGAAGGAGAGAGAGATTGCTCTTATAATAAAGCCACTCCCCAGATAACTAACCCACTCCTGAGATGAATCCGTTCCCGAAGGTATAACCTTCATGACCCTCTCACCCTTTAAAAGTCCCGCCTCCCATCTACTATTAAGGTGGCAGAGAAGTTTCAACAGGAGTTTGGAAGGGACAGGCAAACCATAGCCCAGCTTTCCCTTTTTATGCCTGCTTGGTGTGCCTCTAAGGTTAGCGGCATGGAGGTGGAAGGCAGGGAGAAATGAGGACAGGAGGACATAGGTAGTAGATGTATACTGCTCTTTCTGGGACTTGTCTGCTTCTCAATTCCAGTTTATGGAGTTCTGGCTTGACTTCTCGCTATCTTCTTGTGCAGGACCAATCAGAGAGAGCGGTGGGATGAAGAGCTTTTCTTTAGCATTCGGGGTTATAGGTACCTATGGTGCTAGCAGCTGGTACTAATGTAATGGCACCCATGCATGCATACTTTTGAAAATGAAGCCATGCCAAGGGACTATTAAGCCAGGAGGGAAGAGCCAGACTTCTGGATGGTGCTCATAGAAACTCTGGATCAAGCAGTACCTGTTTCCTGCCCTGATTTTCCTATGGCAGCCAGTTATTTCCTTACTTCAAGCTCATTTGATATGAATTTCTGTAATGGAAGAGCTAGCACTTATCACCTCTTAAAACTCCAAAATGTCATCTTTATGCTCCTTTGTCTTTAAACCCAAATGCTAGTTGCTTAAGAATATAGGGTAATTATAACCCATACATTAGGACAGCTACGATATAGGTACTATGTAGATGAGCACAGGTGAACTGTTACCTGTGTCTTTTCTAATACTGGTCTAACTGTGAGTATAATGTTTACAATTAGTAATTGGCTGATTATTATCTGAATCCAAATGGATTCATTTTTGGCAGTTAATCATTGCCACCTGTGAAGGCTAAATATTAAAAATAAAGTTCAAGAATACTAAGGGAGAAATCTATCACTGCCACAGAAATCAGACTATTAGTCAATAGAATGTGTTGCAAATAACTAAAGTAAATCTGAGTAATGCGTTTGCTGGCCATGGCACCACAAAGACAGGTTCTACTGCCAGCTCCATGCTCTGTGGAGTGTTTCAGAGGACTTGGCCAAACTGCCCCCTTTAATGTAACTTCACGACACAAGAAGATACGCAGTCACTTTCTGGTGACCCACATGATTGTAACTTCTGTCTCTCAATCACGAGAAAGTATTTGCTTACTTTCTTTCCAATACCCTCGTTAATTATCTGTCTTTATTTAGTGTTCCCCATTAGGAGCCAAAAGAAGTTTGGGGCAGCTGAGACCAATTTTTAAATTTAAAACTAACCATGCAATTTAACTGTCTGATGCTGAACTGAAGAGTGACTTTTTTTTTTTAACATTGTCATCACCACCAACCTGCTCGGTTTCAGAGCTGCAACATCCGGGCTCTGAGGAGTGTGACCAGGAAATCGAACAAGACACACAGGCATCCAGATGAGATGAGAGGCTCACCCAATCCAGTGCCTTTCCTCTGTGGGCGTGCCCATCTAATTAAATGGACTGAATAAGAATCCACATGAAGGGGCCCCAAGCCTCTTCTCAGAGATGCCCCCAGGTGATAAAGTGGAGAAGCCACATCAATTTTCCTGGTGGCACAGGAGGGGCTGTTGGCCCTAGCAGAGTGAGATGCTCGGGAGGAACCAAGTTTCTGCCTCCAAAGGAAATATATTGTAGCGCATTTCCTTTCTCCCGGTTGCGGGGGTCTTACCTTCAGCACTATAAACACTTTCTTTCCTATTTCAGTGCGAAGACTCAACAACTCACTTGATGGACAATAATTGTCAATAATTGTCTCAAAGAACCGTAATTGATATTCAGCTCCTTTGAGGGAAGGCTAAGGTTAGGCTTTAAATAGGATGAGCCGGTGGTCAAAAGAGGTTATCACTTGACTAAGAGCTTATTTTTTCTCATTAAAACTTTGCTTGTTGAATTTTTAACATGGCTCACTCATGTGTAAAAGAATCCTGAAGTTACACAAGCCGAGTCTGGGCAGAAGCTAGTGGTCTCTATTGAGTTTTAGCTTATTCCAAGTGAGTGAGCAAATGCCTTTTATCAACCAAATCTTGAGTATTCATTGAAGATACTCTGTGTGCCTACATAGTGTGCAGTGGATTGGAGCAGCAGATCAAGTCCTATCTTGTTTGCCATTTAGTGGGTGAGCGTATACTAACGGACTTAGACGGGTTGCTATGGAAAGGCAGAATACCGCTAATTCTGAGTTATGTGATACAGATTAAAACACTGAGCTCAGAAAGGAGGCTGCAGTCTTGATAAATGGCTGCAAGGATCAGAGATTGCTCTGGGATTTAAAGAAAGGTTTAATCACAGACTGTGCAACATACCCCCTGCTTGTACCTGAAAAATAGACATCCTTAGTCACAAGACAGGCTGAGTGTGGGAATATGGATAGCTCTGTGCCAATACCTTCATCCCATTGTTTGTAATCTACCTGCTATGGCTTTGTTGTATAGATTTTATGTTCACTGGAGAGAATGTGTATCTGTAATCCGTCCCATCTTTTCTATCCTTTCTTTTCTTGGTATTGAACCCAGGACCCTCACTTTGAACTACATCCCTAGCCCTTTTAAATTTTTTTAGGGGGCTTCTTTTTGAGACAGGATTTCACCATGTAGTTCAGGCTGACCTTGAACTCACTTTGTAGCCAAGGCTGGCCCTGAACTCACAGTGACCCTCCTGCCTCAGCCTCCCAAGTTCTGGGATTACGGGCGTGTGCCGTCATACCTGGCTCTTGTAAAAGTTGGAGACAGGGTCTCACTAAGTCATTAAATTGCCCAGGCTGGATTTAGCCTCCTGCCTCAGCCCTCAGCCTCAGCCTCCAGGGTGCTGGGGTTCCAGGGATTATGCCACTATGCATGGCTCCTTTTTTATTTTGTATAAAAGAAATCTCTGAAAAGTAAGAGAGTCACTTCTCTGAGGGCAATATAGGACACGGTGATGGAGTGAGTATTTCAGCATTGGAAAAATTGTCTGTGAAATCAAATTTAGGTAAAAATATAGCCCAGCAGCCATATGTAAATCTTTCCCTCATGTAGAAACTAATGTACACTGGATAATTCAATAGAAAACATTAGCCATTTATCATCATTAATTATCAGTCATCTCTGACTGCATCTGGTTTGCATTTTTTATTAGAAAGGTTTTTTTTCTTGAGTTGGACCCAGGCATTTTTTTTCTTCCGTTTTTGATTTCATTTTGTTTTTCTTTTTAGAATTCCATCACTAATTCCCATGATGCGAGGAGGTTTCTATTTCATAAGACACCATAAATCAAGCAGTTTCTCTGTAGTAATGTCGTCCTTACTGTGCATTTATCACCGGCCCCGCATGGTTGAGTTTACTCAAGGTTAGAGAGTCAGGCGGCTTTGGGGACACACTTAGCCATGGGTATGCACGTAGCCCCGGGTAAGGGGCTGAAGGCATAAAAATTCAGTCAGCTTGAAGGAACCCAGCTGCTTAATAAAGCCAAGTGGCAAAAACTCTCCCTGGGACATCCTGGAGTCTGAGTGTTTTTGTCTTGGTACTCTGGGTAGTGCGTGATGGCTCTGTTGAACTTTCATACATAGAATTGATGATCACTAGTATATTCCCTCATACAATAAGTGCATCGATAGTATTTATGAAGAATTTTCTACATGCTTTTTCTTTGGGGATGGGAGGAAGTCTTGATAGGAAGAAGGACCCTATATCGTTCTTGCAAATAAAGACCGTAAACCTTCCTGAAAGCCTTTTCACAGAGGCACTCCCAGCTATTCGGTAGAATGAATATACTCTTGAAAGAGAAAACACCCAGCTCTTTCAAAGATGACTGAATACCTTTTCTTAATTACATTAGTTCCTGTGATCTAAACTACACAGTCTAACTTGCCCATCAAACTGGGGCCCTGGGGGGCCAAGACGCAGCTGCATTCACTCTCACTGGGCCCAAGTGGCCCTGGCTCAGCCTGTGGTTATTCTCCACTCCAGAATGGACAAGTGGAATAGACATACTTGGTCACTGCCAGAACCCTCACATGGGCTCTCTGACCCATACAGTGAGGACCTTTAGGCTAGGAGGGGCAAAATGGAAGCCCCTGGGATTTCTCATCCCTACGAAGATAGTCAAACAATTTGTGGGTGAGAGGGAATTAGACATAGACCACCATCAAAGACTTGAGATGTACAGGTGATACCATCACATGGCCATTTAATTCACCCTGCACCTTTCTTGGTTCCTGACATAGAGTCAGTTTAGTGTGGACCAGGCAGTGCTCTGGACCACTTTTCACTTAGGCACTTTGCCTGTTCTTACTTCTTAGGAGGGCTAGGCCCTCGGCCAGTTTCTCTTTGGTTTCTTGCTCTTTCCAGTTTCTTCACCTTGGAAATACAGCAAATGCTACAGAAATGATTCTTAGGTAAGATAGCAAAACATATTTAAAATGAGGGAAGCTGCTGCCTCAGACTCTGAAAGTGCCTCAACATCCTCCATGTACTCAAGAGCACCTGCAGTGTTAGTCACAATAGGCCTGAGCACAGGGAATCTACCACTAGCTGGCGTCAAGGTGATACCTGCTTGATGTCTCTTTTCTCCACTCAGAGCATAACACAGTTTAGGGCAGTGGAAATACTCTACATGATACAGTCCTGATAAATACATGTATCATACATATGTGCCCATCTACAGAATGTAAAACATCAAGAATAAGCTTGCATGTCATATGGACTTTGGGTGAAAATGATATGTCAGAGTAGGTTCATCAATTGTAACAAATGTCTGTGGGGATCACAGGAGAGATTTGTATGTGTAAGAGCGGAGCATCATAGGAACTTCCTGTGCGCTCCTTTCAATCTTGCCGTGAACCTGAAATTCCTCTAAAAATAATGCCTTTTTAAAAAACATCAGAGAAGCTAAAGCATAAAACCAAGTGGATAAGAAGTGATATCAGAAGTCTATGGTTTTCATAGTTGGAGGAAAATGTTCTTAGATGATTTAATTAAAAGAATTAGTTTCTAAGTCTCTCATTTTTATGCTGCTTTATTTAAAAATCTTAGATTAAAATCAATAAATATTGAATTAAGATATCACCTATATATGAGCACAGATGAAATTTCTCCCAGTTTTGTATACTGAATCATGAATGAATCACTTAAATTTCCATTATTACTGAAAGGAAATATTTGTTTAACTTAGTTCTGGGAAAAATCTATTTAAGCCACCCTGAATGTTTTGAGAGGAACAGTCAGTTCCAGGCGCTGCATCTGGGCAGTTACCTAAACTAGAGACCTAGACTTCCTCCTGGACTTCTTTTTCCCCAGGCCAGTACCTACCCTCATCAAATCATCACCATGAGCAGTTTTACCTCCTGCTCACTCTCCAATCCATCCTTTCTCATAGTCTCTTTATTTTCAAGAGCTTAGTGTATCCATTTCCTCTGGTCTCCTTGTCCACATCCACTTTAAAAGTCACAGCTGTGGTAAAGCCATGTCATGAATTTTCTTACTCAATGATTAAGCCCTGTCTGTGGAGTTAAATCTGTAGTCTTGGGCTCACCTACTCGATCTTTCACACTTGATTCATGTTCACACTTTTAGTGATATTTCTCCTCACTTCCTCCACACTTTAAATTTCAAGATAGTGTATGATTTGGGGCCTTTGGACACATTTCTTCCTCTTAAGCCCTGGGGTGACATTTGCTCTTTTATTTGAACAGCTAAAGCTCTTTGATTTTGGATATCATGGAGGAATCACTCTGAGATGGAGGCCTCCTTCTAGCCTGCTCTTAGCTCCCTACATTTACCTTTATCATGGTATTATTCACCTTGTGATTTAGCTTTTCATTTTTCTGTCTGCTCCCAGACCTCCAAAGAATTACAAAATATTTGGAGACAAGAGCTGAGACTTATTTGTGACTAGCGTGCTGTCTAGCACAGAGGGAGTGTTTCAATAAACACTTGCTGAATGAATAAATTAATAGATAAAAGAAAAGAGTAAATATCCAAAAGTTTCCTACTCCCTTTATTAGTTCACAAACCTAGTCAACTTCATAGTTTACCAATTATAAGCATCACAAGCTCTATGCAGGAATTCACTTTTGTTCTAACCAAATGCACTGTTCTTCAAAGACACAAATGACATTAAATGTTTTGTAAATGAACCCACTGGAGTGCAAGAAAGGATATTATACTGAAGAACATTAAACAACCTGAAACAAAAGCAGATCATTTCCCAACCACAAATTGCAAATTAAAGAAGCAAAATTTTCAACCAATATTAAGTAAATATTGCCAACATTTTAAAGGGAGGGTACAGCCAAATCAAAGAGTCCAAGATTATCAAATGAAGACAAATGGTAAAACAAAGAACATTAGCCAGGAAAATAAAAGCTCAGAAGCCCTGGACAGTGAAGGAGAACAAAGAAACTCAAGTGCTTTAAATATATTTGATTTCTATAGGATTATTCCATTGTTTTTGTTGTGTTTTTCCTCATAAGCTTTCTTTGCAGGAAGAGGCCCCCGCTGATGTTTTATCATGGTGAGTGTTTATTCACATACCACACAGGCAACAAATTATAAAGAAGGGAGAGCCTGTAGGAGGTTGAGCAGGCTAGACATGCTTTTAAACTGCAAAGGAGGCCCGGCTAGGAAAACACCTTGAAAAGTAGATTCTTTCCAGTGTACATCCCCCCGAAGAGTTGCTGATGTTCCTTCCCATTTTTCTCTGTTTGTATACAGATTACTAACTGTACCTCGGTTTCCCTCAACTTTCAGCTTCCCCAGAGTTTCTGGCCAGTTTGACCATTTCTCCTGACTTCCCTGAGAGTGTTGGAATCAGAGTAACCAGCTGTTCATATCATTGTGTTACAGCTATCTCCAGATATGTCTTTATGTATAAACACTGTCTCTCTAATCAGGTCATTTTCTCTGCCAACACTTTGACTTTTTGAAGAATATTCCCAGTAATGTTAATGCAACGTGCAATGTACACAGTTGGCACTCAGTAAACACTGCAATGCAATTGAATTAAATTAAACCAAAGACATTTTAGACGAGAAATTAATTTCCTCTTTCAAAAGTATTCATAGAAAATCACATCAGAATACTACAATCTTCATTGTCACTATATGTTATCAACAGTCCCTTGTCTCTTTCTCTTGTTTTAAAGTAGGTGTTACACCACACCAAGGGTTCACAACCCTGGACGCACATTTGAGTCACCTGATAAGTAAAAAAATACACATGCCTGGACCAAACGCAGCTGGAAGACAAAGAAGCTTTAAAAGACCCTGGGTAATTCTAATCTGTATACAGGCCTGAAAAGCACTGTAGTACCCATTGATCTATGAGTCAGGCAGTCGATAGCATTTACTGAACCCCAGTGCTAATCTGTTCAAAGTTATCCTGGCTACTGCTTCAGTGGGGATCTAGGTGCCTATTTTAGGTATGCCAAACTGTGTGTGCTTTTAGACTTTTCAGACATCCAAATATCCTCTTCTTTCATGTATGGGTACTTTTCTTCTAGACATATTTATAGTAAACAGTCTAAGCATCTTTTAACTGGAATAAACTGGGGAGAAAAAATATCCAAGAAGTTTAGGGAGTTTACTAAGAATAATTTAGACTGAGTATATATTGTTAAAGGAAAAAAAAGAAACTAGTTTACTTCGCTAGAGCAATCAGATTCCGGACCAAGTTCATCTAAAACTTGTCTTTTTACGTCCCAAACAGCTTGTTGCCAAGCTCTCACTGCATATCAGATGCTGCAAAGCTCTTTACAGATAATCTTATTATTTAAACTGTTTGAGCTTTGTGCTACTAGAGCACCTGTTTTATATGCAAAGAAACTGAGGCTAGAGAAGATCAGAAACTTACTCTGGTTGACAGTTACTGGGAAACACAGGCAAGATTCAAACCCGACTCTGTCTGGTTCTGGAGCTCTTGACCTTTGCACTGTGCCCCAGGACACAACTTCTCCCACCTGGTGAGCTACACTGGGCCCCAGGGAATAAAGTCTACCACCTGGTGCTGCCGAATAAAGAACTGAATGATGTGCTTAACCCAAAATGCAGGGGTGATGGAAAAAAATAAATTGTGGAGGTTTTCCTCTTCATTTAAGTTCAACTGTAAGTCATTTATGAATTTATGTCTACTGTAATTGTGTTTGTAACTTTCCAGTAGAATGTGTTTTGGATGATCTTGTAAAATTTCAAAGAAAATTCATGGGATTTTCCCCCCAGTGTTAAGTGATGAGGAAGAGCAGCAATGTAGCTGTAATGCCTTGTTTATTTATGAGGAAATTACAGCGTATATTAGCACAACTGGTTGATGTTTAAATTCAGTGACAGTTCGTCTACTGGTTCTTGGCCATGCTGTTGTGCCTTGTGCCTCTCTGAATGTGCACGTTCTGTGTGCACCTCTTGTCTCTGTGACCTTCCTCACCTTGGCCATGTATACATATTAAATTCCAGACAGTGCTCCGAGATTTGCTCCCATGTCTTTCCCTTTGCTGACCTCTTCCAATTTTCACCCCATGTGCCTAGAGAAATTTCCCTTGTGCCCCCTCTCAGCTTGTCCCTGTGACTTGCTGTTTTGGATCCCTAGGTCTTATGGCAGTGTCTCCTTTAGGAGGGAGGAAACCTCTATGATTATGCTAGGGCTTAGATAAGTGTACCACAAAGGCTCACGTGTCAAAGGCTTGGCCCTCAGTCTATGCATTATTGGGAGGTGATGGAATCTTTGAAAGGGGGAGGGACCTAGTGGGAAGAAATTAAGGACTTATGTGTGTGCCCTTGAAGGGATATTGGGAGCCCTGACTTTCCCTTTTTCTCCTGGCTTTCTTGCTAGCATAAGGTGAGAACTTCCTTTATCACACACTCCTACCATGATGTTCTCCTTCACAGGCTCCAAAGCAGTGGCAGTATCCTGGGCTGAGAACTCTGAAACCGTGAGCCAAAATACACTTTTCCTCCTTTTCAGTTGATTCATCTCAGGTACGTGTTAGAGTAACAGGAAGCTGACTCATGTGTGTTGGGACTGTTTCACAACCCCTGAGCCTCTAGTACCTAGCATGTGGTATATGGCTTGATAGATTGCTTGTTGAGTTTTTGAGTGACTTATGATTTAGACAATTTGGAATTTACCTAAAAGACCATATTGTGAAAGTTGAGCAGATCCTTTATCCTTATCTAATTAGATTTCTACTCTATTTAAAAACCTTACCCACAATTTTTGAGAGGTATAGGCATACACAGCAGGTAAATACATCTAATGTTGAATGAAGATAGAGCCTTCTCCCAGAGTAATTGGGTGACATGCAGTGCCAGTGGTAACAGTGTGTATGCGTGTTGGAGCATATGAATGTAAATCCTGGTCTCATGAGGTCAGTTTATCTCTTTCAAAAGTAATATTCTTTGTAATATTGAAATTTACTCCCACATCAAGGCATCCCTCTAATGCTATCTTTCCTAATACACAAGACTGCTCCTCCTGACATTCATCTGTGAGCTTTCCGTGACTGAATTCACCACTCTGAGAGAGAATTAATCCTTCCATGTGGGGTGTGGGTGTTAGTTTGTTATATGGGAAACAGTGTCTGAATCCAGCCTCTCTCTTCAAAGCTTTTCTTTGAAACAGATGTGCTGTCTCCTACTGAGGAGAGATTTGGGGTTATGCCTCTTGGCTGCTCTGGCTTGGGCCCCATCTGCCCTGCTCTGGGCAGATCCTCAACACAGGAGGGCACAGTGATAATGGATCGTGGCAACTTGAGTTTTGCAGAGAAGCCTAAAGAGTATTAGCTTCATTTTATTCTGCTAAAACAGTAAGACTCCAACAGTTATTGGGCTGGGGGTGTAGCTCAGTAGTAGAGCACTTGTGTAGCATGGAGCTCCGTGTTTATCCCCAGCAGTGCAAAAACAAAACAAAAGTAGGAAATAGTTATTGCCTGGTCTAAAGAATGCTGTGCACCTTGACAATACAGACTGATTTCCTCTGTATTTCCTGGCTTGAATCAGCAAGTGGAAATTCATTCCATTTTTTAAGACTTTTTTCAGATTGTTCAACTCTGGCTTTCTAGCTTAATATATACCCCATGTGTTTAAATTACCCACAATGGAGGTGTTAGAAATAACTCATCACCTACCTCTAGGAGCCCTATGGAACATTGAAATTATATGTAATCATATGATTTTAAGTTTTGCATAGCTGTCCAAGAAATATGAAATTACCAGTTAAGATAGTTACTCAGATGATTCAGATTTAAAGTAGCCTTGTAAAAACTTTATTTGGTATGATTAATCATGATTACTTACTCATAGTGGTTGAACTCTCTACATAGCTTCAATTTTAATTTAGTTTGAATTTTAATTGAAGAATCACATCTGGTTTTCTAACTTGGCTAGAACTCAGAACACAGTGAATACAATTTGAGCTTTTATTCTTAGTGATTGGTCTGTTTATTCATTTTTTAAATGACAGAGTCTATGGCAACTACAAACTCCTGTATTTGTCTTGATGATTTCCAGAAATGTTGCAATCTTTTACCTACCCAGTGATTCTATGTCTAAAGATTATTAACTGGTTGATCAATTGGGTACTGGAATTCTCCCAAGTAAATAAAAATGATATACTTCTAACTTGTGGCTCAGAAAGTAAATGAACTTTGCCAATTTTGGTGGAGATAAATATCACAGTCCTAAAATCTATTTCTAAGATTATGTTCAGAAGAAAAGACAAACTGTGATAGGGGAAAGGGGAAAGGAAGAAAAGGAAAAAGAAAAAAATGTATGTGTACACAAGGTAGTTAAGATAGTTATACAGCTAGTTTCTCTTAGTTCATTGGAAAGAAAGTTTTGTGCTAATATTGTCTAGACAAGATATCATGCTATATCTTGTACTCTGAATAACTAACTAGGAAGTCAAGAATATGTATCAACTGTTGCAGCTGTCCTACTAAGCTGTTTTGAAACTTGGCTTCACTGAGTTTCACTGTTTCTTTTTCTCTTTAAAATTAAAAAAAAAAAAGCTTTCTAAGTTTATTTCATTGTCTTCTGGACTCCTTGCTCAATTTTCTTAAGTGCTGAAGTTTATCTGTGAAAAGGAATCTTATATTTTAACCTGTCCCACCAACAGTTTATGATTTCTGCAGTATTTTCCATGGTGTCGATTTCATGCTGTGGAAAGAGGGAAATAGTTTCCTGGGAAGTTACATTTTTCCTTACAAATCCAAGTATGGTTTTGAGAGTTCATTTGGTCCATCATAAACCTGAGTTATCTGGGTAAAATGGAAACATAAAATTAATATTTTCTGTAAGCATATTCACCATCACGTTGCTTAATTTGACCTCCAGACACCCAGGAGTTAGAAGTAAGCACTGTAGGCACTCCCTGTACCCCTGCAGGATTTCTTACCTTCTTTCATATCCTCTGATCTACAGTGTATTTGGCATTTTAAGATAAATTGACTAGAAAGAGCGATCATGAATTCCAGTGAAAGTGGGTGTGACGAAGTTTGGACACCAGTAACAGGACCTTGTGACCGCTTTCTTATGATGTGGTTAGGGTACAAATGGGGCGAAGCTGCTTGTCTTCAGAGTGGGTGCTGGACAAGACTGTCTCATTGGGTACCTACTGCCGGGAAGAGGATTTATTTCGTTTCTAGCACTGGCTGATCTGTTGGGACCTGGAATTTACTCAAGAACTTGAAAAAGAGATTAACTTTCTTGGAGAGTTGAATTCTAAAATTAAAACATATTAGGTGGAAGAGCGGTATAGTGAGTCAGGCACTTGAGTAGCTTGGGACTTTGGTAATACATATACACACCTCAGAACTAATAAGTTAATTTAGTGAGTTCCTAGGACAGAAGGCCAATATATAAAAGTTACATTTCTAAATATTAGCAACGAATGACTGCAAATTTTCTGAATGATTAGCCCTAAACTGAATGCTTCCCTCAGCAGTAGCATTTTTCCAAAGTGTGATTTAATCAGTACAAGGACTGAATTTGGAAACCAGTCTCTCAAGCTGACTTTCAGGGTCGTGTGTTCTTGAGCAGGTTGGTCTTTGGCTCTTGGTTGTCTAAGCAAGAGGCACACAGGAAGATGGATTTTACCTAGAGGGAGTCACAAACCAAGTAGTAGAGCTGTCTCATTGATTTGGCTGTGACTACTTTATTTGATGAAACATACCTGAGGGTATCAACATCACTGAATTTTGCGCTTCTCAGAGTAATAAAATCTCATGTATGAAACTAGTCAATTCTCAAAATGTTGAACATGGTGATACCATGAAAGGCTTGTGTGATGTTAGGAATTCTTAAAGAAGAGCATAAATCGAGTAAGATGGAAAAGGATGCTCTTTTCGGAGGGAAATTTTCTCATTACAAATTGTAGGGGCTGGGGATTTAGCTCAGTGGCAAAAGCGCCTGCCTGGCAAGCGCAAGGTCGTGAGTTCGGTTCCCGGTACC
>NW_004955436.1:7381899-7509830 GCF_000276665.1 Chinchilla lanigera
TTGCCTTTAGTTGTCATGCCTCTTCAGTCTCTTTTAGTTTGAAGAGTTTGCCTTTTCCCATTCTGACATTTTTAAAGAGCACAGGTCAGTTGTTCTGTTAGACTGCCTCTCTAACTGAGTTTGTCTGATGTTTCTGTGTGAATGGATTGAAGTTGTACACTCTGGGCAGGAATAATAGGGAAGCAATGTTCTAATCTTCCTAGTTCATAATATCAGGACAACCTTGGTGCTAACTTGTTCCACTACCGCTGATTTCAGTATTATAAATTTATGAGCCAGTTGTGGTGGCGCACCTCTGTAATTCCAGCACTCGGGAGGCTGAGGCAGGAGGATTGCTGCAAGTTTGAGACCAGCCTGGGCTACAAAGTGAGCTCTAGGCCAGCCTGAACTGCATAGTGAGACCTTGTCTCAAAAAAGACAGTATTATAAATTTACAATAGTTCAATGGATTTAAGTTAACTTTAAAAATTTTTTTTTTGTACTGGGAATTGAACTTGAGGCCTCATACCTGCCAAGCATTCACTGTACTGCTGAGCTACATTCTGAGCTCTTAAATTAACATTTGATTTAGGTGTCAATTTCCTGGGAATTTGGTTCAAATCAGGCCCATCACTGATGCAGCTTTGTTTATTCTGAAAAAGCTAGCTTCCTGTTCTGTAATCTTAGGACAAGTCTGTAGACAGTAGTGAATCAGCTGAGGTATCCCCCGAGGGAGAACTAGGTAAGTGCCATTCCACTCCCAAGCTCCAAATTGTGATTCTATTTTTACTTAGGCAAGTATCTTGCTATTTAGTGTATCTTAAATGAAATAAGTGGAATATAACATTTCCATGTTAAAACAAAGTACCATTTTTATCATAGACTCAGATTATGGGTAGGTGGAGGGATTTCTACAGCAACTGTTCTCAGGATGGAGATAAAGGGTGAGGTAGAATGAGGTCAGTACCATAGTTGGACAAGGAGGTGGGTGGCCTTGTATCTGAGGGTAGCGGGATTGGGCCAAGTAGGGAAGGCGGAAGTCTAAAATGGCGTCCTGTCCTAATATGGAGGAAGCTGAGTTTCACGGAACTTTTTCTGCCAGGAATAAGGCAAAAAAGAGGGGCTATTTCAGAGAAGTAGTTGCTTACCTTACATGAGGGAAGAGGCAAGTGTTCACACAATGGCAAGTCGGGTCCTCCAGCAGCCCAACGTGTGTGTGTGTGTGTGTGTGTGTGTGTGTGTGTGTGTGTGTGTGTGTTGGAGAAATGCGGAGGGTGAATAGGAAGCAGTGGTGCAGATCGAAAAGAAAATCAGAAGAGAGAAAGCAGGTGAGGACCCAGTCATAAAGGACACGGGACACTAAGCAGATACGGAGATGTGATACTTCAGCACAGGACAGCAAACCAGGGGACAGCAGAATCTCAGGAAGCCTGAGCTGGCAGCAGTGTGACTTACAGGATGCTAGAAAAGTAGCCGAACAACTGTCTGGCCCAGTCTGGGAAACGTAGGAAGGAGCAGGACACGGGGTTTGGGGTCATGCCGGATGGCACAGCCAGGTTTCTCTGTTAAAGATTTGAGATTCAGAATTAGCCATGATGTAATGATAACAGTAGCTAGACTCACCTCATCCAAGCCACCCTCACTGGGATATTAGGCAGCTCACATTACTATTTATTATTATTATTGGTACCTTGTGAGATTGTTCTCTTTTGAGATTATTCTTCAGTTGTATATCTAAAAAAAAACTACTATGCTTTTTTTTTCCTGAGCTCTAAGTCCTTAAAAAAATTCTTAATACTGAGAAGATGGTGTTCCTTTCATATCTCTGAGTTGAGCTAAAGTGTCCAGATAGAATCAGAATGCTCAGTGAGATATGTATTAATGAAGAAATGTCTTCGACTAAATTACTTTAGAACATAATTGCCTTTAAAAATCATTACCCATTCTTACCCTTTGTAATTCTCTGTTCCCTATTAGTTTTCTTTATTTTAATTTCTTTCTTTCCCCTTGACATTTCTTACTTATTTAATACAAGCAATGCTCCCAGCGACCATAGCAATGAGGTGTTGTATAAACATAAAGTGGGGTGGAATGGAAACAACTCCTATGGTAACAGAAACCATAGAAACATGCGTGCGCTCACACATGTGCTCATACAAAGCTGTTTTGGGGTCAAAGCTTTGCAGAGTTCCTGCAGTTGGGAAAATGAAGTGTTCTGTTATGATCACATTGCTATTTGGGTCTACTGTTGTTGTTATTATTATGTTATTATTCTGCTTGTTATTAGATAAAGCCACAAAATGCAAACAAATCAGAGTGAAGCTAATGCAGAAATATTGAATAATGCATTCCCCAAAAAGGTAGGTAGGGCGAATGAGTTTGACCCAGGCAGACAGGAGCAAAGGGTGTGTGAGGGGACTGAAATATTGAGCTTGGGGTGGTTCACAGCTGTTCCAAGAAGCGTGGGACAGACCTCGGGGGCTTCATGGTCTAACACTTCAGTCTTCTATTGCAGCTCAGACCCAGGGAGTGGAATTGTGACAGGCGACTCTGTCTTGGATTATAGTAATGAGCTGTCTTCTCCGCAGGCAAGGGACTTCCACTTGCAGGTGGACGTCTTACTTTACCACTCGCATGACCCATGCAACGTATAAGCTGTCAGGCTGCAAGGGAGACCCTGAAGATTTTTGAAGGATGTAAAACGTCATTCAAAGTTGAAGATACAAGAAGGAATGGAAAAGGAAATACACATACGCACACACACACAAGTTAGGCTATGCTCTTTTTTTTTTTGGTTTTTCTCCGGTACCGGGAACCAAACTCACGACCTTGTGCTTGCCAGGCAGGCGCTTTTGCCGCTGAGCTAAATCCCCAGCCAAGGCTATGCTCTTAATTTCTCTTAGTTCATTGAAAAGAAACGTTTGTGCCTATGTTGTTTGATCAGTATTTCAAGCCTGTGTCTTGTAATCTGAGCAACTTCTTTGAAGATAACAATACGCAGTGTACTAACCATCCTTACTCTCTTACAATCTTGCTTTGAAATTTTATTAAATGTTATGCCATTGTTATTACTTTTTTCTTTCCTTTAAAATAATAAAAAATAAAAAATTGATGATATAGTGTCCTAGAATATTTTCCCCTCAAAAATGTGCCTGCAGCTTTTTTTCTACCTCTGATGTCTCCCCCGACTCTTCAATATTAAGCGTCTCTTAATAACAAAAGCGAACTGCATGTTATTTATGGAAACTGCATAATATCCACTTCGCTAATTGCATGGTTGCTCACTTTCCCAGGACCACATCACCTCCCATTTGTTTCCAACCACTGTGGCCACCATGTATTTTACGTGTAAGACAGAAATAATGAACTGCAGGTTTTCAGGGTAATCATGTGCTGTTTCTATGGTTCACACAGGGAATGTGCCATCTGGATGGAAGGGTATGTAGTCCCATGACGATGTCATATCACCTATCATCTGCCGTACAACTACGGATCCTGGGGGAAATTCCAAGTGGAACCCGGGGCCAGAAGGACTCACATTCAGATGCCTCACACAGCAGTGGTGAACTTACGGAGAATCATCTCTGCCTCTTGGTTTTTCTATAAACTGGGATCCTGATGCCTAATTTCTAATATGACTGAATGTTTAATGAGGTGATACAACATAGTACTTAGCATGGGGCAGTGGTTAGTGAATGATGGTGCTTTGTTTTTTTCTACTCTGTTTCAACCTCTTCCAAACTCCTAAACTGAGAAGGAATAAAGGCTACGCCTCAGCCAGCTCTAAACCCAGACTAAGACCCCAAATGGGCTATATTTGGCCAGGGAAGTTGTTGTTATAGAGCAGCAGTATTTGCTCAACCTTACCCCTCCCTCCGGGCCTTCTCAGCTAGAGGTGCCCATGTGTGCCTGTTGGGAACCTGCCCCTTGGGAACACACCTGCCTCTTGGGGAACTGAGCTATTTGTGCAGTGATGCCTGTCTGCGGATCCTAGTGTGGAGTCTGAACTCACTCCCAGTTCAGTTAGCAGCGCTTTCCTAGGATGTCTATGAGGAAGGCCAGAATAGTTTTGTCTCTGTAGATCTGGGAAATAATTCCCGTGTTTCCATAAAATACTTGAGTCTTTGGATCTATACATGCTGTCTCTTTTTTAAAAAAGAGTTTTCTACTTGAACGCTGTTTCATCTCAAACAGCCAGTTGCACTGTGACAGTGGAGACATGACACTCCCCTCAATGGATACAACCTGGCTGGAGGCCAGCCCGGAATACCTCCAGGATATTTGGGCTGTTGGATAAACTACAGATAGCTTGGCCTTGCCGTACCACTGATCAGTTGCTGTAGCAGTGACAAACACTGCGTGCACAATCGGTTGTCTGAAAACAGGAACCTAACTCATTACCTAGCGCTCCTGGTGAGTTTCACCTGGACCATATTTCTTAGCATTCTCTGGTCTGTTGTTCTGACCCCAAATCCCCTACAGATCTTTAGCTGCCTACTTTCTTCTCTTCTATTGTCACATTCTCTTCTACTGTGAATTTTTAAAACTAGAATTTTGATGATAATCTTAGTTGTAAGGAAAAGAAAGCAAGTCTCCTTGAATTTGTTTCTCACCACGTTTTCCATTTTGCTGTCTGCTACAGCCCAGATGACCCAAGACTGAGATGAGTCGTGCCTCTCCAGACTAACAAATCAAACTGGCACACACTTGCTGGGCTCAAGTGGCACAGCAGCGGGGTCGAAACTCCCACCCCACCCTTCGAGTGTTCACAGTGCCGGTGGAAGTTCAGCCTGTGAGCGAACAACCATGATATGGTAAACCAAGCGCGGTGACTACAGTATAAGCAACAGGACTTCTGGAGTTGAATGCTGGCTCTTTATTGATCTTAAGTAAGCTGGAGTGTTTTGATGAGTACATGTCTGTATCTGAACAGCAATTTGCTAGGATTTTCTATTATTCTTGGACTCTCTCTTTGGATGGTAAGTTTCATGGACTTCCTGTGTGCAAAGCAAAACCCAATACATGGAGCTCATTTAGTTTGGGGATAGTCGTGTTCCAGGTTATCAAGAATTCTTGAATTGTTTGACTTTTTGTGAATGATTAAGACAGGGGTAGGTTTGGTTCACTTTTTTTTTTTTTTTTTTTACTAACCACAATACTTATGTGTTTCCCAGTTACATCAAATATAAAATGACAAATATGAGATGTTTCTTAGTGAATAGTTCCAACAATAGTACAAGCCTTTATAAGCATTTTTCATCATTCATTTGAGTTTTATAATAATTGCCAAAGAGATGACTAATGTTAACATCTGAAAAAAATGATTCTAACTTGGATTTTATTATTGTAGATCACCTGGACATTCTACCTTATCATAGTTGGTAGATGCTAAGGAGAATTACTTGCAATTATTTGTTGTAGTTTAGCTTCAATATACAGTGAAAGCAAAGATTGGTATAGCTTAGTGGAAGAGCATGTACATAATACATGCAAGACCTTGGATTTAATCTCCTTTACAAAAAAAGTTAATGGAAACCCAGTGGAAAAATCTAGTTCTGAATTCCATGCTATTCCAAGGCATATAAGTTCAAGTTTGTGAATACATCAGAGATTGAGTTGTTTTTATAGCTGAACTAGAGCTCACTTATTCATTCCTTTAGCATCTACGGAATGGATAAACTGCACAATTATTGAGTGCTGACTATCTGTCAGCCAATCTAGTAGGCACATAGAATAGTGATAATCTATACAGACATAACTGGCCCCATAGAACTTCATGTAGAACCATGGAGTGATTTTATTTTGTCCATTTTGGGTTCATTTTGTCCGTTTCCTAGGGTCCTTTATTGTCTCATCACTTCTCTATTATTAACTTTCTTTTTGGAGGTATTTTGTGCTAAAAAATTGTTATTCATGTTCTGAGAGTTTTGGTATATGAAACAATTTACAGGAAAGCTTTGCTTTGCTGAAATGCAGTACCTAGCGACCGCCACTAACTTGGGGGTTCAACTTCAGCCCACAGTTCAGGTGAGTGTGCCAGTTACAGAGGTGGATGGCCAAGGGATGCTTAGAGATAACGGAAGCCACAGTCATTAGCGCTGTGCCTACTTGAGTGCAACTTTCCCACAAGTGCACGGTCAAGATCATATGAGAGAGTTTTGTATCTTTTAAAGTAGTGACTCAACTGTTAGTATATTTAGAGAATATTTAATTCAGTTTGGATCCTTTACTATGAATTCTGCATCTTCTGGCCACCCAGGAGATTTTTATTTGTTTGGTTTGATACTTACCTTTAACTCCAGAAAAGTTTTAGTCTTAAAGTCTGTAGGATTGGCAGAGATATACTGCATTTCTCTTTTCTGAATCCAAACAATGTAATCTGCCCTTTCTTTGAAGAATTTATTTCCTTGTGGGATCTGTTTCCCTGTGGGATCAATACTGTGTGTCACTGTGTTGGAAAATATGTCAATGTCTGGCTGTCATCTCCAAATGGCTTTCCTGTCATATGAGCATAGTCCAGGAACAATTGCCTTTCACTTCTTGCCTTGAACAGATATGTCAAATTACAGTGCTAACATTGCCTATTTCGTTCTTGGGTTGACTATGTTAGAATGAATTTGTGTGATCTAGATATTCAGTGGAAGTTTTCATTCTGACCTCTTATTATTCAGTAGGAGCCCAGATCCACTCATTAACCAAAGGTAGACGTCTGAACACTTGTAATTCTGCCATCTAACTGGAAAAACCAAACCAAACCAAACCAAATCAAACAACAACCAGCAATAAAACCTTTCAAAATAGATGTCACCAGGAAACATGGAATAGAAACTGCAAGTGGAGTCAGGAAACGTGGGCTGCAGTCAGGCACTATGACCATGGGCATGTCACTCGATCTCTTTGAACTTTATTTCCTCCTCTATAGTGCAAAACATAGGCTATCATACACTTTTGTCTACCTTGCAGACAACAGACTCTTAAGAGTCTGGCAATTGCCCCAACTCTTCTGTTCAGGTTGACTTTCTGGAAAAGTGCTTTGTTCTCCAAGGATTTGATTATTGCGTTATCTGTGTATTCTGCTGCTGTCGGTGGATTTACTATAAATGTTTCCTGACAGCCTCTCTCTTGAAGAGATTCAGGTCCCAGTTAAGTTCTTCCCAATTAAAAATAGAACCCTGAGATGCAGCAGCTGTAGTGCCTCTCAAACCTCTTCAAATAACATTGAGCGACTAAGTACCTGCTACTGTGCAGATAGTGCCTGCAGACCGGCAGCCGAGCCTCTCAGAAAGCGATAACACGCTAAGTGGCTGTCAGTCCTTAGGAGGGTCTAGCTGTGCAGGGGATGAAGGCTATCTTCTAAGAGTTCTAAAAGTTCCTGGGGAAAGCAAATCGCCTACTCTTTGTTACAAAAAGAAATTTCCTTTGTACAACAACAACAAAATCCTGCCAAACAATATCAGTTAAACAGGCATGCACAATTCTAATTCCGTTTTTCCCTCTGATGGGGTAGATACATTTTTCTCATGTTCCTGTCTGGCAGGTTTGAGGTAAAGGGCTGATGAAGTAATGGTTTAAAAACTCAGTGCTGATTTTTAGGGAGACAGAATAATTTACTTTTTTTCTCCCTGTTTTTTGAATAAATGACTAGTTTTAAATACATGGCCCCCAAAATGGAATTCAGCTCTGTTGGACCATTTTCTGACTTTGCTTTTTAATTTTCAATTTCATTATTTGAAGAGAGTTTGAAATCAAACTTACCTTACCCCTCTCAGTACACATTTCAGCTACCAAGGAATTACCAAGTGTAGAGTTGTAGAGGCCTTTTGTTTATCAAGCAAAGCTCAGAGGAAGACCTCTTTATCATACTTCAACGGCTATTCACGGTGGGAACGTTCCCCCGCCCCTTTCTGAAAGCTAAATTGCGTGCACCACTATTCATTAATAAGCAGCCTGACACCTACTTAAGCTGCCAAATCTCTTTTGTAAACATTTCCTTAGGTAGGTAGGATTTTTATACACTTTCCCAAAGGATGGAGTTGACAGACGTGGACTTTTGCTTTATCTCCACAGAGTTCTGGACTTAAATCCCAGGGTTAAAATATGTGCCATTCGCTTCCTCCACCCGGTGATGCGATCTCTCTGAAGCCTGGCCCAAGAGAGTCCTTTCTGATGGAACTTTCAGCACAGCCATTTGTCACAAGACAAACCCGTGAATGTGAGCCATTTGCACAGTGGAAACTCTCCAAGCAGGGCTTTGTCCCGAACAGCGCAGGAGGGCCCATTTCCCCCTAAGAGCTCACGGCTATCTGTCTGCTATGATTCAAGAACCCTGGAGCCCTTCATCCAAGGCACTTTGCTTGGGGAGCCCTGCACTTTTGAGCGTGTTGCTCCTGTGGGTTAAATCTGACTTTATTCAGGACATCCTCTTAAACAAAAGCCGGGGCTCTAGGACAGTACCCTATACCTCAGTATGCTTGACCTTGTAATGTACCCTTTCACAAGACAAACCCGGTCAGGTGAGAACACTGCAGAGTTGGCAGAGAAAGGGGATGGAAAGGAGAGACATGATGCTCGGAACGGAAGGGCTCGTGCCAAGGGCCAGTGTGAGTCGGCCTGGCTCTGCGCGGTGTCTTGAATTTGTGAGTGAGGACTCAGCATACCTGTGTACGCTGTTCGCTTTTTGAGCGCTTCCATGAGCATCTGGCTAAATAGAAATTGAGACTGTATTTCTGGAAAAACAAGCTGGAAACATTTATCAAGGGAATAAGGAACATTCATAAGCTTAGAATCAATAATTTTGTGGGATGCTATCCTAAAAAAATAATCAGCAAGGAGGGAATTTCAACCCAAAGATGTTCGTTGGGACATTATTTATAATAGCGAAAATATTGGAACAAGTTAAATATTTATTAGTAGGGGAATGAATACTATGGGAATGAATTTGTGCTATAAAAGTGACTAAAATAGTATATAAAACATACTATTAATATGATTTCAAGCATGTAAAATATACATGCACAGATGTAAGGAATTCTAACAGTGGTTATCTATGCATGGTTATATCTTTTCATTCCTTTTTATAAATTCTCCACAATGGTCATTCATTATTTTTAGATACAGAAAAAATGTTATTAAAAATTCATCCAAGAGCAAATGTTTGTGTCAAGGTTATAAACCTAAAATATGGGAGCCCTCCAAGGAGGTTGACTATAGCTGAATAGCGATTTCCCAGTGGATAATTAAATATCTGTCAGTCTTTCCCTTATGTATGGGTCCTTTATGTTCAAGGACTATAATTCTAAATAAAATGTCTGTGTAGTATGAAATTTGGCACCTGATATTTAATTTTGGACACTGTAGCAGCTTACTGTGGCCAAATCTGAGATAAAAACAATTTAAATGGAGGTTAGCATTCAGAAATATTTCTAAGCTTTCCCCCCAGAACTAGACAAGGGCAGGAGCATGCACGAAGCAAAAGAAGCCTGTGCAGTCAGCTTTTCAGCCCAAAGGTACATTGAGCAGTTTTATCTACTGGCTAGATGTGGACGTAGGTCTTTAAACTTTTTTCCCTGAATTTGCTTCACTTCCCGAGCTTCAGCCATATCTGGCATGGGTGAAAAAGGACAATCTCTATTACGACTAAATTTTGCATTGCTCATAAAGATCCATTTGATTCTTGAAAATGCAACACATGGCTAAGTATTAATTTCAGGGAACTGACATTTCTTTTTTTTTTTTTTCTTTTTTTTTCCTGGTACTGGGAATCGAACTCACGACCTTGTGCTTGCCAGGCAGGTGCTGTGCCGCTGAGCTAAATCCCCAGCCTGGAACTGACATTTCTGGAGAGTGGGTTTGGTCTCACTCCCTTGGTACCATTTTTGGGTTCTTTCTTCCACCTGAAATGCATCTCATACCCCTCCTTGCTCAGTTTCTTTTGGACCACATTAAGTAATAACTCTTTGAACCTTCCACTTCTGCCCCAAAGAATGCAAGGTCCTACTCCTCGGAACATCCCTGACACACTTTTGGTGTTTTTATATTACTTTTATTAGACTGTTGATTCCTTACATACAACGGCTCCTTGTACCTTCATGCCTTGCCCCTCTTAGCAGAATTGAGGTCATTTACATATAAACAAATCAGGTGCTAGGACAGAACTTGACTTTCTCATTTCATGCAATTTAGATCTGATGATCATCTATTAGCTCTCAAAAATCATTGCATGTAACAGTGACAATACATTTTTAATAGTGTCACATGGGGTATCATTCTAAAGAAAGCTACAGACTGAAAGCAGAGTACAGAACTAGCAACTTAAATAAAACAGGATTCTTTACTCTGGTTTATTTAACTTTAGCGGAATGGAAAAATAAACTGGGCTTTAGCATTGGACAGAACTGGGTTGGAACCTTAGCCCATGTCTGGCATACAGATTAGGTCTTGATACTCAGGGGAACAGAAGATGAATCATGTCTAGGGAAATCTGTATTCTTTTGAAAAGTCTGGGCTACACTACCTAGACTTTGCAGGGATGTTAATTTGGGGGTCTAATATCTTGAAATAATTAATCTATTCCTATCACGCCCCACCCAATAGCTTCTTTGGAAATTTTGGGTGAATACTGAGCTGGAATAGTGAATAAGTTTCTGCAGGAAAAATGCATTTGGTTATAAACACACCATCTATAAATCTCATACATAATCAAAGTAGGAGTACTTTAGGGGAGCACTAGAGTCCACTAGGTCCTGCTGCTGCACTTCTGTTTTTTATCTTACAAGTCCATGTTTGCAGTACATTCCTTGTGTGGAGTTGGTCCCTGTACATAGCACCTCTTAATTCTTTTCTCATCCCCTTCTCCCTCCTCCCTCCACCCTCCCTCCCTCTCTTGGTCCCCTCCCATCTCTCTACCTCCTCTTATCCATCTTTTACTGTGCTCTTTATTTGTAATTTGGCTTTCTCATATAAGAGAAACCATGTGAGACATAAATTTGTGCATCTGATTTATTTCACTTAATATTATGGTCTCAAAGTGCATCCATTTTCCTACAAATTCAAGTTTATCTTTCTTTATGGTAGAATAGTACTCCAGCGTGTGTAAATGGCACATTTTCTTTACCCATTCATCTCTTGATGGGCATATAGGCTGCTTCCAAGATTTAGCTACTATGAGTGGTGCTGCTATAAAGGTGGGTAAGCATGGATCCCTGTAACATGATGTCTTTGACTCTTTTGGGAGGATACATAGAAGGGGAACGCTGGATCCAGTGTGATGTCTTGCTTTAGCTTTTTGGGTATCTCCATACTGATTTCCACAGTGGTTGTACTAGCTTACATTCCTACCAACAATGTAAAAGTATCCCCATTTAACTTGCTTGCTTTTGCTTCCTTATCCAAACTGTGGAATAATAAAAATAATACCTTGTCTTGTAGACTTGTTTTGAGTATAAAATGAATGAAAATCTACCAAATGTGTACAAGAGTGCATGGCATTGTAGTAGGCAGCCAATAAACGCCAACAATCTTAAAGAACCATGTTGAGCCGTTCAATAACTGAATTAGACTCCATTGTAGAGCTGGGCCCTTCTCTGGGGAGAGGAAGGGTGTGAATGCTTTGGAGACCTGGGCCTCACAGTGCTTTAGATCTGTGAACAACATTAGTCAAGAAACACAGGGAGCCGAAGAAGTCTCCAGACGCCAATGAGATAAGGAGCGTTGTATGAGCAACAGCAGACCAAACGCTCTTAGCAAACAGACGAAAGAAACGACCGCTCTGCCTAAGAAATCTTGTCCTTTGACCTTGATAGCCCTGGACATTTTTTCATTTGCTGATGAAAATATAAATAAACACAAGAACTTCCTGACAGTGCAGTGTCTATTTTCTGATGTACATCCTACTTCCATTTGCAGCATGCGTCTTTAATGCAATAAAAATGATCTGGTACTTAACTAAACAAGCAGATTTTCTGATATAAGGATGTCCAGAAATTGCATAGCTTCCTCTGGTTACCTTGTCTAGATTTTATGGCTAAGTCATTTTGAGATTTTGAAGAACGTCTTGTACCTAGCCCTTTGCTGTCATGTATTGGATTTCTTCTCTTGATTTATTAGTGGTTTGTTTTTGTTTTTGTTATTGTTATTATTCTTTCTCTCTTATTCTCTATATCTTGTCCTTTGTCCTTCTTTCAGTTCTAAAAAACAATTTCACCTACTGCTTTGATTGAACATTTCTTTCTTTCTTTTTTTTTTTTTCTGGTACTGGAAATCGAACTCACCACCTTGCACTTGCCAGGTAGGCGTTGTGCCGCTGAGCTAAATCCCCAGTCCTGAATATTTATTTCTTCTGTAATGGCTTTTAATTTATAATTTAACAGATGACTTATTGAGATTTTAAGTTCTCTGCTACCTATATTGAGTCTCTTTTTGTTTTGCTTTTGCTTTTTAATTTTGAGCTCTGGATTTTGCATGAGATTTCCTCAGTGGCCCAATTAGCCAGATTGTTCACTCAGAATTATCAATGGTGCACTAAAAAGATATCAGAAATGTGCTTCCTGGAAGATGAGCAAGGAAGGAAGCCAGATTTTTCATGGGGAGGGCTCCTGAGGGTGTCTTAGTGTCTCTCTCTTGAGTCCATGGATTTCTCTGGAGATCAGACTGATCTCTCGCCTGTCCCCTCCTTCTTCAGCCGGACGTTTGGTGAAGCATTCCAAACTCCCCTCTTGTTGTGGAGCAGAGTGGAGCTGCCCAACTGGCCTTAGCTGAAGCCAGACTAGACCCGCCGGCCTGTGTCCAAGCACATGAGCGTGTCCAGCATGGGTCAGGCTGCGAGCCCAACACCATGTCCAAAGCAGTACGCTTTCATTATTGAATAGCACCGTGGTTATTTGTTACAAAATATTATTGCTGAATCGATAACACACCACAGGGGTTTATCCTCGCTCACAGGGCTGCAAGTAACTTCAGAAATGACCTCTTATCTCCATGGTGTGCAAATACTGCATTTTCTTTATCCATTCATTTCTTGATGGGCAGATGGACTGTTTCCAAGATTTAGCTGTTATGAGCTGTGCTGATATAACATGGGTGTGCACGTATCTCTGTAATATGATGTCTTTAACTCTCTCAGGAAGATACTAAAAGGGGAATAGTTGCATTTACTCTGCCATAAAGAAAGATCAACTTGAGTTGTTTGTATGAAATGGATCCACCTTGAGACCATAGTGTTAAGTGAAAGATGTCAGACACACAAGCTTAAATATCATGTGGTTTCTCTGACATGAGAAACTGGGAGTAAAAATAAAGAACAAAATAAAAGATAAATAATAAGTAGGGAGACTGATTGTTCTCAAAGGAGAAGGCGATCAAGGGATGGAGGGAGGGAAGGCATAAGGGGTGAAAAAAAGGCACTGAGATGGGTTATGTGCAGGGGACAACTTCCTACAAGTAAGTACACATTGCGTACTACCCTCATGTACTAACAAACCAAACTAAAGAAGGAAGTTAACCTCTGATCTATGTAGACTGGGGAGAAGACACCAAGCTGAGTGGGCTGGGGAGGGATTGCCATGTCTAACTTCAACCAGTCTCAGTGCCAACCAGTCCTCTTCTGAGGCATGCCTGGGCCCCACTCAGAGGGCTCCGATGTGACAGTTCCTGAGCTTTTCCAGTGGTTTGTGCCACAAAGGAGGGAGGAAGGGAGGGTGCTTCTCTTTGCATCCATTCTGCAGGCACCAGCTTTTGTCCTTTTCCTGCTGACTGAGTCACAAGCCAGCCACCCTCCAGTTTGTGGGACTTGGTTGCTCGCTTTGTCTCTAGTGCTTGGTCCCTTTAATACTTTTCCTCTTATATGGAGGGATTTTAGGAGAAAGGGGAGACAAATGTGCACCCCTGCATTCCATATTTAGCTTGAAATAGCTCCAGTTTTTAATTGTATTTTCCCCATGTGAATGCTGATCTGGTGGAATGATTTACTTCAGGACTTTAAATGACATGGTTATAAACATCTCTCTGAATAATTTAATACCATAATAAGCAGCTTCTCTACCAGTGCATGCGCTCTTTCTCTCCTACTGAGTGTCACCTAGTAATCATTCCATGGACATTTGACAGGAGGCTACTTTGGGGTTGTTTTGTACTAGCACTTGTAAAACAGGAAAAAAAAAAAAAAAGATTTCTTTCCATAGGAACCTCCAATGCAGCAGATCTGAGCAATTTTAAAGTCTATACACTATAGCATCTCCTTCCTGAGCACTATGTTATCCTACTAAATATTACTGAGCCACCCAGGGTCTACCCATCAGACACTGGGTGTGTAAAGGTGAGCTGGAGTGAGACAGAGTCCCATGGCTGTCAGTTTAAATAATGGGCAATAATCTCCTTAAGCCTAGGGTCTCCAGTGTAGTATGAATTATTTTCTAAAATGTCAGAATGTTTGTCAGTGTTTAAAATTCAAGGTGTGTTTCTTTTTTCTCCCTAATACACATATATGCACACACACACTGATTTCTAGTTTCTTTTGAAAAAATCAAAAGCTTCAATAGCATTGGGCCACTTTCCTGTATGACAACATTAAGCAAACCCAGTACTGTACTGGCCCATCCCTTAGGGTAATCTGTATCATTTCCGAATGGCCCTGTCACTTCCCATTGTAGTAGATCTGGCTGTGTTATGCATACTATTTGTTTGGCTTCTGTGAGCATTGAAGTTTCCCACCTGCGTTACTGATAAGGAAATTAGAATGCTATTAAAACATTCTTAAAGGAATATTTAATCTACACCTGTGGAAGACATGAGGCATTCAGTTACTTCCGCCTTTTATTATTGATCCCTAAGTATGAGTTTACTCATTTGTGTGATACTGTACAGTTAGGTATGTCTTTTAAATTATATTTCTATGCTTCATTGTTTTGCCCATACATTAGTGTCCAAGTTGCAGATTCTGAACTGGCTTTGGCCTTCTTAGGTATTTCATTCTAAAAATATCTGCCATCTCCTTGATTTCTGGCCCTTTGTGTCAGACCAACTGCCCTGGTCTGAGATCTCCTATTTATTGTTGCGTCCCCATTTTTGAGCTGGTCTTCACACGGTCCTGAGCCCGTGGCTTTATGTATGCAACTGCATGTTCTCCCGGTAGGAAGTCTTCCCATTAGCTCACTGGTGTGCATTTCTTCAATGTGTCTGCCTGGCTCACTCGTCCAGTCTCAAATCTCTTACATCAACTTTGCTGGTTGGACAGGCTTGCACCTGGCCCCTAGACCTGTGCTTACTCCACTCTTCCCAAGTTCAAAAAGGGGGCATTCAGATATCCTGTAGCCCTAGGTCCTGTGATAGTTATGAAATTAAGCTGACCCTCCTGAAGGATCAAGACTGATTTGAACTACTGAATTTTCTGTGTATGGAAGTTCACGAATGAGGGTTGAATTTCCTCTGCTCCTTCAGAAAAATACAAATTTTCATTCTTCAGATGCTACATGGTATCCTTGTACTTTGCTTAATTTCTTCAAGGATGTGAGGTTCCTCTAAAGGGAATGCAGTCCCAGGGTTTTGTTGTAGAAGGACAAATGTTGGTAGGAGATTGAGAGCTGGTCTCCTAATCTGCAGTGTCCAGGGGACTTCTGGGCATGCGCCTCCACCTGCACACCACCAAAGCAGGGAGCTGGAGATGAAGCCAGAAACTGTCCTGAGGAGAGCCTTCTGGATAGATCTTGGGAAGCCAGAGGAACCCCACTGAAGAGAGGCTAAGGAGTCTGAGTAAAATGAGAAGAGAGAACTTGGAGGCTGGTGTGAGAGAAGTGGAGGAACACAGTTGTCATCAGAATCCTATTTTCATGAGGAAGGGAGAGCAGGTGACACTAAAGGATTAAAGTTGAGTCAGTTGTACAAAGCCACAAGAAGATATAGTTGGACTCTTTTTTTTCTTCTTCCTTCTCTTTTTCCTCCTCCTCCTTCTTTTCAAATTAAAGGAGAGAGTTAAAAGCTGGATTTTTTTTTTTGTGTGTGTGTGTGGTCCGGGGAGAATATTCTGAACCTGTAGGCAACCAAGCATAAAGTGCATGACCACTTGGTGGGGATGTTGTAGAAGAGATGGAATCACTGATGGTCTGACTGGACCGAGGATCTTCATGATTTCCCTCCATTCTGAGATTCTAGACTGTTTGAAATTGTCATGGCAGGAGACTGCTGAACATTTAAAAGAATTGTGTGTGTGTGTGTGTGTGTGTGTGTGTGTGTGTGTGTGTGTTTAGACACTCTAGGAATGAATTTTATTCATCTGTTGTGGTGGTAATATTGAAATATTGAAATGTGAATATGTTGTATTTACAGATTACCCATACAGGTAAATTAGACCTCTGTTTAGTCAATAGTACCACTACACACTGTTGCAATGAATTGGGCTCCTTGTTTCCTAAATTAATTATTCAGTTTATGGCATCGACTCGAGACTGAGTCAGTTAGGGAACTGAGTCAATTAAAGAATCCATTAAGATAAGAACATAACAAATGTCAGATCATTTCTAATTCTTGGCCCTAATTTCTGGGCAAAAAATAATATTTATTCATTTTTTCCTTTCCATCCCTCCTTCCAAATTAGTAGATAAAAGATATAAATATTTCTTTCATATGATCCCTTAGAGCTAACACTATGCTAAATCTGGAAAATTCAGTTAGGATAAAGTGTAACTGAGTAATTCTGCCTCATTTCTTTTACATGGGATGGACCTCAGCTTTATCAATTTTTCTTCCTAGTGCCTTTCCTAATCATCTCAATCTAAGTTCTTTCCATTTTCTCCCATGTCCTTGCACCCCATGCTGTGTTTTGACTAGAGCTTGGTTACTTGTAAATACATCTCCTTCCCCCAGTTGATGGCGAAAAGGAATGCGTCTTGCACGTTTTTGTCATCCTATCATATCCACATCCCTTTGGTGCATGCCGTGATTCTCAGTAGATGTTCATGGTTTGAGATGATTTCTATGGTAAACTAATGTGCTTATTCACTACATGAATAAGAGCTGATAGGCCAGCACTCACTAGTTATGCCATGTGAGGCTGTAGGTTGTGACATCTTCGCTGTGGAAGTTATAAATGACCATTTTGTGCGAAGACGCGGAACAGACAGCAGCATGGCAGAAAAGCAGCCAGTTTTCATGTTTTCTGGCCATGGCTTTCAAGTGTGGGTATCCCTTTTTCATGTGATCTGGAGCAATTTTTCTAGGGCTTCTGTGGAATTATAAAAGAGGACAGGATGCCATGGTCTACTCCCAGCCCTACCGACAACTGCCAATGTGGTGTTATTCCAAGCACTGGGCTTTTCTGGCCTTAGCTTTCTGATCTGGTGAGGCCTCTCTGGGCACTTACCAGCTGTAATTCTCCTCCTCAGTAAGTTGTCAGATTTCGCTGTTTGTGACACTGTCCTGTTCTCTTTGTCCTGTTCTCCCTCACAGTATGTGCAACTCCAGACAAGTGATACTGCTTTGTGTGCCTCAGCTTCCTAACTTGTGAAGTGGGGGCCGCCTCTGTCTTAGGACTGAGGTCAGCATGAACGAGGTGATACACATGAAGTGCTGGAGCAATCTGACGTCAGAGAAACACTGACAATGTTAACTTTAACATTTTGTGATGTTCCCATCTCTGATTGTTAAAGTTAAGAACCTAACACGGAGGGTAGACAGACAGAATGTTCACCCTACATTTTAACTCTAGTTGGTGCCGTTCCTCCTGCCAGTGTTTCCATGTGTTCTTAGCGTATAGATATTCACTCAGTCTGCTCCCCAGTTTACCATCTTCATCTTCTACTTTGCAGGTATTTGTTTTCTTTTTTAAATATGTCTCATCTTTGAATTATGGTTCACTGTTTGTGTTCTGGGAAGATGCAGAGACCTTGGACTTGTCATTACGTGCTCATGGAACTCACCATGACAGGGACAACTGGCACACAGTGGGGGCGTCTTCAGGATATCCCAGTCTAATAGTCTAAGGCAAGGCTCGGTACAGAAATGCATCCACTTTCTACAGATTTCGTCTTCCTTGGGTATGATGGGTGTTCCACTGACATAACTGATGGTCCGTCCGTTAGTTCAGTTCAGTATGTGGGCTTTAATTAAATCTATTGGGCATTGATCCATGATAATCCCTGTATATGTGAGGAAGTATATTCTACTGATGTGGGAGAGGGAAAAATATGAAGGAAACAATAGCAGGTCTCAAGGAGTTTGTGCTTTTATATGATGTGGTGCTTTGGGTATTTTGAGAAAAGTATTTATTGGAAAGTAGTTTCTAACACAAAGAAATTCATTGCATAAAACCACTTGTGTGGGGCTAGTGATTTAGCTCAGCAGCAAAGGGCCTGCCTGGCAAGTGCAAGGTTGTGAGTTTGATTCCTGGTACCAGAACAAAAACAAAAAACAAACAACAACAACAACAACAACAACAACAATGGCAGCAGAACCACTTGTGTGTGTAGGTTGCCCTTTAATTTTTCAGCGCCATTATTGAATTTTTTTTAAACCTAAGAGCCAGTTGAGTTTCAGAAAGAAGGAACATCCAAGTAGGTTGCTGAGCCCAAATATGAAGCCAGCAACGTCTTCGGACTCTAGGGTGCGTGCGCGCCAACGGGTTCAGGGAAGAGAACATGATGGTGCGTCTCTGCCAAAGGGAGTGTGGGGAAAATGCAGAGGTTCTTGATGGATTGCGTTGGTTTGATTATTAGTCTGTAGCGCATTTCTCATTCTCCAAGGCAGCCCTCAACTTTCCAACTTTGAACCTGTGACAGGACCATGATTTAAAGCTTCAAGCGTATGATTATGAGATGGTGGTTCTCAGCATTTACCACAACCTCCCAGCTAACCGCACAGCAGCCGGCTCTCAAGATTTCTTCCAGGAGGATGAGGAGTTTTCTCCCCACATGCAGCCCAACTCCATGGGAAAACACTGGCAGTGACAAATGACTCTGAATGAATACTTGAGTCTGAGGTGAATACGAACCTTTGGTCTTCCGTACAAGAAAGCCACTGCCGGCGTATTCTCCCTGAGAAAGTTTGGAATACATTAGCTGAACAATTTAATCATTACCTATTAGCCTTCAGGAGAATTTCTCCAATTACTAAGCATTCAGTGGGAAGTGTTATTTCTTGGAGCCAAATCTATTTACATTTATATTTATAGATATTTATGTTTATTTCCTTTGGCAGACATGGACAAACACATTTTTGAAAAATACTTTCAGTCTGTGGAAAAACAAAGCAGAATATACTTTAAAAAATGCACCACAGAAAGGATAATAATAGCTTCCATGTCTGAAGACAACAGACAGGCATAAAATATAAAGGAATTATTTTATCGTGGACGAGAAGAATTGCTGTTACAGCAAGTTTTGACCCTGTCAGAGTCTGGATAACTCTTAGGTTTAAAACTCCCACCCCGCAGACCTCAGTCCACAGAGGAGCTAACTGATCTGGGGCTTAGCAGTATTGGCAAGGTGCTGCATTATGGGATTTAGCTCTAGAGTGCCTGCTCCCCAAGGAAAGAACTGCAGGAATTTTAAGAACTTGCATCAATTCCCGGGGGTAGAAGCAGTATGTCTAAGTATATTTCAAGTAAATCCTCAACTCAACACATAAAGCTACAGTTCCACCACGCCTTTAAAAGGAAAGTGGAATACGGGAACCAGGCCAGACTGACCGTCCTGGTACAAATCCACTGCTCATCTGTCAGTCGCCCAGTCAGTCCACTTTAGTCGTGTGCAAGAGGCGAGCTTTGTCATTGAGTATTATGGCCACCTCTCCTCCCTCCTACCCCATTACCACAACAATTTCAGCCTTTGGATTTTCTGCTTAGGCCACTAAAAGCATGTAGTAATTTAGATGATTTATTTAGATATTGTTGATGGATTCTGATTACAAGTTTTTGTCATAAATTTTAAAACATTTATCATCTAGTTTTGAAAAAAGAAATCCTCAATAAAGCGTAGATGTGAACTGGGGAGTACAAGTCCTCAGTATTTGAAACACCTTAGTGGCAGAATAGCTTGGTCACTTAGACGAGAGCGTGTGCTGATTAGGACATCTTGATATAATAATGAGGACCATTTGTTCATGTTGCTAATTGTTCTTCAAATGTAATCGGGGAGGGGTGCCAAGAAATCGCCGCTCTACCGCTTCAATAGCGAGACTGAGAGTCCACGGGTTTAAGTGAACAAAATGGGACAGCAACACAAATTTCCAAATCTGGCAGCTTGTCTTTTTGGTGTCCGGAGGTTGTAATGGTTTCAGTTCCATGTTAGTAGAGTACAAAGTGAATCTCACTACCTGTAGAGTTTGATGATAAGCTTATTACTGTGTGTGGGGGGTGGCAACTTGAAGACACATGTAAGTCTTGGGTCCCACAGAGACTGTCACTGGGGCCCACCTCTGAGTTGGCCGGTGGCACTGCTCCTAGTCATTTATACAGAACAGCCATAGTTTGAACCCCTCCGAGTAGGGTGACATATTTTGGCTTCATTAGGGTTGCATGTTGGTATCGTACCATTGACATTTAGTCTGTTACTAAATAAAGGACCACATCATGGATATCCTGCTGTTTCATATTCAGGTCAGTTCCTGAATCTATCTGTATGGATGGCTGTGATACAGTCTTATGGTCCAATAGGTATTATTGAGAATTAAACATCGCAGGTTTGAAGCAAAGACTATTTTTATTTTTGTGGAGTTATGACCAACATACCATTCCTTCTATTTGACTGAAACTGATCACAGTAGTAGATTATGGTCTCCTCCAAACAATAATGATACCATGACTGTTTTTAATGATTTCCAACATAGGACAAAAAACTTAGAACTCAGATCTCAGGGTGGGTGTGGTAGGAGAATTATAGTATAAAATCCATGTGTTTTAAGAGTTGCTTGTGCTATAGTAGGTTGGGAGTACTCAGGTATGTTTTGGGTTAGTCCAGTCCCTCAAACTATTTCTTTCAAATGTTTTCTTTCAACCAAATCTGAAACACATTTTGCCAAAACCTTTTTTCCTTTAATTTTTAAAGCCATGTGTATTTAAAGGGACATTTAATCCATATGTTTTGGCTCATTTACACTTAAGTCATCAAGATATTGTTTTTAAGAGTTATTTGAGCTCCATGAAACCTATTTTATGTCTTTTCTTCCATAGTACTAGGAAGTTGTGTTTTGCTAGAAAAAAAATTGACCCACAAAATAATTAAGTTTGGATGAAAATTGAGAATGTACAAGATTTTCAAGAACCACTAAACTGAGGAAAACAAGTACGTTTCTCACACGTTTAAAGACACTTCTTATAAGTGCCAATATGCTTTGACCAAGATGCTAAATTTGACCATCTTTTAAATCTTTGTTTCACAGTCAAATGTCCAAATGCTTATTGCCCAAAATATCTCCCTTAGTGGAACGGATACAAGCAAAGTCAAAAAATAAAAAGCATACAGAAAAGAGTTAACTCTGAACTCCTTTTGAGGTGATTGAAACTTGAACCTAGAGAAGGCTTTTCTCTCCTTCTAGTCTTCCCCTGTCGTTCTGGGGGCCTGTACCTGCAAACTCCTTCCTCTGTGTCAGGGAGGTGGGGAGCTCTACCTCTCGTACCTTCAGAACCCTCATGCTGTTCCTACTGTGTGAAGGGGTGGCTCAAGGGCACTTGTTAGACGTATAGTAGGATTGCTCATCTGCAAAATAATTTTCAGGAAGTTTGGGACCTGAGGACATTCCTGGAGAGAACGTAGAAAAGTCAAGCACGTCTTAGGGTATACCTAGAAAATATCTCTGATGAGTTGGTAGAGTGAGAAAGCTGTTCAAGTCAGCAATGACCCAAAATTATAATCTTGTCATTCTGAGGAGGAGACTCTGATATATGTTTTTCCCCTTGGACCTCGATAGCCAATGAGAAGAATTATCCTTCCTCAACAAGGGTTTTCAATAGCTCAGATTCAGCCACGCGCCCCTGAGTTCCCTGAACAAGATTTCTGGAGTGAGTCGTTATTGACACCTCCTTTTCTTGTCATGTTCGGGTGGGGCGATATGTGGATTGGAGGAGATGTGAGTAAAAATTTAAGATATTTCTAGCTTACAGTAAAATCTAAAAAACTTATGATTAGTTGAATACTGGGAGATATAGACAAAAATCCCCAGATCTTCACAGTCAGAGCACAGACAGTAAATTGTTTCTTAAAAGACTGGGTTTTACTACAGGATACAAAGTTTGTTATGCAATATTAATGGAGTGTAATGAGTTTGATAGGGCAATTTTGTGTACTTTTTATATCTGCTTTTTTACAGTGAATGTGTGTTCCTTTCTCTCAACATGGAACCTGAAGAATACTTAGCATTTGAAGCATACACAGGGGCTAGTCCTGACACTTTGGTGTTGCAGCATTCATAAATGAATCATTGTCGGATAGTTGCTTGCATTCTTGAAAAGCTCACTAATATTTCTAAGGCACACATTCCATTTGGGAGCAGATGTCTATGCCGAACTTCTGGGGGACTCTGGAAAGTCCAGAGAGAAACCTGGTTACGAGATGTGTAACCTCTCTCAGCGATAAAGAGAAAGTCAAGAGTATAGGATTCTGTTCTGAAAGAGAGCATTAAAAATTTCAGTTGTTATCATCTCAAATAAATAAAAATAGTAATAATAAATAATATATATCATTCAATAATCACTTCCAAGTTTTTTTCTTTTACAACAAATCTATTTCATTGTTCTGAATTTATGACCAATTTATTTCTATATTGGAATGCTAGTAAAGCAGAGGGAAAAACTATATACTTAAACTTGAATATATGTAAATATGTAAATCTTCTAAATCTTTGGTCTTAATATTTTTATTTAATTTATTGAAATGTAAAAAGTTTAATAAATAAGTACTCATTAATATTAGCTAATGAAAACAATAAAGTACATTTGACAGCAAGCCTAACTTATGTACTGATATTTGATGTTCTCTTTATTTTATTGGTACGATCCTTGAGTTAGATAATAACTTAGACCTTAAGAAATAGCGGGTTGGGCGTGGTGGTGCACGCCTGTAATCCCAGCGCTTGGGAGGCTGAGGCAGGAGAATCATTGCAAGTTCAAGACCAGCCTGGACTACAAAGTGACCTCAAGGCCAGCCTGAACTGCATAGTGAGACCCTGTATCAAAAAAGACAAAAACAAAAAAAAAGAAGAAATAGCATGAGGTCATTCAAATAAATGTAGAATGAGCTGAAAGTATTTATTGAATATTTATTTTTATTTATTGACTTTAACAGCATAATGATAAATATATCCACCTGATCAAAGTAAAGCTATAACTACAATCTTCTTTGCTAATTACTATCAATCCTGATTCTTAGAAGTAGCAGAAATACTTAATTTGACATAATATCTTTCCAAATCATTGTATTTTTATTTATTTGTTATATTTTTGACTATAGACTGTTTTTTGAAGTGTGTTTTTAAAATGTAAATTTTATTTTAATGTGTGTGTTATTCTGCAACTTCTGCTTAGTTGGTAAACTTTCAAATGTACTCCTAAGAGTTTGTTAGTCAATTGTCTTAGATGTTTTGGCTAGGTGCTCACATCATCTGTAAAGGATAGTAATTTTATCTTTTCCTGCCTTATCTCTGCATTTTTTCTTGTCTGGAATAGACAAGGATAGTGATGAATAAACAAATGCCCTGTTATTCCTTTCTTAAGAATACTGCTTCTATTCTCTTGTCCCTTAAGTATGGTGCTTGCACATCTCCTGTAACAATACTTAAGTTACATGTTTCTTTTATTTCTAAGATTAAAAAAATCTGATGTTAAATTTTCCTCAATATCATTACATTTTTAAGCATTCTTTCTTATCTTTTTTCTTTTTTTGTGTGTTTTGAGTCAGGGTCTCACTTTGAACTCGTGGTGACCCTCCTGCCTCAGCCTCCAAGGGCTGAGATTATAGTCATGTGCCATCACACCCAGATCTCTCTCTCTGTTAACACAGTCCCACTCTGAAGTCCAGGCTGGCCTCAAACTTGGGATTCTCCTGCCTCAGCCTCTTGAGTGCTGTGATTAGGCGATTGCTACATAGGGAGACCCTGTCTCTTAATACTTTCACAATAGGGATTAGGTTTCAACATATGAATTGGCGGGGGAGCATAAGCAGTGGGATCACAGAAAATGCTATTTGAAGTACTCCTTTGACAATAAGTTTGATTTCTTTAGCACTTTTGGGTGTATGTAAGTTTAAAAAAAAACTCTTCTTTCACCCAATTTTGGTAATTTACATACATTTTTGGGAAAATTGAAATTGATTGTTTATTTCAGCTCTGATTCATCTAGGTATGGTAAAATCACCACTTTAAAATGGAAAATGTGTTCTTTTGTTCTCAGATCCCAGAGCAGTAGTAGCGACTTGCTCTCTTTTACCAAATCAGCTTTAGCTTTGCACTAATAAAGCAAACCATAGCGTGCTTCTACCCACACGCTGCCCTAGTTTTTGTGAAACCCTGAATGAAGTTAGGTGTTCTGTGATGGAGTAGCCAAGAGAAATTGCCAACCAAGTGGCAGTGTGTTTCTGCAATGCTTCCTCCCACTCCAGAATTCAAGAGCCAAAGAATTCTGAACTGGTTTTAATTTTCATAAATTCTGTGTATTCTCTCATCACTAATGCTGTCAATCTCAGTCGGAGCTATGTTAAAGCACTTAGCTGCTCTGCTGGTCACCATCTCTCTAAAGTTTGTGCAAATTATTTACAGAGATAGGTTTTTATTACCATTATACCCTTACTTTAGAAAAAAGGTACTTAACATAAGCCTTATATTTGCACAAGATATTTTCCTTTACATAGAAGTAATTAGAATCTAATTTGGGGCTTTGGATTATCGTACCATCATCCTAATTCACTGGCAGAGTAAAACTTACACTGACTACTTTGTTCATTTGAATTACCAAATCAATGGATCTGTCAGCTTAATCAAAAGCAAAACCACTGACCAAAAATGTTATCTGACCTAGTTAACTGTAGTCTAAGGATTTTGTTCACACATAAATCTATAGATGAGTCTCTTGTTGCAGGAGTTAAAATTAACTCGGCTGGTAGAGAAATTTTATACTCCCCAGCTGGAGGTTGGAAGAACAGTGACAGAGATGTGAGAAGAACAGGTCAAGAACAGGAGTCAAGAACCTGAAGTAATGCCCCGTTAGGCTCAGGATGTGCCGCCAATGGCTGAAATCCGCACTGGACCAGCGGATCACATATGGCGCGTGTCTAGCATCAGCTTAACAATCTCTTTTCAGCCACACCTGCTCAGTTCTGGCCTTTACTTTGACTTTCTTAAGATGAATGTCTTTTATACTCAGCCTAGGTGAAATAGAGTCTAGGTAAGTAAATAATTCTTTCTTTCACAAAGTGTTGACTCAAGACTTCATTATTCCAAGGCTGTGTCTCAAATGTGCTCCACATATCCTGCTCTGCCAGAGAAAGTGCTTCCAATTTCTCCTAGCAAGGCCATTTTTCTTAACTACTCTAAAATTTCAGGTCAAAGATACTGGTTAGGTGGCTTTTGGCCTTTTCATACTTCCTTTATTATCCTCCTCAAGAAAGTCAAACTGTAGGACACACCAGTAGATCTACGTTTTTGTTAATGAGGGTTCCTAGTATTTTCATAGTGAGAAGATTTATATATCTCACCTAGCTCATCATCCCTGGAAAAGAAGATGGCTAATAAATAATGAGAAGAAATAGTAGATTGGAGAGAGATGGTGAGGGATAATTGTCATGGAAACTGTGTCTACACTCCTTCATGGAGTAAGGAAGACATTTTTCGGCCTGATCATGCCACATCCTTGAGAGCTGTCCCTGAAGAGGGGACGTAAAATACTGACTGTTTTGTGATTGCTCTGGTGGCATTTGGGTTTGTCTATATTTGTATTAAGTTATGCTTTCTGAAGAACAATAGCATCCTTTTATTTGTGGGTAGAGTTTTCTAAGTGACAAAATCTGAATCTTATGCAACAAACTTCCAATTTGTAGGTGGAAGTGGCATGAAGAAATAATGGAAAGAACAAGGACTTTATAATCAAAACATCTAGGCTGGAATTCTAGCTCTGCCACATTGTAGATGGGAAAGTTTGATAAAGCTACCCACCGCATCTAAATATCAGGAGACATTTGAATGCAGGTAATAGTGTCTTTCTCATTGGGCTTTGGTGATGAAAAATTGCAATGTGCTTTCTAAAGGGGTTGGCTTGACACATAAAGACCTTCGATGCCTATTAAATTCTCTTTGACTTAATGGGTAGATGAGTAGTCTGGAAGCAAGGACACGCTTACTCCATTCCAGGTTCTATTTCTCAAGACTATTTATGAAAGTTCTCATAAATGTTAGGAACCTCAGAAATTCTATTTCTAAAGACTGTTTATGAAAGTTCTCATAAATGTTAGGAACCTCAGCTTTTTTTTTTTTGTACAGGAAATCAAACTCAGGACCACATGTTTGCCAGGTGGGTGCTGTGCTGCTGAGCTATATCCCTAGTGACCTCAGCTTTCTTAACTAGAGAATGGAAAGAGCGATTTGTCCAAATGAAAAATGGGTCTTATAGACATTTTGTGGCTCTCATATGACAAAATAATATGCAATACCTCCTGAAAATTATGGAGTATGAAAATAACATAAGCCTTTACCTTTAATAGAAGGTATTAATCTAGACACTAATATTATATTTACTTCAAAATCAAAATACATAAACTTTCAGGAAAGAGGGTTGCTTAATAAATCTGTACCTTCTTATCTCTAATAATGACAAATTTGTCACATTTCACATCTATCCTTGGCCATTTTTTAAGTTTATGTGCAAATATAATTCTAAAAAAAAGGATTTTCTTAATGAGTATTGATTTTTTTTTTTTTACAAACATAATTGTGGGCCATGGAAGGACCCATAGCTTCCTAAGAAACAAGAGAGAATAGCTTGAATCTTTTCCTAGAAAAGATATCCACATAATGACAAAAAATTGAGAGTTTTATTTTGAATGAAAATCAGTGGAAAGTTTTAGGTTGAAAGGAAAATGGTATTACTTACCAAAATCAAATGAAAAAGAATAAATATTGTTAGAACTTTTTTTTAATAAAAAGATGATGCTTGTCTTAAAATGCAATTGACAGAATAAATTTCCTTGAGTGGCAGATTTTCTTTGCTTTTGCTTTTTTGATAATTGCACCAGATTTGGAAAAGAAATACAGATTTTCTCTGTTATTGTCATTTAGACTCTGAACAATAGCAGTAATTTACCAATGTAGAAGAAACATGCCAGGTCACTGACCATAGCCTAGAAAAGAAGGGCATGCCTTTTTTCCCCTCTAAATTCAATTATATCTAAAACTTTGAGAAATTTCAGCATGTTTCTCATAAGCTTTTATTTTTATTTTTGAAACTCAAATACCTCATGGCATTGCTTTATGTAATTAGGTGTCCTTGGACACATCCATGAACTTTGTACTGCTCTGTTCTGAGTGCACAGAGATGGAGTTAGTGTCAGGGATCTTGGATGGACCCACTTGACTCTGCCATGATCCGAGTCGGAACGTACTATTTTATTCCACGGCCCTCCAGACGGAAAGTGAGGAGCAGCAATTTACCAGTTATAGCAACAAAGCGAGTGAGGTAGACAGAAGGTAATTAGTTTTTAATGATCTTTTGGAAGTCGCATGAATAGACTGATTTCTGTTTTGATCTTGCTTGAATTAATAGCTGCTTTTGAGTGTTCAATCCCACTTCAGCATGCTTTGTTTCTCCATTTTACGGTCTGCTGATTCCAAAGTTTAGGTTTTAACTTGGTCCATTGTTCTATTTTGTAAGGCTCTGCCCAGTGGTTTTGTGTTCTTCAGCTTTAAACATTGTTGTGATGTTTTCCTTTTATTTCTAGAGCTGTTTCCTCTTGGGAATTCCATGGGGTTATTATCACTTCCATGGGGCTCACATCCAAATTGGAGGTTCATAGTGCATTCATTTCTCCCTAAATCAGGCTGTGTTCCCTGTGAAGTCATTTTGAACTCTGCCTTGATTGTAGCCTGGAGTTTTTCTTCTCTCTCTCTTTTTTTGATTATATGTAAGTTATTTAGAACCAATTAATGAGGCTTCAAGGAAACAGTTTGCATGGTGAGAGATGGTGTTGTGGCTACAAGCTCTCCCCTTAAATAATAGTAACTGCTTTTCCTCAAAGCTTCCTAGTGACAACATCCCCCCTTTTTGTGCAAACATTGTCACCGACCCCAGTTCAATTATTGCACACACTTCTGCGTTCTTCCTGTCTGTTTCCCTCTTGCCTATCAGATTATAAGACACATTTTTGGGAGTAGGGAATCAGGAAGGCAGTAAAGGTTTAATTCTTTTGTTTGCCTTTGTTCATCAAGCTATCCATGTGTACTTCAAAAATTTTTTAAATTAAGTTTATTGGTACATTTTAGGTACACATAATGGTCACATTCATCACAGGGAGTTTGTACCGGTTTCAAGTATATTTTTAAGATTTATTTTTGTGAAGATGTGGAAGATGAAAAAGATCAGCCAACTCCCCCCCAAACCATAGATTTGTAACATTTTAAAACAAATCTTCTGATTTTCCAAGGGAATTGTATTCTTTGTTACATGACTCTTTATGTTGTCATGCTTTAAATTAATTTTTCAATTAATTTACCATGATTATCTTTCCCTGCTAGTAAATATCAATGTATGTCAGATCTTTTGCATTTTTAATACTACTTTTTAGTGGACACATACTATCTGTAAAATTTATGGGCACAATATGACTTGATTGTGTGACATTCAAGTCAGAGTAATTAACATTTCTATCTACTCTCATTTTTCAAGGTTTTATTTCTGTATATTGGGAACCTTTGGGCTTTTCCAGTTATTTTGAAATATATAATATATCATTGTAGACTATACTTACCTTGCGATACTATAGGTGAAAAGGTCTCATCATCATTTTTAAAGACTACCAAAAGTTTTGTTCTCTGTGGTCCTAGTAGTGGGGTGACTATAGGGAGCAAATAGATGTAATCTGAAAAATAGTAAAAGATCAAACAAATAGCACTTACTATGTTCCTCTAGAAGAGAGAAATTCGAAGAAACAGTCTTGACTTATTACTTCCTGCTCTGAACCCACAGGTTTTGGGGCCCTGTCTTAGTTACCTTTCTCTCGTTGCTGAGACAAAATGCCCCCAACACCCAAAATTAAGAAAGGAAATGTTTATTTAGCTCACGGTTCGTGGAGGTTTCAGTCCTTACTCAGTTGGCTCCAAGGCAGATTGGCACATGGCAGAAGGCAGCAGTTCATGGTGGGGGTCGGGGTGGAGAACAGCAAAAGCAACCAGAGCAAAAGGGGGAAATTGCAGCACCAAGCAGCCTCTTTTCCTCCCTTACATTGAATGCCAACATCCCCCCAGGGCAGGTGTAGCACTCACTTCCATAATTCCAGGATTGGATCACGGATCAATCATAAACTCTAGAAGCCCACTCCATGACTGCATGAGGCTTTGGGGGGACATCCAGACACAAACCATAACAGACCCTAACCAGACAGCATTTACACTGGAAGTGAATTAGCATTTGGAAATTGAACAGCAGGTGCTGTGAAGCTGGGTCTCTCTAGCTTGTCCCTCACCATGCCTCACACCACAGGGTAGGGGAAGGAAGAGGAAGGAGAGACTGCAGGAAGATGGAGAAGGCCAGGTGCTGGAGCCAGATGGAGGAGATGGGGACTGCTAGACTAGTCCATACTCAGCTGGGTTGGGGGCAGCTAGGTTGGGGGAAGGCTCAAAAGAGAAAAAGAAATGCTGCAGCCGTACAGTTAGAGCCAACATTCTGTTTGGCACCAGACACCAGTGGAATAGAGGCAATTTAACCTTGTTGTGGACCCAACTGCCCTGCTCTTCCTGCTGTCAGGTATTTTGTCCCCAGAGGAAGATGCTTGTCTTGGTTACTTTTCTTTAATTGCTGAGACAAAATACCTGATGCCCAAAATTAAGGAAGGAAAGGTTTATTTTGCTCACAGTTTGTGGAGGTGTCAGTCCATACTTGGCTGGCTCCAAGGCAGAGTGGCACATGGCACAGGGCAAAAGGTTAAAGTCCAGCCTGGTCACTTTACCTTTGTGTCTGTTTTCCATTTTGTATTTTGTACAGTGACCTCTCTTGCTCTACTATCTCCCTTTAGCTGTAAGTGTGGTCCTTTTCAAAGTTTTGTTTAAGATCTTTTTTACTCACACTGCTTTTTACCATTTTTCCCCCAACTTTTTATATTCTAGATGTCAAAATCTTCTGATTTTTTAAAAATTAATTTCCAGTCTGACTGAAGGTTCATATACATCTATGATTTTGTGGTTTACTTCATTGGCAGATATCCCACATGATTATTTTACCTCATGCATTTAATTTCATGTAAAGGTATAAACACAGTCCATTCACCAAGTTTTAGGACAAAGGGTTGCTTTCATTTGAACTCAAGACTAGCTTGGAATATAAGTGATGGCAAGTGTACATCTGTTCAAAGACCCTTGTGATAATTTGGACTTTTGACATTTCTCCAGTATAAGGAGTAGAACATTTCTCTAGTGTTCCTATAAATTCTCATTCCTAATCTAGAATGTTGGAATTTCTCACTTTTCCTGGTTAAAGTGATATTCATCTCTAATAGAGACAATGACCCCATATTTATTTTGAGACATATGTTATGTAACACACTGGCCTACTTACTCTAGAAGGAAAAGAAATGGCAAGTTAGGAAGTGGATAAAATTCTAGTTCTGGATTCCTCTAGCAAAATGATCTTCCACCTATAATTTTGTTTCCTCATCTGTTTAACAAAGATATGATAGTATTTTCATCATAGCATTGCTATGGTGACTAAACAATGTTTCATATGTATTTCGTAAGTTCCCTATACACAGTAACTGCTAGTATCATTATATTGTTTATATTACTGATCACTATTAGACCTACTGTCAAGAATCTTCTATTCTGTTCAGGGTACATTAATTATCTACAGAACATTTAGGTGCTAAGCTATCTGATAATAACCATATTTTCAATTTAGGCACTTAGGTTAAGAAAAGGTTTATGTGGGCTAGTGGATAATGATAAGAAGACCACCCTGCAGAAGTGAAGACTGGAGTTAGGACATGAAAAGAGAATTTAAGGTTCAAGAGAAAGGAAGTCAGGAGAGGAAAAGGGTGAGTAAGCAGATAATAAGAAGCGTACTGTTTTAGAGCTATTTTTCTGGATTTATTTTCTCTTTTATTTCTTTCACGTTTTTCCTTTTTACTAAATCTTTTCATTTTAGCTTTACCTGTATCAGAATAATCAATAGGCTCATGTTATGGCTTGTATCTGGACGTATCCACAAAGCCTCATGTGATCATAGGGATGGTTTTTTGGAGGTGGCTGGATCTAGGTGTGTGATGCTGTGATTAAGTGTGTGATGCTGGCTTAAAGGGTGCCCCACCCTGGGTGTGAGTGCTACTCACCCTAAGGACCTGCTGAACAATAAGGGATGGACTATAAGGGACAGAAATAGGGGTGCTGCTGTCACTTGCTACTTTGCTGTTTTGCTGTCTGCTATGGACTGTTACTTCTCCGCCAGGTCCCTCTGCCGTACCACCCTGCCTTGAAGCCAGCTGACTATGAGCTAAACTAAACCCTTCCTCCTTTAATTTTGGGTGTTTGGTATTTTTGTCTCAGCAAGGAGAAAAGTAACTAAGATAGCTCATAATATCACATCACTTTAAGTTCTTAAAAGTTCTGGTTTACTATGAAGTTTATTATTCACCTGAGATTATATCATCCTTAAAATAATTCTGGGGTGCTCTGTTTGCACAAGTGCTTATATTATAGGACCCTTGACTTTATATTCCAAAGGATCACATCAAACGTCTAAAGAAAAGTTGCATTTTACTGACCAGTAGACACATCTAGTGTTTGTGATGCTTTTCATTCATTAAAGAAATCATACAGCCAATAAATATATTCACAAGCTATAAAAATACTATAGATATGGCTACCACCACCATTAGTCCTGATTCTTTTTAAAAAGTAGTGAAAATGTTTCACTTGGCATATGTTTCTATTTTATTTTTATTTATTTAAAGTATACACATTGCCGTAGACTATGCATAGCACTGTTTTAATGTGTTTTCAAGAGCAAATTTTAGTTTAATGCATGCAGTATGTTGCAAGTTCTATTTAGCCACCACCCTAAACTTTTGACTGAACTGTAACAATGTATGAGCTCATTTTCTTAAATTTTGGGGTAGGGTAGGCAATCATACCATCCATTCCAGTGAGGCCAGCACTGCTGGACATTCCTTTCTTGTGGACGCTGTGTGTCTTCAGCAGACCTTGGTTACAGTTGTGGAGGCAGGTGCTACCTAGGGGCTTAAAGAGACGAGGAGCCACTCAGGGACTCAGGGGACACTGAGTAACCTACAAGTGCAGCAGAGTAAAACCCAGAATTTCTACCTTTGCAACTAAAAATAGATTATGGAAGGATGTTTTGAAAAAAATATCTGTGATTGTATAATGTTCTGAATAAACAAATTGAAAAGGTGAAATTAAATTATACCTAGTAACTTACTCATTTAAATCCTACTCTCTTCGTGTTGTGATTATGGCCTGCTGGCCTCTCAGCCTGGTTCATGCCTGAGCCTGGCCAGTTAGGACCACAGGGCTCTGACCAGATGACCTCACATGGCAAAGAGACATGGTCTCCACTCATGCCCTGGGTATCACCCAGGTGGAGGAATTTTGCACATGCAATTTTACCCTTAGCAGCTTAATTCAATGTAGGACAGTTTATGTGATCTATTTAACTCCATGCATTCTTTCCCAAAGCACTTTATTGTCCATGAAAGTTCCTGTAATAAAATGTTCCCCTGGTCCCAGTGTCTGAGTGTCACTTGGAACCACATTAGGAGAGTAATATAGTTCAGTGTCTTTGAAACTAAGCAGATGCTGCAAGTTCTGTCTCTACTACTTATTAGCTGTATGGCTTGGGGTGAGTTATTTAACCTTTCTGAATTTGTTCTCTCTCTAAAATAAAACTGATAACAGTATTTATTGAGAAGATGAAAAATAGAAATTAAAACAGTGCATTTAAGTCATTTAGCAGCATGATTGATATGTAGTGAATCATCGCTCAGAGACTGATAATAGCATTAATAGTAGAGAATACGAATAATCCATGTAATATGGCTTTCAGTATATTAGCATTATTAATGCATGATATAATAAAGGTATTGACTGGCATTAAAATACCTAATGCTGACTACTAGGATAATCACTATCATAATGCTTGGTTAATTTTTATGAATTATTAATTTTTATGCTTTATTAATTTTTCTCCTCTGTGCTGTGAAGATAATATTGCTTATTGTCCATACCTATGCTGTGAACTACATCCAGGTGTTCTGTGAGAAATAAGTCAGCTACTGGATGTGGGTGTGCTTTACAAATTGTAAAATAATTACAATGGCAAAACTGAGAGCAAGTAGATAGTGTCTGGTGGCATTTCTGACCTCAATTACGTGACCAGAGTCTGCGGGACAGCATTTTGGTGAGTGCTAATCTTTTAGGAGTTAGGGCTGGGGTTTCTGGAGAGCCTGGGGTGCGGTCTCTAATTAAGCAGAGTGCTTTATCCAGAAATGCTGACTGAGCAGTTTCAAATTCTATTTCCTGTGCCTGTAAAACCATTTCAGCTTCGGTGTTCTGCAGCTTCTGTGGAATCTCAGCTGCTGCTCTAGTGTACACACTTCACTGTCCTTTTCAAAGACAATTATTTTAATAAAAATATCATTTCTTCCTATTTTGTAACTGTTGGATGAGTTCAGTGGCACCCCCCCATGAGATACTTTCTGAGACCCTGTCCTTTAATACTGTCCTTTCAATCACACTCTGAAGTACACATTCACATCTATTTTATAGACAAGGAAACTGAGGCTCAGAGATTTGTTCCATATTGAATGGGAGAGCTGGAATTGACTTGACTCAGGTCTGAGCTCTTCCCAGTGCCTGAGTTTGCTGGTTCTTGTATTAGTATGGGCAAAAAGCGGAGGAGGAGGGCTCTCATTCTGGAGTAGTGCCTCCCCCTCAGGAGCGCCCGAGTGGTGAGGGCCTCTGGGTGACCACAGGGACTGGGTTAGGGATGCGCTGGGTTTGTTGGTCAGGGCTCTCCGATGCCAGATATTCGGCTGTACTTAGGACTATGCAATTGGAAACGGCCCTATCTGACATCCCGCTAGAGATTCAGGAACGTCTTTCCTGGAGTCTTCTGAAATGATAAATGGAGACTATGTCTCTCCTACTGTGATTATGCAATATTGTAATTTTTACTCGGATGCTTCCTATGATGTAGGAAAACCCAACCTTCACTTCCCAAGCAAGATTCAACTGTTTCTTCTTTAGGTGTTTTGTTTATATATATATTTTAACAACTCTTACAATATACTGATTATCATTTCTCCTACCACAAAAACACAAGTGTGGGCCTAACATTATTCTTTTCTGGGTTTACACTGCGAACACAGAGCCTAGTTAGAAGTAACACTTTTTAATACCATGCAGAGTGGTTTCTCTGTTATCTCTGGCTGTCCAGGAGAGTGGCTTGAAGGTCTGGATTTGTTTGCATTTAATGTACCTCCTTCCTATCCCAGATGGGCAGAACCAGGCACCCTTCCTTGGCCGAAAAACAGCCACGATTCAGTGGTCATTACAAGTATACTGTATGTTGCTGCTTCTCAATTTGTGCAAGTTTCCTGACCAACACTATGTGGCCTGACAGGGTTCTCTTTTGGGGAAGGGAAATGCTGCCCCTTGAATCTGGCTCAGTAACTGAACTGGGGTCTTACAAAGATTACTTTTCCACTCAGCTTCCTTATTTTTTCCCCTCCTGTAGTTTGACTGATACGGTCATTATCAACCTGTGATTTTTCTTAATAGCTTGCCGGGTAAAAGTCACATCAGATTTTCCAGCAGGCACTTTAATTTATCAGGATCATTTGTTCTCATTTTCACCTGACAACCTTTGAAAGATTATTGTTTATTTTTCCTTGTGGCATTTGTATAGCCATCCAGTGCTTTTCCTCCCTACTATTCAAATATGGCCCCTTTCTGAACCAATTCTAGCATCCTCTTTTTTGTCTTTATAAATTGTGATCAAAACCACAGTGAACGCTGCCTCTGTCAAGTGCCACCCAGTGGAAAGGCAGGCTCACAAAGGCATCCGTGTCCTCCTCCACTTTATTCACTAGACCTGGCACTGTGTGACTTCCAGCTTCTCTCTAACGTCAAAAGGATCCTGAAAGGGAAAGGCTGAATCAATTCAGGATATTGAGGTAGACCAGATAGCGCAAAAGACACTCAGGAAAGAGAACTTGCAGAACTGCTTCAGAAGTGGCAGGGACTGTGGGAGGAGTACATGGAAGTGGGAAGGAGTGTTTTGAGGATTAATGACACTGTGTCTTTTACAGTAATACATTTAAAACACTGCAACAGTCGCTGTCTTTTTCAGTCACATCTTGTATGTTCTGAACACGTGCGAAGCACTTCAAATTGGCACTGGCACGTTTCACTTATTAATTAAAACACCATAAGGCCCTTTGAGAGACAACTGCGTAATTTCCCCTTTTTTATATATGAATCTTTAATTACCATGTGATTTACTTAAGATTTCTCAGTAACTAAATTGAGAAATTCAAATCAGAATTCAATATCCTTGATTCATAGTGTGCTGGCTTTAAGATGTTTCTTCTTTTTCTCTCCCTCCTTCTCTCCCTCTTTTCTTCTCTCCTCTTTCCTCCCAGGATCATCATCATGTACTTCTCCATCATCCGTGGGTTGGTCATTTTCTTACTGTAATTCTTACCTTGGATGCAGAGCTCAGCGCAGACAGAGAAACCTGCCCGTCTCTCCACCCTCCCTCCTACTCTCGCCCCAGTTCCTTTAACAAATGACCACCACTCCACCTCCTGCTGCCTTTTTCTCTTCTTTCCACCAGGGTTCTTTGTCCCCTGTCATGGGGAGCACATGTTCTGACTTTGTTTTGTCTTCTTTCCTCTCCTTCGTGGTGGAGGAGGCCAGTAAGATGGTGAGGTGTGTGTTCAAGTACAGGAAAACTTAGAGCTGCTGTTTGAATAAAATTTTATGACCTTCTGAAATGTAAGTTATGCTCTGGCGTGCTGGCTTATTTGGATTTATGCCGTTTCATCAACTGACTAAAAGCAAGTCAATCAGCACAGTGATGGCTTGTAAAGACCTTTTCACATGATGAAAGAAAGGACAGAGGACACAAATATACTACTACTGGCTCTGAATGGGAGATGAAATATCCCTGTCTTTAACTAAATGATGCATTTGAAAAGAAGAGAAGACAGTGGGCTGGGGCGGCAAGGCCCTCCAGCCTGGGCAGGAGCCAAGGATCACTGTGCTACAAGGAGAGATGGGGAGCCCACAACTAAATGGAGGGTTCCTGGAAGACCTTTGCCTCAGGCTCCGAGGATGAGAGGGACTGAGAGGTTACAGGATGGGAGAAGCGGGATTAACTGTCTCTCCAAGGTTGAACATGTTGCAAAGGAATAGGAACGATTCTTTCTTTGGCCAATGTGGAGAGTCTTGCTGGAGCTGAGGCTGCCTGTACATCTTTTTTACAAATCTGGCCCCAGTTCTTGAAGCTCAGGATGTTGGTCAGGAGAATAACTGTAGCCCTGTTGACATGCTGACCTGAATATGTGGGAACTCAAGTCTCTGTCTGCTATGGTTTCTCTCCCTCAGTCCCTGCTGCTACAGTGCGGGTACCCAAGCGGGGAGGTAGGGATTGGACTTGGTGTAGCGATGGGGCAAACGCAAGGTCCCAAGTACTGGTCTTTAGAGACTTGGAGTCTAAAATCCAGTTCTGACCCAAACATGTGACTGAATTTCTCAGACTTTCAGATATTTCATCTGCAAGACTGAGGGAACGGCACTAGATGATTTTGACAATTCCAGATATTGTAAAAATGTAGGTGCCTCTCAGAGATCTGTAAAAATATTCATAGGAATCTTTAGGAATTTGTTCTATTGTTCAGTATTATATCTTAGAATGAACAGATGAAAGTTCATGTATATTTTCTCTTTAAGAAGGCTGTAACATTTATAGCATTATTTATATAGATCATTTTAGGGATAACTGATTTCATTTTTAAAGTCCTAATCACTTTTTATTTAAAATGGATTTACATATAAAACCTAAAACATTTAAACATTCCCCTGAATTGGTTTTGGTCCAAAAGTAGCTAATGATTCATGGGAATTATTAGCAATAGGAGTAAACTAAACGAATGTTATCTGGTTCAGTTTTAACCCAAGGCGTTTCATTCAGTTCCAAATTTCTCATAGGAATAAAGCTGTTTTCCTAGTATACTTGCACTTGACTTAAGATTAAAATATACATATTTTAACATAAATTAAAATATAAAATATGATACTGCAAAGATACTGTCACTTTAAGTTTTCTTTAAAAATACTGGGACACATTTGTGGTGGTTGGTTGTGCTTTCCCTATTTAGCTGGCTTAATCTCTTAGTTGCCGAGAGCGCAGATTGATTTGTTTATAAACTTGTTAAACCAAATCTGCACACAACCACATCACAGATGATAAAGTGAGAAAAGGCCACTCAAGTTGTCATTCTGTGTCCACTCACCACCTCACTCTTATTAACGTCTAATTTAACGTTGTAAGCAATGGGTTCCACATTGTATGTTTTGCACATTGCATTTTGAATGATGTGTTGAGGACGATTGCTGACCATGTGTGTGGGTGTGGCTAAAAAGATCCGATGTGCAACCAGAATTCCCGTTTCAATGGGTATCCAGGGTGGGCTACTGTCAGTGACTCATTCTGGTGGCATTGACACCAGAGCCCCCATGTGTGGCCTTCTGTGTTGGAGATGCCCACCAGATGCCAGGCCTGTGCACCACACGTTGGTAGCCTGAGTGCAGGCAGGAGTGTGCGCCATGCTGCTTCCTGGTGGTTGAGGACTTCCCAGCTATCTGCCATCTTTTAAAAGTTTCCCAGTTTCGGAATAAAGAGAAATCAGTCCTTTCCCCTCACACTTAGCTAACGGGCTCTTGACCCTGATAGTGTTTTGTCTAGTATATGGAAATATGAAACTTGTGAAATTTATAGTTACTTTAAAAGAAATACTTATATTTCTTGCCAATTTTTATGATGATACTATTATTCTGAGAGTGATGGAAGTTTTTCAAAAGATATTTAAAGAGTAGATATTTTTTCATAATAGATATTTTTAATACAAATATGGAAAAATTTCATATGTTGTAGCAGTTGGAAATTTACTATCCACCACAACTGAGGAGGGAAGAAACGTTACCTTTTGTAGACTTGGTCTTAGATTCTCTCTTTAGCTCCCCATCTTCCTAGAGATTGGGTAGTTTCTTCTAGCCTGTGGCTTCATTTGGGTCTAGTTGATTTTTCAGCCAAAATTAAACACCTGTAACATTACATTTGAAAACTTGGTTGCTTTTTTAAAAAGAGCATCTGAATAGATTTGTTTTTCATTGTCCTCATGATGTCTGGAGGAAGAGGAAGATCATGCACAATGCTGGCAACCGTGCAGGGGCGTGGCTTTGGTCTTTGCTGTCCTCGTGGTCCCTGCTGGGCTTCACCAAATAGCGCAGGGGTTGCCTGGTCCTAGCGTGTGGCTGGACTTTTGAGCCTCCTGCTATTTTTTGTGACTGATGTTTGTACATCTTTGATTTGGATGTTCCTGATTAGTGTAGTAGATCTATTTTGAGCCCAGGACCTGCAACCTCTACTAGACTCCAAGGGGATTTCTGGTTTCATCCTTCCACATCTCCTTAGAGTGTGTACTTCCATTGCCTGAGTTTAATCCCCAGCACACTAAATAAATAAATAAATATTGTCTGCCACCTATGAACCCATTATACGCTCTGTCCCAATTATAATTCCTTTTCTCTGCCCTATGTAACTATTATATAATAAGGTAATAGTAATAAACCTATTACTACTTTTTAATCACTTCCTTGTGTGTGTGTGTATAATAGTAACGTTCAAATGTCCATCCCTAGATACTGTAGTCTTTCCCATTGTGCTAGCCACCCTTCTGTGGCTGGGACAATACCCGACTCCCACAACTTAAAGGCGAGATTTATTTTGGTGCATGGTTTCAGCAGTTCAGTCCATGGTCAGCTGACTCCAAGGTAGAACCATCATGCTGGAAGGGCCTGAGGGAACAAAGCTGCTCACCCCATGGCAGCCAGGAAGCAGGGTGAAAGGACAAGTGTATCTTCCATGTCAGAGCAGTGTGACCCACTGCAGCTCTTTATTGGTTGTATCCTTCTCTGGTTTTGGTATCAAGCTAATGCTTGCTTCCAGGAGTGAGTTTGGGAGCATTGCTTCCCTTTCAATTTCATTAAAGAGTTTGCATAGTAGTGGCATTAGATCTTCTCTAACTTTCTTGTACAATTCAGAAGTGAATCTGTCAGGACCTGGAGTTTTCTTTGTTGGTAGGTTTTTGACTATATCTTCAATTTCACTGACTGACATCGGAATATTTAGAATCTTTATAATTTCTATATGTTGAAATCTTTCAGCATGCTTTCTCCAAGCTTTTTAAGGAGAGAGTTCATTACTGTTAGCTATAATTACCCAGCAGTGTACTAGCATGCAAGAGCTCACTTCTAACTAACAGTAGCTTTGTTCCTGTTGGTTAGCCTTCCCCCACCCCCTCCTTTCTATCCCCAATTTCTATGTGCTCAACTTCTTTAGATTCTGCCTGTGAGTGAGATCTTATGGTACGTGACTTTCTGCACCTGGCTTATTTCACTTAGCACAATGATCTCTAGTTCCGTTGAAGTTGCCACAAATGACAGAATGTCATTCATTTTTATGACTGAGTAGTAGTTTACTGTATATACCATCCACATTTGCTTCATCCATTCATCAGGTGATGGGCACTTCGTTTCCATTTTTGGCCACTGTGAATAGTACTGCAGTGAGTGTGGCAGTCTCTTCTACACAGGATTTCATTTCCTTTGTATTTATACTCAGTAGTGCGACTGCTAGATCACACGGTGGTTCTCTTTTTATTTTTTTGAGGCATTGCCAGTGTTCAGGTTTTCTTTCCTTGACATTTTCAATAGCACTTGCTATCTTTAATCTTTCTGATAATATCTTTTCATACTGCAATTAGACAATATCTTATTGTGGTTTTGATTTGCGTTTCGCCAATGGCTAGTGATGTCAAACACTCTCCCATATACATACACTTACTGGCCATTTGTGTAACTTCTTTTAAGGTATAACTTTTAAGCCCTATTATATTTCTGACAAAAAATGTCCCCTGCAAAACTGGGCATGGTTTATGCCTGTGATCTCAGCACTTGAAAGTCTGAGGCAGGAGGATTGTCATGAACTTGAGGCCAGCCTGGGCTACAGAGGGAGTTCAAGTCTGACCTGGAATACATAGAGAGACCCTGTCTCAAAAAATGTCCCCCCAAAGGCTCATGTATTCAGAAGCGGTGCTTTTGGGAGGTAATTCATGGATTGGGGAGTCCGTAGTTAGGTGTGCTCTTAGGAGGTGAGGACCACTTGCAGGGAGTACATCGCTGGAGACATAACTTGGGAGAGTATATCTTGTTCCTGGGCCCCCTTTCTGTGGCTCTTTCCATTTTACTGTGCTTCTTGTCTGCCGTGAGATGAGCAGCTTGCCTCTGCCGTGCCTTCTGTCATTGCGTCTCTGCCTTGGAAGTGACTTCGCCATGGACTGAAACTTCGGAAACCATGAGAAGAGAGATGCAGCTGCTGGCGGCTTGCTTCAGTGTGTTTCTAGCCTGTTTCTTTATTCTTTTCTTTTCTTTTTTTTTTTTTTTTTCTGGTACCAGGAATCAAACTCATGACCTTGCGCTTGCCAGGCAGGCACTGTGCTGCTGAGCTAAGCCCCCAGCCCCTCTAGCGTGTTTCTTAGCCCAAGTTCTTCACAGGAGGACTAGGAGTCAAATGTACTCTGGGCAAGCACTGCTTCCTTTTCTCCTGAGCCTTACGTTGCCACCCTCACAGACGTGACCAGGCATGACACGTGCTAAAGTGAACTCGACAGACATTTGTGCTTCGTAGCATTCTCCCGAGAGCTAGAACAGGTGTTAAAGAAAATGATAAAACTTCACCTCCATCTCCAACCATCCGTTTTCCCCTAGGTGAGGCTTAGCAGTAGTGACTGGATCATAGAAACCTATCAGGAAAGTCTGGTTTAGACAATTTCCTTCAGGCAAACTTTTTAAAGAAAGGTACATGCCAAGGTGAGTTACAGGAAAGAAATTCAATCCATAATACACACCAATAGTCATTATCTGGTGAACCCATTATTTTGGCTTTGAAAACATTAATTTTGTTATCTCATAGTCAGGCTAAATAAAAAATAAAATATGGAAATCAGTGACTCTTGAGAAGTCAATGCTCTTGAATGTGTGTGTGTGTGTGTGTGTGTGTGTGTGTGTTTAATCATGAATATTTCTCTAATATGTGCAAGTGCTATAGCACAGAAGAGTGTTTTCTGGTCTTCGTGCACTTATCAGACCAGTCCTCTTTCTCTTACCTCAGATATATTTTGCCAGATAGTTTTGCTGACTTCTAATCACTCAATTGAGTTATTGCTTATGACTTTGGTCTCCAGCCCCGTCTGGAAGACTTTCAGCTATGATGTTGGAAAGAAAGGAGGTTTTGGATGGTTTTTGTTTTTGTCTAGACTTGGGTCAGGGCTTTCCATTTATAGTGGCATATCATACGTGCTTTGGAAGACTGATGTAACCAGCTACAGTGAGGTCTCTGGAAAGTCTTGATCTCTCTTTACTGGTGAATACTAAAGGGAAACAATGAAGCTATGGATGTGTTTCCTCTACCCTGGAAACTTTAGCCATTCCAGGCAAGTTGCATGGTCAGAACAAGTACAAGATGAGCATATGGTTTCTCCTGGGCATTCAACATCAGACACAAAGGGGGAAGCAAGGTATTTTAAGCTAGAATCCAAGAATACTTATGTAAATAGAAAAGAAATCATTAGTGAATAGAATGAAAATGCTCCCAATGTATAGACCTATAATTTCTTGCCAGTTGTGTCCTAATGACTATATAGCTATTACGTAGGAATTACTGTCTTACTGCTTCTCTAGGATGAAAATTATGAGTCACTCTTATTTACTTAGTTTTTGAGTGGGACTACTTGTGATGGATCTACTTTTCCCATAACATGAGGTCTACTCCTTTAACTTTTGATCCTCTGAGAACAATTTTCATGTTCTTAAAGAAACTGAAAGATCTAAAACAGAATTGAAAAATTATTGCCCCCCTAAGAAGAACTAGCTGTCAACATTTAAGAATCAAGCTGTCAACATTTAAGAATCAAGAAATGGATGCCCATAAAAATCTGCCTTTCTTTTATCTTCTGCAAAGCTGGAGGGACTGGCATCAGTAAGCCTGTCACTCTGCACATGAATCAAGTAGGTGAAGCCACCTTTCAGTGGGACCTGTGCTCACAGCTTCACTGATGTGGGCCAGTGCCAACCATTTCTATGGCCCGCCTGTCCTTGTAGGCATTTGAGTGTTCACTATCTGATCTAGAATACAAAAAACTTCAGCAATCTGTCCTTTCTCCCTTGAGATCCTAAGTGGCTTTTGAGTTGGAAATGAGCCATCGTCAGAGGATGGAAGTGCTCAGTAAAAATGTGCAATGAAAGGGATTTTCCTAGAACCACAACCTCAGTATGTTTGTGCAATAACTGTGTTCAGGGTTTGCCATGTCTGCAAGATGGCAGAATGAAGAGGCCTGGGTAGCAGTGTGCATCCCAAGGGAAGATGTTTCTTCTGAAGGCTGGCACTCATGATGTTGACTGCCAGGGGCAGTTGGGCCGGCTGGAACTGTGGTTCTGAAGGAGCCCGGAGGTCATGCTGTGGTGAAACACGGCCACCTGGTTGGCAAGAAAGATCTTGCAACCCTTCACGCAGGACAGAAGAAATGGAATGCTCTTGGACGGAGTTGGCCCTCGTTCCCCCTCCTTCTGCCTGGAGGACACAGTAGGCTCAGCGGAGCCCTTTCTTTGCCCAAGACTGTGCCAGTATTTCATGTTCCTGTGGGCAAGGGAGAATTAGGCTTTTCATTTAAAAAATATACACAGAAAAGAATAAAAACCACGATCAATGAAATGTAACCTCTTCTTTGAGTTTTTATCCTAAGCAAGACAAATATTTTTCTATACATGTTCGCAGGCTTGTCTCTTTGATGCACGACCGTCCCGTGATGTCTGTCCTCCTGCGGTCCACTTCGCAGGGTCTTTTTCCAGGAACCCTTCCATCTCATTAGGTTTTCCTTTCTTTTTCTTCCATGCTGCTGCATTTTCCTTTTATTCTAGAATCTGTATTTAATTTTCCAGCTCTCTACTCTTATTCTTCTTTTCCTTTTGTCAGCTTGGGGTCTTTTATTTTCTGTCTATTGTTGTCCCGTTTCTCCTCCTCGGTACTTCTTCGTGTGCTGTTATACAGAGCTTGCTGAGTTCTCGCTTCTCTGCAGCTCGCCTTGTTCTCTTACCATATATTTATGCCTCCTGCTACAAACAAGAAAAAAAAAAAACAAAACCTCTTTCTTACTGGAGTTAATTGGTGCTTTCTCCCTTGTTTTTTATACAGTTCCACATTATAAATTAGTTTTTAAATACTGTATGTTGCCACGATCTTACTATAACTCAGTTTTTTCCATCTTTGTATAGAAAAATAGAATTAAAAGAAAAGAAAAGAAACCCGCACGCAATAGCCGGAAGCCGTTATAGGGGATTCAGGTCGTGTTGTGTCCCCTCAAAGAAGCCACAATCTCTCTTTGAGACTCAGATTCTTCAACTGTGAAAGGTGGGGGAGAACGTCCCTCCTGCTCAGAGTGTGGTTCTTACCACCCTCACTGACTCAGAACCATCCTTTTTAAAGATTCCAAGGGGATCCATGTGCTCATGGAAGCTTGAGAAGCCCAGACTAGATTATCTCCAAAGGTTTTTCTAGCTGTATCTTTGCCAAAAATAAGTGAAAATCCATTCTAATAGTGAAATACATTGATGAGGGAAAGTGAGTGAAATATTTTAGTAAGTGAAAAAAGGAAGTGCAAACTGCTTCACTCACAAGGCGCAGTAGAATCACCTTAGAAGTGTTCGTAAAACACCAGGCAAACAACTTCGGGAACTCCGGGGAGGGCCCTGTAATGTTCCAGGTGAGCTCACTGAGAAGGCAGAGTCCAGGCCAGTGCGGTGTTTGAACTTGTTCCTGGCTTCTGATGCTCTCAGTACTGCCCTCTTCTGGTTGTGGGGTAGTTCCCATGGTAAGAGGAATCCCAGATTATTCTCCCCGGAATAATGAGAATAAGGAGGTGATTATTGAAAGCGACCATATGTATTCTTATGGCATTATGGGAGCAAAGAGCAGGGATCACATATTATTTGTTTTCTCAAGCCTCACTCAGATTCCTGCTAGCACTGGGAGTCTCTGTGGTCAGCAGAAGGAAGTTATCCTTGGTGAGTGACGGAGAGGACATTGTACCCCAGCAGAACTCAGGGCTGGCTTTGGGATGTGGTACTGGAATGGTTTCATTTCATCATAACTTGATACTGATGTTGACGGGGTGAGCATGACCAGCCACACGCTACAGTTGGTTACTGAACATTAAGTTCCAATTTACTTTTAATTGTTTCATGTTGTTGAATTGTAACTGATTTAAGAAAAATTGAAACCAATCTGCCATTATAGTATCCTCAGTGTGAGAACTGAGGAAAGAATGATCATAAAACTGTCCCAAGAGTGGGGGAGTGACACTACAATAGTAATACTATGCAGAGCTCTTTTTTATGTTGTAGCTTCTAAAGTCAGACCTTGAGAAACCAGGCCTTTGAAGATGAAATTTACTTTTTAAAAGATTGAATGTTTTTCACAAGGACTCAGTGAGAAATCCAAGCAAACGATGACATTTTTGAATTATTTGATCAAAATTGAGAAAAAAGATGCTTGAGCAGTTTTTGCTTAGACTAGCTTCTTTTGCACCCCCTCCGTTTTCATGTCCCGAATTATTTTTGCATCATTACGTTTCACGGAGGAGCCAAAATTCTGTCACTGTGGGGGATTTCGGAGGTGTCACATCGATGAACAGAGATATTTAGAATAAGATGTCATGTTGGTCTATTCCTGAGCATTCGTTCGAGCAGCTATGGGAGCAGAGACGCGCTGATCCTGTCGGCCATCTGTCTTCCCCTGCTGTGCTCAGCCCCTAGCAGACCGTCTTGGCCGGTGCTGGAGGCCTCTCATCAGCACGCCGGAGAGTTTCTGGAAGTTGTGTGACTCACCTCACATGCTGTTTAGAATCACACAAGGACTCAAGTTTGTTCCAGCTCTGGTCAAAATTACAGAGTCGGACATTTTTTCTCTGGTCCAGACATTTCTGTAGCTTGTTGATGCTACTTGGTGTCTCTCCTGTCCCTTCTTTGCTCTGCTAACTGCTAACCCTGAGGAAAACCTTTGCACCAGCATCTTTGCAATTCAGCACAGTAGACTGTCACTTCATTTATTATTTAATTTATCTTTTGGTTTTGCTTTGGACAAAGAAGCAGCTAAACCAACAGATTTTTGGTTCTTAACAAGGTATCTTTTATAGTGTTTGACATATTTCTTTCTCCTCAGTTTTCTTCATTCTCTTGAAAAGGGAAAGAGGATGAAAATCTCCTTGTGAAAAACTTGATTGGGACATCTAAGTATGGCTAGATTATTTTATGGGTGGGGGTTAAATCCAGATTATTTATTGAACTTTATCTCTCATTTTAAAAGAAAACAAGTCTATCTCTAAACCAAATAGAAGTGTCAAGTTTTCTTATTTTCTAAGGATCATCTAAGTAGAAAGTACGTCTGCCAGCTTTCCTTTTAGATAAGAGAAGCAAGATATATCATGTACAGGTACAAATTCTCTATGGTGAATGTTGCCATTATATGTATATAAAATGTACCAATAAAATTTAAAAAACAGCAAGCGAAAAAAAGATGAGATAATACTGAAGCCAGGTGTTGTAGAAATAGGCTTAAACCTGGAAATCAAGTAGATGTCATCATTCCGTTTCCTTACTCTGAGTTTTATGGTATACTATATCTTCCTAAGTCTCTGATATCAGAAGGAAGTGTGTTTTGCAGTTAAAGCTTAGCTACATAAAAAGTAGCAGGTAACTCCATCTTCCTTTAGAATCAATCTCTATTTTCATTTTCACAACAAAAAATGACTTTGCAAACATCACCTTTATGGGTCTGAAATCTTTATGAATTACTGACACTTCCTACATTAATATTCTTGGCTATTTTGCAGGCAATTATAATTGGCTGGGACCAGTGAGTGGGGTCTACAAAGCCCAGTGACATTTAATATAAGGGACCCACTGCTTTTTATCCCTCCTGGTGCTGCTAAACTGTGGCGGAACCACTTCACTGAGAACATAGTGCAGCCTTATGAAAAGTCTCAGGCCCTAATAATGCTGTGGAAAATTTAAAGAACAACAACAATAGGCTTGGTGCTGGTTCAAGTGTGATTGCTCTGGAGAGTGTTTGGAATTCGCAGTGGGTTAATGAAACTTCAGTCACTGTTCCAGGTCACAAGGTTTCCCCTAGCTGGTGAAACTTTTCCATCCTTTCCAGACTTCAAAATGAAGTATAAAATAATAGACCCAACGTTTAAGACAGTGTGGATCATGTTTTTCTTAGTCTTCAAATACAGTATTTGAGTTTGGTGCACTGTTAGCACAAGGGTTAACCAAGACCTCAGTCAGTGTTCTGACTCAAACCATCTTGATGGCAGATTCTGCTCCTCTAGCAACCTAGCAGTTGTAACAGAGGTGCCCATGGTTCCAGGGGCTGGCATTCAAGAGCCTCTGTCATTAGGGAAAAGAGGTCACCACCCTGGCATACCTAGTGTTCATGAAGGTGGTGGGAACAGCCCGAGAGCTCTCCTCTGCCTTGCTTGCGTGGGGCCCAAGTGCGCCTTCCTTAGAGCTCATTTTTCAAGTTAGGGTTGTTGTTAATGGGCAAAAGGAGAAGGTGGTTTTTGATGATCAGCTAAAAGATTGGGTTACGTTGCACTTAGCAGGAGGCCTGAAGGGACAGGATGAAGAAGAGGTCTGTTTTGCTCGTGGGATATGTGGGAGGGTCCACACCATGGAAAACTGTGAAGAGACATCAAACCCTGGTTAGGTGTACAGGGTCGGGGGCATGAGGCTGCCCAGGTGTAGCCCCAAAGGCTGATTTTTAAGGTCGATGAATTTCAATCATTTCTGTGCTGTAACACATCACAGAAAAACCGCATTTCCTTGTCTATAATGGGGACTTGCTTATAACACTCTTTCCAATGTGTTTCTGAGCTGGGGCAAAGCAGGGTTTCTATCAGGCTCTGGAGAGTGGTATTATTTGGAAAAATCTTTAGAGTTCTGCTTTTGGGAAACAGACAAGTCTCATATAGTTGTGGGCGTCGCTCACATAAAGTAGTTGATTTTCCAAGATGGTTGAAGTTGGATTTCTTGTGGTTCTACCAACTCTGGAAACAAGTAGTCTCTGACATAATATATATATATTTTTTTGACTGAGGTCAGTTCTAAATTCAGTTTGCCCTGCTATAGGTGGAGACTCTTCCGTGGCTATCAGTGATACGCTTAGAAAGGATAGTAGTGCCATAAATTAAAGTTTTTCCTCAACTTATGCTGAAAATTGGTGTCTGACTTATTCAAGATCAGGGAAAATGTGGAATAAAGGAGGCACATGGCAGAGTTGGAGATACTGTGAAGAGAATAAATTTGTGTGGAAAAGAAATGAATTAAGACAACCTGGGCAGAGTACTAAAAGCTTTGGAGGAAGCTCACGTGGGTATGAGAAGTGTATGTGGAGCATGTAGGGCTCTACAATATGTCATCAGATCTCACTCCGCCATCCATCCATCTATAGCTCACCAGCTACCAGTAGGTATTTACTGAGCATTTACTACATGCCAGGCATTATTCTAAGGTTTAGAAACAAGTGAGTCTGACTGAACTCCTGCCTTCAAGGACCTAACAAGAGTTTTCCTGCTTGAAATGATTGCTTATGGCTAAAAGTACAAATGAAGGAGGCTTCATATAAAAGCATATGAGTTTTCTTGGCAAAACATCTTGTAGGAGAGATCAGTATAGTGGAAAAAGAAAACCAAAAACAACCCATTTTCTATGTTTCCACCTTTCTGTCAGGTCAGAGATATAAATAACAGTTCAGGTCTGTGTTCACCTTTGCACAGCTTCCTGGCTTCCTTTCTCCTTCTCTGAACATGAAAGGAATGAGAAAGTTACTTGGAAGCTCATCCGTATCCGTCTGAGGGGTTGTCCTGCCATTGTTTCTGAGGAGTCTTGGATTTCATACTGCTCTACATAGTGGCAGGACAGATACAGGGCCAGAAGGTGATGGGGGACAGACTGAAAGATGAGAGGAAGCACAGGGAAGGTCAGAGTCATGATTTGTTGCTTTATAAAGACTGGAGGGGGATTTAAAATCCCACTCTAAATACATGGCAAGTGTCACCGGTTGTTTTCAGAGAAACCAAACAAACTCAGCAGTCCCCCGGGTGTCAGCTCACACAGCCTAGGAAGGAATTTTGTCTTTTCTCTCAGACATCCATGTGGGAACCCAGCAGAATTCCATGGTGGTACATCCAGACTCCAGAGTGTGGCGGGAGTGATGAATGTGTCTCTGTGGACTCTCCCTCGGCCCCAGGAAAGAGTCCTGTGTAGGACTGGGCAGGTGGAGAAATTACTTCTTCTCAGTGGAAGTCCTGATCGTGACTTGTGTTCCTGGGAGCTCCTTAGGAGAACCTCAGGTTCCGGAAGCTAGCGTTTACATTCAGAACAGTATGGGCCAGGCCCCACGTTTCCCTCAGGTTCCTGCTCTCAGTCCTGACGATCGCCTTTTGCAGTTGGCCACAGAAGCAGCGTTGGTGGACACAGGATGAGGGGGTTGCCAGAGCGTTGAGCTTTTCTGTAAACCAGGAAGGCCCTAAGTCACAGCAAGAAAGGAACAGTCTCATTTCACTCACATCTACAGTCTCTGGTGGATAAATGTCAAGAGGCACACCAAGAACCCAGATATTTTAGGGTGTGAGTTTTGAATCTGTGTTGCTTGACATCTGTTTGGCCGCTGTGACCCTCAATTTACCAAAATATGGAAACTTCATTGTGGCAGCCTACCCAAATAATGAGGAAAATGTTGATGTTTGTCTCAGCTCCCTGGCCCCTCAAAGCAGCGCTGTCCTTAACCACACTTTCCTATGTAGTACTCTACACACACACACACACACACACACACACACACACACCAAGATATTGGTTCTGTGTAAATGAATGTAAATGAAATTTCCCTTCTTGTAAAATAAAGACAATATGTAGACACTTGATCATAAATCTCTCGAGTAAGAGTGGAAACTCTTCCATTAATTCTATGTCGTGAAAGGTGTTTCTTCCCTAGTGCCCAGCCCACACTTTAGGACCACTTGGGGTGAAAGGTAAAACCACCTTTGCAAGCTCATGCTGGAATTAACTGTGGCTTTAAATTTTCAGGAGGAAGGGACAGTGAGAAAGCAAGAACTGAGAAGGAAGAAACTGAGAGAGAAAATAGTAGGAATGAAGAGCTCGGTGAGTCTCAACCACTTCCATTCCTGGTGAGAACAATCTATACCTAGAGAAGGGATTTCTTACAGAATAGCATATCAGAAGGAGTCTATTATGTGTTTTCAAGGTGGAGGCAGCTTTTCTATATTGACTTCAAACTGTACAATCACAATAATAACACATTACCTTTAGCCAATAGGACACAAAGACACACACAGACACAGACAAACACACACACACACACACACACACACACACACACACACACCGCTTTTCATTATTGACTATATTTTCTGTGTCTGTCAACCCTACCATCTCAAACCCTTAGCACTAGGGCAGTAACTAAGCCTAGGTATTCCTGTCAAGAATTATTAGAGTAGTTATTAGAGTCGTTTAGAAGTAGTCTAAAATGTAGAAGAGTGAGACCTTGCTCTACCTTGGTCTGCTTTTGAAATCAGAGTATCTTGTATTCCCTCCAACTCTACACATGTGGTAGATTAACTATCCCATCCAGGCTACATGTCTATTGGATGGTGTCACCCACACCCAGCGAGGGCCTTCCCATTATCCACACTCAGAGCTATGCTAAACCAATCAGTGGGCTAGTCTAGTACCACACTCCCTTAATCCCAGTGTCACACACCCAGGGTCCAGACACCTCCCTAAAGCCCCATCTATGAGCACGTGTGGCTTTGGGCGGGTATCTAGATAAAAGCCATAACATAGGGTATCTAAATCAACTTGACCTTGGATATGCATAATTTAGACTCTCAAGACAACAAACCTATTCAGCTGTCTTTGCCTGGCTTTCACAGTTCCTTCAATCCTTCAAGTACCTGAGGAATGAACATAATAGAAAATGAATTTTATTTAGTGACCATCAAAAGCCATGACCACTGACAACTCATCTATTTTTATTTGAATAATACCCTAGAGCCATCCTTCTTGGTACATTTTATTCTGGAGGATTATTAGAATCAAAGTTAGCCTTTATGGCTTAGAGCTATGACTTTTCTAAGTTTCTTCAGAAGTAAAGTTTTGGTGGAAAGTACCCTAAAGGTGATTTAACTCTAAACAACCCTGAGGCTGTTATTGTTGTCCAGAAAAACAGTCTCTGTCTCCTCTCCCTCTATCCTCCTTTTCTCAGAGATTAACTGAAGAGACATTTTCTAAAGAATTCAGTTTTGGTTGGGAAATAACATGACTAAGCACGCTTTGGTGGACAATGTGTAATCATGGAAAGGTCAGTGTGTTCAGGAAGAGGAATTAATGACAGTGTTGTAGTGAAAAAAATCGGTACATGACCTTCAGTAAGTAGATAGGATGGGTTTGGATGAAGCTCTTAGCAGAAAAAATGGAAAGATGAAAGCAAGTCCTAGTCGGCTGGTCCTGTGAACCACTGCTAGCCTACAGTAGAGTATCTTGTTCTTTTGACTTGAGGAGTTAAAATACCATCCAAATTCAGTGTCATCGCTTCCTACACTGTAAAGGTCAGTGAATTCATTAAAGAAAGAGAATCACTTGCACCAGTCTTTATACCTAAATCCGCAGTTCTTATAAGCAAATGACAGTCAGCTCTAAAAACAAGACTGATCCAACTGACCCCTTGAAGGAGGCTGTGGGATATTTGTATGAAGTCTTGCTGTAGAGTCCAAACTGGCATTGAACTCATTATGTAACCCAGGCTGGTCTCAAACTTATCATCCTCCTGGCTCAGCCTCCTGAATGCTGGGATTACAGGAGCGCACCACCATGCCCTGCTCCTTCTCTGTCTTACTATCATGCAATTTTAAGAACTTTAAAAATGTCCTGCAACACAAAGGTAAAAAGAGATCACAGGAACCCAGGAAGACAATGGCCTGTTATCCACTGGGATCCACTCTCTTCTTCTCCTTGTAAAATAAAGGGGAAAAAAAGAGACTTCTGGAACACTTGTGATGGGCTTGTTGATGGATCACTTTAAAAAGGGAATAACGGGCAAAGCAGGAGTCGTTTATTTTCACAAATCGGTTTTAGTTTCTTTCTATGAAATAAATGAACAAGCAGCCCATTAAAATGATTGTTAAAATTCTTCTTTTGAATTGTTTACTTTATTAAGGTGACAGTGCTTGACAGCTTGATATATGAATCGTGTTCATGTGCTGGCAGAAACATTCATCACAGCACGAGACTGATGATCCTTCTTGCTTCCACTCATCCAGGGGGGAAGTCAAAAGGAAGGTGCCCTTACCTGCATGCCAACAGCTCTCTCTTGTCCAACGGTGGCTGAAGAAAAGTGAGCCGAGCCTAAGGGGAAGATGGACCAAGACATTGTATTCAATTGAGCCCAGAAAATCATTAGTTAATACAATGTGAAACCAAATCATTCAAGTCAGCCCCAGTTCAAATGCTTTTTTCTTTCCCCAGGTGCCAGAAAATTTGCATGAACTTGGATTCCTGCCTCCTGGACTGAATTGCAGCACTATAAATCAAAAAATTGAAAGGGATTAGGTACAAAATATGAAAATTTGTATTGAATTGTTATCAATTTAATGCAGGTATACAATTCCGAGAGACAAATAGTATTATTTATAATGAAAAACAGCAGTACTGCCTCTCCTTTTGCCATGTTAACTCCTGATGTACAGATTAATTATACCATTTTCAATTTATGAAGCTAATTATTCTGCATATAACTCCAAACATCTAAATTGTGTGCCCATCCTATTTTTTCTTCTCTTTGTGATTTAACTATAGATATACTCTATTGCTTTCTTCCATAGAGAAAAGAATCCAGCCCTATCAACTTTTCTCTTACACTTCTTAATTCTTTAAGTATAGCTCCATTATTATTTTTAGTTTAACCTGTGTTCAATCTTACCTTTATTATGGCTATATAAATATTGTAAGCAGCTGAACTAAGCACAGTGTTCTGACCTTTCTTTCTATTTGTTTTCCTAAATGATTTTGTGTGTGTGTGTGTGTGTGTGTGTGTGTGTGTGTGTAACCTAGCACTGTTTCATTCTCCACATCCAGAGACAAGGATACAACCAACCCCTCTTGGTAGAGGTAGAGGAAGTCACCTATCAGCGTCAGTGTTGGAGCCGTCCCTCTCTTCCCTCACGCCCTCTGGCTGCCCCAACTCACAGGTAGTTCTGGTGCCGGGTGCCTGTGCTATGGCTGTGCAAGCTTTTGTCCTGGGTCTCCCCCTCACCACCAAATGGAGACTGTGTTCATACTTTCCTGCCTTTGTTTGTATTTCCTGAATCACATAGGTTTGGGGTTTATTCTCTATTTTTTCAGGAGCTCATTCTCTAGGTGATCCGTAAAAAAGCTTAATGATAAAAATGTCTTTTGTTTTCCACCTTCATACTTTATTAAAGCTTTGCTAGTTATGATATTTTGAAGGGAAATTATTTGCTTTCAGAGTTTTCAAGATTACCCTCTACTTTCTGCCTTTGCTGCTATGAAGTCCAAAGCTATTTTAAATTCTAATCTAGTACATGAGATCTCCCCCTGCCCCTGGAAGCTTTTTGGAAACTATTCTTTATTTCTAAAGTTTTGAAAGTTTTCTAAAAAATCTGTTCTTTCTGTTTTTATTTATTATACTGCAGACTTAATTGGAATTCCAGATCAGAACACAACATTCTTTGTGATTAATGTAATGTGTTTTACTAGTTTTTTGATAATCTTTTCTTGCTTCTTTCTGTTCTTTTTTTGTAGGTGTTCCCATTATCTAAATAGTAGACCTTATGATTTTTTTCCTCTAATTTCAAAATGTCTTTCATTCACACTACTTTCCAAATCTCTCTATTTCATTTCCTGGAAGACTTTTTCAACTTTATCTTTCATCTTATCTGCGGAATTAAAAAAGAATCCCTTTGTTATGTTCTCACATTTCTAGAGATCTTTTATGTTCTCAGACTACTTCATGTTAAAAATAAAATCCACATGAAACACTCTATTCTTGTTTTGCAAGATAGAATAATACCTTTGTTTGGCCTTGTAGAGGTATTTCTTATGGTTTCTTTAAAGTTCTTGTGGTGGACGTTGGATCCACCATTGGAACACCTCTCTGAAGAAGGACTTGTCGCCCAGCACCACCTCGCCTCACTGGTTCAGTCCTATCTGAGGAGTGTTCCCTGGGGGCCATGCGTGGCCATCTTGGCCCACCTGGCATTGTGCTGAAGGACTGTGCCATTCCCAGAGAGACTGGAGGTTTAAACTGGCATGGGACCAGCTTTGTTGCTTGACTGCTATCCCTGCTCTCGTTTGCTTTCATGCCTCAGAAGCCATTCCCTAATAAGTATGTTGCGTCCTTAAATCCTTCTCCAGGTCTGTAACTCAGTCATCACAGCTGTGACTGTTTTCTTCTCCACACAGTGTATCTTCTTTTAAATTGCCTCTATTCTGCTTGTGCATTGTAGACTCTGACTTCTGTGCTAGGTTTCTAACCTGATTTATTTCAAAGAAAAGTTCACTGGAAGCTAAAGAGTGTGTAGCATGTGATTCCTTAAGGTGGCCGAGTAGCACAAGTGAGAAAGTCAGCTGATTCTTTTGTGTCTGCAGGTCTTTTTTTCTGGGGCTCATTTCTTGCTTTCCCTTGTTTAGAGACAGTAAGCCCGGGAAACAGTGTTTTGGAACCCTTTGAAGGGGGGGTAGGAATTCTAGATTTAGTGTAAACATTTTAATTTGATAGGTTAGGGTTTTAGTATGGAACCTCCCACCCAACTTTAGATTGACTTTGAAAACCTTCAAAATTTTGCTTTAAATTCTTTAGAGAATATGCTTTATTCTTCTTTTCTATCATACAGTTTGGGTAATCTCAGGGTATACAGGATTTGGAGGTGACTTGGGGTATAATTTTTCCTCATACAAAATTTCACCCAATTCTTTGGTTACAACATTCCATTCTTTAGAGCTGTATCTCTAGTACTCGGTCCTCCCTAGGGCTCTTGAGTAGAAATGATGCTGCGTTCTGTGGACTTGCATCCCCTCCCCCCGCCGTGAGTGCTGGGGGCTCTGTCGGCTAAGTTGCATCTACTTGTCTGTCTACTTTTCATCTTTGAAAATTTTGCTTTCTTGCCGTGGTCTCTGCTTTCATTCTCTTTGGCTACATGGGGTCAGATCTTTTTAAATTTCTTTATTATCTTTGAAGTGGAGTTGGAAGGAGAGTGAACACACACATACTTAACTCTTATGCATTTGAGGTCCTGGAGTTCCTAAGCAGCGGTATGTGACGGTGCTGATCCAGCCCTCTGTTTAGCTGTATTCTTCTAGAGGCTTTTAGGACATCACGTTTCCTGGTTTCTTCCTGCGTCGTTCACTGTTCATTCTCACTGTGTTTTTTAATCTCTCACTGCTTCCAGTATAAACAATATAAAAAATCAAAATGTGATAGTTCTACAAACCATATGAACTGAAGTATCACAGTAACTATCTTTAGATGAAAAGCTAGAACATTACATGCCAGATAACTTACACTGCAAAGAATAACTGTAAGACAGTCACAAAGGAAACAGAAGCAAATACTTTCAAAATATTCAGTTAGTACTCAAACAGAGATGAATTAAATGTTTTTCTTTTCTGAAATGTTATTGTGAAATTCCAACACTAAAAATATGAGCATATTTTAATTCACCAAGATCTAAAATTTAAGAAAGAAAAATTTACAAGCCTACAAATTGAAATTCATACTTTTACTGATTTTTTTAGTTATATTTCTATAGACTATATAACTTTGTCAAATTAGTTTCTATACTGTTACAGTTGATACATTGTGTCAACCTGGGAGGTGTAGAGGTTTGGCTAAGTGACTCAGCAGTTCTGCATCCTGGGGTGGAAAGCACACACCCTTCTGCTGTAGGATGTTGTTCATTGTGTCAGTGTGAGAGGTTTAGAAGATTAACTATGTGACTCAGCAGGGAGCCAGGGTGCTTACTTTGTATTCATCCTGAGCCTGTGCAAGAGGAGGGCAGCGAGATTATGTGAGTGCTACACACCCCCTGGGTGGGGGTAGCCTGCTTACAGTATAAGAGAGGGAAAGAGGCTTGCTCTTGTCTGCCACTTCTCCTTTTGCTCTTGTTGCTTTGGTGTCTTCCACCGCCATGAACTGTTGCCCTCCTCCATGTGCCACTCTGCCTCGGAGCCAGCCAGCTGTGGACTGAAACCTCCACAAACTGTGGGTCAGATCTTTTTAAACTTCTTTAATATCGTTGAAGTGGAGTTGAAAGGAGAGTGAACACACACATACTTAACTCCTATGCATTTGAGGTCCCAGAGTTCCTAAGCAGCGGTATGTGACGGTGCTGTTTAGATGTATTCTTCTAGAGGCTTTCCTTCCTTCATTTTGGGGGTTGGGTATTTTATCTCAGCAACCAGAGAAAAGTAACCAAGACATATACCAAAAAGGGTAATGGTATTTTTGTAAACGTTTTGTACACTCTGTAATGAATTAGAATCAATATGCTCGAATCAGTAATGAAAATTTAAGCCTACTTTGTTTACTATGTGAGAACGAGATTAAAATTAGCCTGGAGTGAAAGAAACTGGGAGCAAGCATAACTTTATAGACAACACTTTATTGTATTTCTTTTGTTGAATATTTTGTTTTTATTGGTACATGTGTGCTGGTCATAATGATTGCATTCCTTGCGGGGAGTTGGTACATGTACATGACATATCTTCATTCCTTTTTCATTCCTTTCCCCTACCCTCTTTTCCCTCTGCCTCTATCTCTTGATCATTGACCTTTAAAGTTATATTTTTTGAAATATTTTATTTGCTTCTCCTCGATGCTGTGGAAAGATAATCTACTGTGAATATTTATTAGAAAATTAAAAAGCACTAAGAAGTATAATTTTGTACCATTCAAATTAGAATTTAGTTCAGAGAGCTAAACATTGTGTACTCCATAACTTCTCCTTAAAATTCAAACCAAGCAGTGGTTGCCCTAAGACAGGTAAACCTGCTATGATCTGCAGTGACTGGGTAGTTGATTGTGCTGATGGCAGGGATGCCTTTAGCAAGACAAATGTAGCATTTCTTGGGATGTTAATTCTTACACTGGTTAATGCAGAAAAGGTAGTAAGTCTAGGTCAGGGCTATAACACACAGTGGCAAGAATGATACCTATGCTTCCAATACAACTGCAAAGGCAGCCAGTTGCCCTCTGCTTTGCTCAACAGTTGCATGCTTGGATGGCAATCTGAGCCCAAGCGAGGCAGGTGCTGACGCTTCAGGCCCTGGTTGTGCAGCTCTGTGACTTCTGAGTCCTAGGAATTGCTTGTCTTCATCTGGCTGCTAAGGCTCTGTCTGTCCCCTTGTGTCTTTGTGGAGCAGAAACGTTGCTCAGATGACAAAGCCCAGCTAATTACACAACTTAATTTAATAACTTAAAGTGCAAAGGGTGTTCCCTGAGCAGTAAAACCTTTTGTTTGGGAATTTTTAAACAAATTATGTTTTACTTTATGTTTTATTATTTACGTAACAAGTATTTAGAAGAGCACAGTTTTCTCAAGATTTAAACTGTTCATTGTTCCATAAATAGGACACACATTTAGAAAGACGAGAGGTTTTGAGGGGAATATTTTAGTGATTATCTCTGCTTCATGGCATAAAATTCATTCAGTGCTTGATAGTAAGGCCAGTAATAGAGATGGTTTCACCTCCAATTGCTGCTTTAGGGTTTTGTGTCTGGGTGAAATTTTCCTGACTTAACGACTGAGCTGGTAGAAATGTCTCCCCTAAATCTATTTCCTTTTTCATAATCCCAGATTCTAATAGTTGCAAGTCCATGTGATGACTCTTAGTTCTGCTCCTCTCCCCATTTTTTAATTCCTCTGACATAACCTTGCTAAATGTTGTCCCCTAACTTCTGTCCGGTTATTTCCAATAACCGAGAAATTTCTGTGTGATTTCAGCATCTTAGTTCAGCTATTTTCACCTTCATACGAACTCTTACCTATCAAAGTGGCTTTGTGGCTTGGGCCAAGGAGCAAGAGGGCTTTCCCTTAAAAGGTCAAGAATGTAAATTGACCAGAGTGAACTCTGACCTAAAAGGGAAGGGTGTTATTATTCTAGTGGGATTCTGATTGTGGGAATTAATGGAAAAGGCTGTCAGCCATGTTGGCCTGGGAGTGGGAAGAGGGCTTGGTGTTAAGAAGACTTGGTATCCTGTGAGTTTAAAGTGTTTTCAGACCTGGCCTATTTTTAGGAAAACTGAGACCACTGAGCGAGCTCACTGAGCCACAGTCCCCATTACTCTATTTAATTTCCTTCACTCATTTCTTATTTTAATGACTTTTAATCAACATTTAGAGGGAAGGGATACAATATGCCACAAACATAGGCCGACATCCTGTTAGCAGATAGTTCGAGAGAGAACTCCTCTGGGTAACAAGGGAGTTTTAAAATCAGTGCCTACTTTGGCTGACTGTACAAAACCATGGAGATAAGAGAGGAGCTTACTATTTCATGAACATCAGAGCATAGAAACAGGAGAGCTTTTGCAACTTTATAGAATGTAAATTACACGTTGTTATAAACTTTAGAATGTACAAATTCTTCAAAACAGAATAGAGCTGAGAAAATTTCTACGGAAGAGGGAAACAGTATAGCATTTCACTGTTGGGAGAACACTCTTGGGGAAGGAGGTTTCCTTTGGAGGTGGAGGCGGAGCAGTCCTCAGATGATCTCCAAGGTTCTCACAGAGCACAAATGTCAGAGTGGGTGTGTGAAGACAGCCGTACTGGCTTGCGTAGCACTCTTTCTTCTTTCTCCCCGCGTCGCGATGGTCTTCTCCTGGTGGGTTTGGACTCTTCCCACCAGGCAGGGATCCGGCACAGGATGTTTGCCTTGCACCTGGCCTAAGGAAGTTTGATTGCAGATGGTCTCAGCAATCTCTGTTTTGAAATCACCCTTCCCTCCCTGGGCTTGAGAGCAGCAGGGCTGCCCAGCCCTGCAGTACGGTTCTTGAAGCTCCTCTGGTCCTGGAGCGCCATGTGCAACCCCACCATCACTTCCGGCTGCAGTGAGAATCCTGCCTTCACTCCTACTGAAGGGAGGCAGACAGCCTTCAAAATTCACAGAGGAATCATGTTTAGGACTCAGGATCGTGGTGATGACCCAAGCCGAGTGTGACTTTGCCCAGGCAGTGAGCTGAATCATTGCTTTTTCATCCTTCAGGTCAGCTTCGTTATTGTGCAATCTGCCCTGTCACCTCACTAGGGCTCAGCCTGGCTGCACGCACTGAGCATGACTTTGTGTGTTCTGTAATTAAAAAGCCAGTTTCAGGCCCATTTCAGTGAAGGCAGTTGCATTTCCTATGAGGGGGACTTCCACCGCCCCCTCCAGGGAAGTGGGGAGTGGAGATGGCCAAGGAATTCACCCCACCCCAGCACCCTCACCACAGGCGCAGGCTTCTTGGACTGATTGATGACATTTCCTAATATAGCCGGGGTAAGATGACTTATTTTGAAAATAGAATTAAAACTTTCCCTTTTTAGGAGCAGGCACCACTTTGGCAACACGGTCAGCCTGAAGCACATTAGTTCTTGTGGTCAAAACATTAACAGGGTGCTTTGTTAACAAAATGTTCAGGTCATGATAAGGCCAGCAAAGGAACTGTCGGACTTTTTATGAGCGGGGTTGTTCCAAATGGCACTCCAAGTCAAAAGGACTGAGAGTCAAGCTTTCTCCTACAAGCAGGGCCCCAGTGAGCCACAGCGAGAATTTGCAAGTGTGGGTGAGGGTGTCGGGGAAGTTCCATTGACCAAAAATAAGCAGGAAACCATTGTAGGTCTAAAAAGTGCCTGGCTCTCTGATGCACTGGAGTTAGGGACCTGAGACAGGGTCACTAATAAACCTTCTTGGGCAGCTTTAGAGAGTGAGGAGCCCTTTAAGATGGCCCAGGCCTGCTAAGTGGTAGCGCTCACATGGTGCTTTGTCTCTTTGATGCACAGGGGACAAAAGGAAGGAGGGCAGGTAGGGAAAGGAGTTAGGCCAAAACCCTGGGGCAGGCCGTTCCATCCTCAGCGCAAGTCCTGCTATAACTGCACCTCGGTAGATAATCATGAACTTTCTGGGATTCTGTTTTACCACCTGTACTGTGAGGGAGTTGGATGCGATGTCACTTTTATTTTGAAAATTGCTCATCATGATATCTTACATTTGCTACTATACTATCACATCGTGTCTGGTTTGATAATAATCCTGGAGCAGGGCATAACAGAAAACACGATCTCTAATTTAAAGAAGAGTAAATGAGACGCAGAGGATTCAAGTGGTTAGCTTATGAACGACAGCTAATAATGCAAACTGAGAGAGGAAGCCAGGCCTTTTCATTTCAGGCTCTTTCTATGTCTCGCACAAATTATCCCTTAAACAGCCTGGGGTTCTTCTCTGAGCTAAGTACTGGAAGGGCGGAGGGACTCCTACACGTGTTCTCTGCCTCTCCGCTGCCTGATACACATTGCACAAGGGCTGGCCACACAGACGCCTTTTGATGTTAGGTGACAAAGCTCTTACTGCACGTTCAGAGTATATTTTTTTGGACTTCTATACTGTGCTGTGACTATTACAAAGATACTCTCAGTTATTCACTTTAAATAATTTTATTATTCATTTTAGAGATGAAGAACTTACAGCTCAGACTGGCCAGACCCAGCTGGGCTAATCCCCAACACAAGGGACAAGGGTAAGGATGGAGGTCACCTCTTTCCCAGGATGGCAGGCAGCCATTTGCATCTCTGACATTTTCTCCCTCCTTGTATCTTTTTCTCACTGTTTCCTTCAGGTCAGAATTCAAGCCCTTCTCAGCCCTCTGAGAGCACCCTCATGAAAACATAGCACAGGGCCAGCAGCCTGTCAGGAGTGAGCAGAGAGCAGTGGCAGTCGTTCCTGTGAGAGTAGGTGCTCCGGAGTGGACTCCCTCTCTCTGCTCCCCAGATGCACTCGTACCAGGGGACACTCTGTGACACACTCCCAAGGGTGGATTTGGTAGACTAAGGTTTGATCTGTGCTGCCAGGTTGGTAGAATTGAGGTAGGATGGAAAGAAATAAAAGGTAGAAAGATGAAGAAACCACAACTAAAAATTTACTTTTAAGAGGACTGCAATTTTGGGGCCCAGTCAAAGTCGCCCAAAGTAATCCACATCAGTAGTCCCTTGGTTAAATCGAGGCTTCATTTCTTCTAGACCCTTCACACCCAGAATTCCTCAGAGATACTGAAAGTTCATAAATTGGCTTAGTTGAGAAAGTGAACCAGATCCTAAAATAAAGGAATAGGTTGAGAGAATTCACAGAATACCAAATTTATCCATATAAAACCAACCAGCAAACCAACCAACCGACCAATGGGGTTCATACCTGTAATATGGGATAGTACCCTTCTGGAAATGTGCCATCTTTTCCTGGGATTTCCACCCTCTTAAGAGAGCATAAATAGTCCCTGTTCCAGGAAATAATGTCACCCTCTCTGTAAGGGCTCCCATTGATTCCTTTGATTTCTTTGCTTTTAAAAAAATTAAGTTTATTGGTATATTTTAGATATACACAATGATCACATTCATCATAGGGCATTTGTACCTGTACATAATATATCTTGAATCTTCTTTATTTCCCATTTCCCTATCCTCACTTCAACTCCTCTTCCATTCCTGGCAAAAAAACCAGGCCCAAGGATCAATAGAATAGATTAAAAGATGCAGGAATAACTCCAAACACACTCAACCACCTTGTCCTCTGCAAAGGAGCCAAACGCTTTCACTGAAAGAAAGATAGCTTCTTTAACAAATGATGCTGGAAAAACTGACTTTCCACACACCAAAGATAAAGGCCAGACCCATGTCTTTCACTATACACTAATGTGAAATCAAAATGGATCAAAGATCTAAATATTAAAACAGAAGCAATAAATCTGCTGGAACATAGAATAGGTAGAACTCTTGAAGACAGAGGTATAGGCAAAATCTGTACAAACAAAACTCCTATAGCATGGGAAATATTACAAAGAATCAACAACTGGGATCTCATCTTACTAAAAGTCTCCAGGACAGCAGAAGAAGTCATAAACAGAGTGAAGAGACAACACAAAAGTGGGAAGAAAGTTTTGCCACTTGCATTGTTCTTCAGACAAAGGACTAATATCTAGAATATATAAAGAACTAAAAAAAATCAATCCCCCCAATTTAAAGACCCAGTCGAAAAAATGGGCATCTGAAATGAATAGACTCCTAGATGAAGAAGTAGAAATGGCAAATAAATATATGAAAAAATGTTCAACATCATTAGTTATTGAGAAATACAAATTAAAATAGTGCTGAGATTCCATCACACTCTAGAAAGAATGGCCATCATCAAGAATCAACCAATAACAAACACTGGTGGGAAAGAGGAAACCTTCTGAAGTGTTGGCGGGAGTGTAGACTGGTACAACCATGTGGAGAAATTGATGTGGAGAAGTAGCTTCCTGAAAGAATTTGAAACATCAGACCACAGTGATATATGCACACCCATGTTTATAGCAGCACGGTTTGTAATAAAAATCTTGAAAGCAGCCCAAATGCCCATCAATCAATGAATGGATAAAGAAGATTTTTTTTTTTTAAATACAGTGAAGTACTACTCAGCCTTAAAGAAGGATAAACTTGAGATATTTCTAGGTAAATGCATGCACTTTGAGCTCATACTCTTAAGTGAAATAAATCAGGCACACGTGTAAATATTACATTGTTTCTCTAATGTCAGAAACCAAAAGTATAAATAAGGACCGAAATGTATAAACGATATTGTGAAATAGGAAGAAAATATTCAAATGGGAAGGGGAACTAGGGAGGGGTGAGGGGGAAAGGAAGGAAGGGAAAAGAAAAAAATGAGAGAAGAAAGAAAAATAAGTACCTTTTAATTTTTGCCTAATCAAGGTCTTCCTGAGCCTCTTGCTGACTGGTCCTGAAAATTCTATTCTGCAATGGGATTCAGCGAGCTTGCAACCCTATTCTGCACGTTAGGTGAATTAGATTCCTTAATGCAGCTTAGGGAACCTCCTCTGACCCTGTCCAGCGACAGAAGGAGGACTTAGAATTGGAAAATAATTTGAGATCTAGAAATTAAAGTTTTAATTTGTGGCACATCTAAAAGTTTGAAATTCTGGCATATATTTATATATATAAACATATATAAATTCATATAAATACATACTAATACATATTTTTCTACAGAGTTCACTGTTCTGTAAGGAAAGAAAAATTGTATGGAAATTGAGCCAGTATTCCTTGCCCTCTGCTTTAGGCATGCAGAGTTCAAAAAATTCTGAATCACAGATTTAGCACTGTTTTGGTGCTTTTGTTGGCAACCTATATCCATCTCTTTAAATTAATGTAAGTTGGATTTTTCACTCTCTGCTCATTTCTGTTGAGTTAACTTTGGTGTGAAATTATTTGGTTTTATAGCTTCATACAAGGTATAACATCCTTATTTTACGTTTGCACATGTTTACACTATGTATTGGTGATATTACATTCCTATTATGGTCTTTGAAGCATATTTTTCTAATTCCACAGAGTAATTCTAATTGTAGCTACTGAAGGTCAAGAAGGAAGAGAAGACAAGGAAGGAGGTTTTTGGGGCAAACATGCCACCTTTCTTTACTCAAAATGTCCTTCAAATAACTGAGATTTGCTTTGAATGTCTATTTGGTAGGAAGATTTATTTTTAAGTGAAGCTCACAGTCCGTTGGACGGTTTAGATAAACTGTTATGGGCAGCAAGTTTACCTCTATGCAGACTCCACTCAGGCACTGTCACCAGTCTTTTGTGCTCTTCAGGGTCATTTTAGGGGCCCTTCCGCTTCTGGAATGGGGAAAAATGTTCTGGGGAGAGCAGCTCCTCTCGAAGTCCAACTGACAGCTCAGCATCTGTTGCTCCTCCACAATCTGAGGAAAGCCTGTTTTCTCTTACTGATGTGCTTTTTTAGTTTAAAAATAAATTCATTCATCTACTGCCTAATTTTCTGGTCTAATTCTTCTATTCAGTTGCTTTCTATTTCTCAAGGTAAAAGCTTAGGGATATAATAAAGAAACCATAATTTGAGATAGTAGCTTTAGGGTTTAGGTAGCCCTTCCTTATGACATGTTCTTTCTTTTTCTGCGGGGGGGGGGGTGGCGCTGGAGGGGAAATGAGATTCATTAGACAGAACATAAAACTATAAAGAAAAATTAAAACTGATTATGAGAATTCACTGAAATAAATGATTTTTATTTAAAGGGACCATTAAGGAAATACATAGGCAAGCCACAAACTAGGAGAAAATATTTGCTATATATCTCAACATCTATCTGTCGTCTATCTATCTATCATCTATCTATCTCTGACGAAGATTTTAAAATTTTAATTCAAAGCACTCTGTAGATATCAATATGTAATACAACAAGCATTGTTAATTTCCTACCACTTTGTTTGTAACTCTGTATTGTTTGTATTGTTCTTTTGCTATTTTGTAAATGGTTGTCTGTTAATGTGTTTTCCTTCTTTTATTTTTAAAATAAATTAAAACATTTTAATTCAGACCACTGAAAGAATTTCTAAAAATTAAAAAATATTGTTGACTAACAACCCAATAAAAATGGCCAAAGGTTTGCACATCTCACAATTACTATGTCTCATTGTAGTCCAGGGACTATGATACCATACAGGTTTCAGGTACAGGGATGAACAGACCGCAACCTTGGTTGAAAAGAGAAAATAGAGTAAATGGTGAAAGGTAACAGTGATGTTCAGCTTTACTGTCATGTTGCTGCCATAAAAGTGGTTGTTAAAGGGAATTTCACATTTTTCTGGCAAATAAATAGTAACTAAGATATTCTTTCCTGTGTGTGGTGGGGTATGACACAGTTTAAAATTCTGCACTTGGATCTTTGAATGTATGCCCCATGCATTTTAGTTTCCTGAGTATAAGATCTGATAGAGTGCTAAGTTAAATTAAAAAGAATGGCCTGGAATTTTGAGCCTCAAACATAAATACATTTGGTAAAAAAATTAATTGCTCATTCATAAAAAACTTTTTACAAACTAGGACTATAATGGAACTTTGTGAACCTGACAAAGGCAGCTATTAAAAGCCTGCAGTGAATATTTTACTTCATGGTTAATTGTGGAGAAGCACCTGGACAACTCTCCTTGAAAGAAGAGCAATTGTCTTCGTTTTGGCTAGGCCTGGCCCTATTTCTGGGTATTGATATGTACGGAGCTGGCTAAGTTTTATCTTTATCACCTCAACTGGCTTTAAGCATGCGAAGGGGTCTAGCTGAGGTGCTGATGTGTAGTCCTTAAAGCAATGGGACAGGTGAGTGAAGTAATACGTGTGAACTAGGCCGAGTGATGGCCATGCTGTCAGCGGAGAAGGAGCCTCAAGAAAAGAGGCTGTGACTTCTCAGGGCTTGAAAATTACACATCAGAACTGAAGCACCAACCCCAAAACACTAGATATTGCCCCAATCTGTGATATGCAGATTCCTCTTTCTGCATCTGTCTCTGTGAATTGCTGAGGTGATTTCAGGCCTCCTACCCAGCCCAGCTGACAGCATTCACATACTTCCTGCCCTTCTGTCACTGGTCCCTGAGCCACTCCCTTCTTCACAAACTAATAAAATCCTGGCTCAGCCATTGGTTGAGGCCTTGGTTCCAGTTAGCCTTTGTTCTGGCCGCACTTAGGACTCTCTTGTGCTCTCCACCATCTTAGATATGTATCTGTGTCTATTTGAGCCATGGGTTGACCTGGAAGTGGTAGATTGGAATTAACTCACTAGAATCGCAATGACTTTCCCTTGGGATTACAAATATAAGCTTCACCAAATTTTGAGGAGGTCCAGGAAGGGCTTCTATAGTTAATATTAACTACTTTTGCCTAATATCAAAAAATATATAAAGCTATCCATCTGATCATGTCTATTGAGTACTGTCCTGATGTCCTAACCAGTACAATGAAGAAAGGCAAAGAAATACACTTCTACAGATTTGAAAGGAAGAAGTAAAACTGTTTTTATTAGCAGATTATATGATCATATCCTAAGAAAATCTCTTGAAATAGAATCTATAAAAGGACTATTATAACTGATCAGTGAATTTAGGCAAAGCACATGTTAATGTGAATTGTCAAATTAATCCTATTAAGAGTTGCTTCACAAGATGACTAGATGATACTGGCCCTGTACATGTCAGTGGATTAATACACAAGTGCTCATAGTTGAGTGTGTTACTGTTGGAGTGAGTCAGTAGGAGTAGACTGTGGAGGGTTTCTCCCTGTTGCTTCCTCACTGTCCTCTGCTTCCCAGGAACCAGAAACTGAGGCCCTTTTCTCTGCCATGTTCTTCTGCCTTGATATTTCTGCCTCAGACCCAGCTGGCAATGGACTAAAACCTCTGAAATCATTACCCGAGATAAACCTGTCTGCATTTAAATTGCAGGTGTTGGGTGTTTTGTTTCAGCAATGGGGAAGCTCATCAATTCAGTGCAGAATATAAGACTGATATAGAATAGTTAATTGAATTGATATTTACTGGTAGTCATCAGTTCAATGCAAAATTTGAAAAAAAATTTTTGCAGCAACACTAAAATATTCAAAACCTAAGAATGAAGCTAATGAAAGATATACAAGATGCTACATGAAAAATTACAAAGCATTACTAGAATAATTAAAGATCTAAATTAATAGGTGTATACCATGTTTTCAGACTATCAAACTCATTAAGATGCTCACTTTCTCCAAAGTGATATGTAGATTTAACATATTTTTAAAAGAAATGATAAAGTGTAATACTTTTGGGTTAAACTGACAAATTCTAAAACTGAAATTCAAAGACTCTAACATAGCCAAAATAATCTTAAAAAAATAAGAAAATAATAAAAAATTGTGTGATTTCGGGGTTCTATATAGGACTACAATAATCAGGTCACTGAGGCATTTATATAATAATAGATTAAATAAATTAATAAAGCAGAATAGATTTCAATAATAGACCTGCACATATGAATTTGGTTGCTTTTTCCTGCACACAGTCAGGGAAAATTCGCTGGGAAAAGAAAAGTCTTCTTAACAAATAGTAGGGGAACAACTGGATATTAATTTGAAAAATGTGAACCTCAGCCCCCTACCTCACACCATAAATGCAAACTAATTTGAGACAAATTATAGATGTATCTGTGAAAGTTAGGACAATAAAATCTGTAGAAGAAAGCAAAAAATGATTTTTTGTGGACGTCAGGTAAACAAAGATTCCTAAAACAAAAAAAGCATGAATTATGAAAGGAAAATGCATAAAATAAATTTTGCTAAAATTAACCCCAAAATAGAAGTGATGAATGAACTGGAAACTAGGAGAAAATAGTTATAATGCACACACCTGACAAAGGACATGCATCCAGACTCTATTAAGTTTTCCTATAAATTGATAGTAAAAGAGAAATCAATAAAAAATAGGCAGGAGCTGGGGATTTAGCTTAGTGGCACAGCGCCTGCCTGGCAAGCGCAAAGTCATGAGTTTGATTCCCGGTACTGGAAAAAAAAATAGGCAAAAGACTTGAACAAGTATTCCACAAAAGACACAAGAATGACCTATAACAAGGGGTTTAATATCATTGGTAATCAAAAAACTGTAACTTAAAACTACAGTGAGATACCATTTTAGCTGCACAAAAATGGCTAAAGTCTGATAATTCCCAAAGTTAGTCAGGATGTGAACTAGTGGAATCAGTTCAATACTCGTGTGAAATTATTGTCAATTTATGTTCATGCTAAATTCTGTTCAAAAGAATTGGATTTAAGTGATAAAATTGTTTCTGGAAGATGTTTGCTCATTCCTGCATTTACCCAGTTATGTATTTAGAGCTCATGATGGGTGCAATGAAGTTCAAGCCTCAGAGAAGCACGTAGGCAGCTTTGTGAGCCGAGGGTTTGGTAAGGCCACCACCACGTAGCCCGTGGCACTCACCACCTGTTCTCGATTCTCAGAGATGTGAATGAACTCACACCAATTTCAAAACAAATCTGACAGCTGATTCATTTTCTCAGCGCGCTTTCATTAAATCCATGGTACATTTTGCAGGTGAGGACGAGCACTAAATAAATCTAGCTATTATATTCAAATTGGCCAGCTGTTCTGTCTGGAGGAAGTTAATTTGCATTGTGGCAAAAGAAAAAAAAGAAAGAGGAAAGACACCAGCTACCTCTTTTTGATTAGAGAAAAAAGTCATAGATTTTACATTCTTCAACTTTATATATATATATTTTTTTTCCGGAGAGCTGATTTTTTCTGGTTACTTTTACCTAGCGATTGAAGACCAGTGCCAAAGGGTTGAAAAGCTGATTGGTGGAGGGATTAAGATGGGCTCTGGGGTCAGACAAACCTCAGCACAGATCCCTTACCTACCAGCTGGCTAAACACGGGCTAGTTGCTTCTTCTGTGGGCCTCGGTTTCTTTCTAAATAGTGACACTATGTAGTGGTGAGTTTTTTTGTTTTGTTTTGTTTTGTTTTTCGGTACCGGGATAGTGGTGAGTTTTAATGAAGTTGCATTTAGAAAGCCTGCAGGACAGCACTTCATATACTGCAGGTGTTCACTAAATTGCAGGTTTTATTAGTCACTAACAATCTCCTTCCTCGCCAGCCCGGACAGACCCTGGGACACTTGGGTCTGAGACAGTCTGCTGACTACCGAGGGGTACGTGGCTCGGCAGAGTCACCTCAGCTATTGAAATGGAGGCAAATTCCAAGGAAAAACTTTGGTCATCCGATTAAGATTCAAGGCTGATGGCTTAACAAGTAAGAAGCAGAAAATCTGCAAATTGTACCAGGATGTCAAACTGGTTTCACTAATGCGCTGTAAAGGAGCGATAGTTAATGGTTTAAATGGGGTTAGCAATTTTCAAAAGTGGTTAAAAATAATAATGGAGAATGGGAAAATTTGCAAGTTTCTTAAACTAGGGAAACCTATCTGTGGCCTCTTTAAGATTTCCCTTTAGGAAAAAAAAATGCTGCTCCCTGCCAGATTTTATCTAATTTGAAGTCATCAGGAACTACTGTATTTTGGAAATGGACATGCCAGTACTAAAGACAGAATGCTATACATAGAATGGTGTCTTTTGTTTGCAAAGACTATTGATATACTAGAATGATGGGAAAAGAATAACAAAAGTGAGCTATTTTATGGCAAACCCTGGGGCTAAGGTGCTAGGATTATAATCTGCAAATTATCTCCAGGTAAATGAGGAAACCTCATGTCCATTCATAGAGATGGTTCAAAGTTTAAGATGAATAAGGCCCCTTGGAATATTGAGCTTCATGTAGAAATACACACAGTTTTAAAAAAAACCAAATGATTTTTAAAGGCTATATTAATTTTGGTTGGTTGATTGATTTCAGTATTGAGAATTGACTATTAATTTCATTGATTGATTGATTGAAGTATTGGAGATTGAACTCTGGACTTCACACATACTAAGCAAGTGCTCTACCAATAACCTATACTCTCAGCCCTTTTCTATTTTTATTTTGAGGCAGGATCTGTCTAAATTGTCCAGGCTTCTCTCAAACTTGTGATCCTCCTGCTTCAGCCTCCCCAAGAGTTGGAATTACAAGAGTAGACCTCTATCCCCAGCTAATTTTGTTTTTCATGATTATAACATATGACCCACGACACAACATACTCTCTTGGCACTATCTGGACAGCAGAGAGAAAGTCACACACATTTGACCGAGTCAGCCTGCTTTATCCAGGGGTTGTTTATTCTACAGCATTATAGAAGTATGTGGCAGGCTTTACTGCACAATGCCATAAATATTCTCCTGGAAACGGGGTGCACCAGCTAGAAGCACGGGTGACTTTGGATTTGTACGCACAGGAGTCTGGCTGTGCTCACTCACTCCATTCTGGCTGCAAAGTGGCTCTTCGATCATGCACACAGGCGACTTTCTTTTTTTTTCTGAGCTTATTCATCTTTATATGATGTGCAGCCATGTAACACATAGCAACACGGATGGATCCCAAGAAGGGCATGATTGAGACAGATGTGTTGTCACTGAGCTGTGTAGTCTCACGACATTGCTGTCCTGTGTGTGGCCCCTCAGTGACCTAAACACGACATAGCACGTGAGCACAGATTCCAGTCCACAGGGCTGTGGTGGGGGCCGCAGAGGCAGCAGCCTCTCCAGAAATGTAAATCACCTTCCTGATGTGATGGAGAGCGGAAGAGTTTGGCCTCCTGGTAAACCTGCAGATTTTCTAGGTCTTCATCCTTAGGCAGTCAGCCTTTCATGCTAAAGGTGACCCCAGGATGTGAGAAGGACAGAGTGAGGAGAACGCTGCGTGGCACCTGGACAGTGACTGAGAAGCAGGGGGCCTTGGGCGAGTCGGGGGTGTCCCCGATTCAACTACCAGCGCACAGGGCTCTGCCATCTGCAGGACGAGTCGCCAGATACTGAGCTGCAAAGAGGAGTAAGTCCCAGTCCTTCTCTTCAGGAGCTCGTGGCATTCTGGGGAGGCCAGTACTGCGGCGGCACAGTGTGGCAGGTGCCACGGGACACGGCAGGGCAGGCCGGGTTCTTAGGGAAGGTCGGGTGGCACGGAGAGGTCCATGAATTCTCGAAAGGAAGGGGGCATTGTTTGTAGGAGACTCGAGCGTCATTTCAGGGAGAGGGAAGAATATTTCAAAGGGATGAATATGTAAAGCTGTGTGTTCAGCGAGTGGCAAAGCAGGTCACCCGGTGACAGTCTTTCTGCAGTGACGGGTGGGTGTAAGAGTGACAAGCAGGTGAAGCCTGTGGTCACCCAGCTAGCTCAGTCTGCAGCTAGACTGAGAGCCAGTGACGGTGTGTGCGTGTGTGCTGTTTTACAGCAAGAGAAAATTGAAGAAATAACCATGGAAAGTGTCCCTCTGCCAACATTTTTCATTCAAATGGTTTGGGAAACACATCAAATAGGCAGTGAAAAAAAGTTTTTTGAGAGAAATGTCCTTAATTTTGAATGTAATTTGAAAGTCATTTGAGCGGTGAAGAATGTCGGTGCTCGCTACCGTGAGATTTGCCAGGAAAAGAAAGGATCAGAAATCATTGCTCTTGACTTTTAAGGAGCTTGAATGAAGCTGAAATAGAAATTTGACACATTAAAAATTTGTTGTATGGCTTTTCAGTACATTTGAGTTTATGTCCATGCTCATGGAGATATATTTGTATTTTCTTCAGTATTTTCTGATATGCACAATAGGCTGCCTTAAGTCCTAAAGACTGGCCTGGTAGCCCTTTATAATCTGTGCCAGCAGATAGGCAGCATAGCTTGCAGTTTTAAAAATCGAAATCTGTAAGCATTCTGTGGCTTTATTTATTCAAATTTTCTTTTATGTTTCCTAGTAAAGTTTTATAGAAAATGGGGAAATTGTTCCTTAATTATTTCCCCGAGGGCTGGAGAAAACGAGGCCCTATGAAGCCGCGTCAGGTTCTGGGTTTCTCTTCCTTCTACCGCCAATAAATATAAAAGCCAAATTTACTTTGCCTGTAGTACTTGTAATCGATTGAATTTTATTTTGTTGGCGGGAAGGGTTGTAGTCCTTCTGGCCCAGTGAAAATGCAGCATATTGGACAGATTTGCAAGAGAACTTCAAATAGAGTTCTCCAGATAATAATCCCGTGTTCCTACCTGCCTTTCGATGCATTCGTTGTTTGTTTTTAATCTCTTGTGTTCATTTTTATATCCTTCATTATGGTCGTTGATGAGATATTAACAACTGTACTATATTTTTAAAGATTGCACAGAGCTTTATTCTTTAAACCACTTTCCATAGAGGGCTCCAGTATATAGAAGAGTTTAAGTGATAGCTGACATCCTATTTAGAGTTTAAGTGATAGCTGACATCCTATTTAGAGTTTAAGTGATAGCTGACATCTTATTCCGTAGTTTTGCAGTTTTCATCCACTCAAAACTATGTTGTTTCAAGTCCTTCCTTTCGTTTAGGAAGTCTGGAACAATGAAAGGACAAAGTAATATATTTTGTTAAACCAAAAATGTCAATGTTAAGGCACACCATTATTTTATGCACCACGAAGAAAGAAAACAATACTATCAATTAAATTAGCAAAGCTGTGTCCTTAGCCCTTTGATTTTTTTCCATTAGCACTTAGTGTAAGATCTCTTTCACACTTTCTTAGACAAAAATTTCTGTCATTATGTCATTCCTATGCACACACACGGAAAGGAGGCTGCACAAAAGAAATGGCTTAAACTACAATAGTGCTGCAGTTTCTTCAGACTCAAAATCAGTCCCTGTAGAATAAACTTCCAACGTGCTCTCTAGGATGGGCTCTTGGCAGAAATAGGTGATTGACAAGTTCTTCCTCCTTTCAGGTTTTATTATCCCATTTTAAGGAGGAGGAGAGATAAGTCCTTGAAAAGATCGATAGAACAGCCCAAGATCATAAATGCCATCACCAGGATTTGACTTTGGTTTAGCTTGAATTAGATAATTTTTCTGCAAAGAACCACAGTGACTCCAATATAGATGAAGCAGCATTTATAGCATTTAGGAGATTTGGACAGTAATTTGGTTCATTCATTCTGATGCATACCTGCTGTGTGCCCTTGGGCAAGTGTCTTAGTCACCTCCTCATCTCTGCGATAATATCCCACACCTGCAGCTTAAAGGAGGAGAGGTTTGTTTTGGTGCAGGGTTGCAGTCCAGGGACAGCTGGCTCCAAGGCAGGAAACAGTGCTGCAGAAGGACATAGCAGAGGAAAGCCTGCTTACCCCATGGAGGCCAGGAAGCAGGGAGAGAAGGGAGGAGCCAGGGAGGGAGATGAACCCATCCATGTCATTCCCTGGCAGCCAACTTCTTCTGACACGTTAACTGCAAACACTCCTGTGAGGTAATCACCTTCCAAAAGCCCTTCCACGAGTGCATTTTCTCAATCTAGCAGTGAGTCACTTAACCTTTCAATGCTGCCAGGTTGAGAATCAAATGAGTTGATGTACATAAAGCACAGTGCTTGGCAAAAAGTATGTACTTGGGAAAAGAGGGCTAATTTTGTTGTTTGTTTTGGTGTCTGATGTTAGGTGTCGTCTTTCCAGGCAGTGGAAGTCTTAAGTTCCAAAGCTTCCCTGTCTCTTTACCTTGAGTGGTTGCTCTCTGATGTGTGTGCCTTTCTGTCTTACCGACAGTACAGGTTACTGACCATCTGTATGGCAGTTATTTGCCTAGGAAATCCTCTCTTGTGAACTCAGTGAGGTTTTGTGTTATTCACCTCAACACCCAGTGCTCACTGATTCACAGATTTATTAGTAAGATCTTACTGTAGCAGAGTTACAGTCTAGAGTGGACTACAGACTTTGGAATCTGCTAGGGAAAATTTAAAGAAGCTCACATCTTACTTAGCTCTCTAGAATTTTTTAGTTTCAAGTTTTGATGGGAGAATGGCTCAGGTGGCTGTTCCCTATCTTTCTCAACTTTGCAAATCAGCAAGGTTATTTACTTTGCCTTTGGAAAGGTTGAATTGTACAGTAGTGGAAACTAGATCACCAAAGCTCTAGTTATCGAAGTTATTTAAGTACAGGCATGGTGCACTGCCCGTAATTTACCTTTCACCTTGTGACACTTAAAACTTATTAGCTAGTAAAAGCTAATTATCTAGCAATTCAGATAACTGAAATTATACATTAATTCAGTGGAGACATTTGGGAAAATTTCCTCCCCCCCTTAAGAATGCATGTTTTAGTTTTAAAATAATTATTATTTTTAAATTAAAAATAAATTAAATTAAAATTATTAATCAAAATTATTAATTAAAAATTTATTAAATTAATTAAAAATTGAAAACCTGACAAAACAGCAATGAAGACAAAATCAAAACAAAACAAAAACAACAAAAAATGATACATGACCTCAAGACAAAATAATAGAAATTTATAGTGGTTGCTACATTACATACTGTTATCTTCAACAAAGTTGCTCAGTCCATTAGACATAAGCATGTAAGATTGATCAAACAATCAAAGACAGTAACAAGTAAAAAAAATAATTAAAAAAAGCCATGGGAAATGATGCAGAGCGTCACCATACAAAATGGGAGGAGTTCAACATTGGTTCTTATACTGCATATTGTTTTCAGATCAGTCATTCTAATTACCAAATTCAAGCATGTAAAGTTGGTCAAGAAAAAAGAAAATGTTTTGCATTGACTCCTCCTCTGAATAAACCACAGACAGAATCTTGCATGCCTGTATCTGGTTATATGTGTAACCCTTTTGAAGACGACATTGTGTAGCGTAACAAATATTGTTAATATCCTATCACCATGTTTTAAAATTCTATATCATTTTTATTGCTCTCTATATTGTTTTGTTTATGTATTTGTTTTTGTGATGTTGTTTTCTTCAAAAACATGAAAAACAACATGTTTTATTTGTGATAGGAGCAAAATTTCTGAGTTGAGTATGTAGTAAAATGCATTCAAATCATAAAGAAATGAAAATAAATGAGCTTTAAAGAATACAAATATCATCTTTGCTTTTTTATAGTCAAACACAGGTTGTCATATTACCTTCATCCCAGTATGCTCAGTGATAATCTCATTTGTCAAATATTTTGGTGAATTTTTATCATCTCGTGTTTCTTACTACAAATTTTCGAAGAAATTCAAATAAAACTAAGAAGAGGAAAAATGCAGAAAAACCACCCACATAAACAAGATGTTTTTTCTTTTAAATTATAAAAGCGTTTATTTTAGGAGATGCTGCTGTGTCCACCCCCAGCTCGCTTCATGCTTACCTCAGAGTCGCATGCATGCTCAGGAATTCTGAGGGTTACCCATGGCCTGGTGCTGGGGAGAAACAGGCTGACCCCACTATGAGCTCCAGATATTATTGGTCAAAGCCAATCATGGTCATTTCCCTTGCTAGCAACTGGCTTGGCTTGTGACATAAACTGCCTCACAGACCATTGAGCTGTGCAGAAGTCAGCATGGTGGCTCAGGTGAAGGGTTCTCTTTTCTATGATACAGGGCAAGGGAAAGCTTCTTTCTTCCTTTAAACACTTCCATGTTTATGTGACCAGCATGTACAGCTCAGGCATTTGTAAGGGACCATGCTAGAGGAATGGTAGTCTAGCTTAAGAAGAGATGGTAAAGGAGAAAGCTAGAGGTAACTTGGATCTTCGATGGTATCATTAAGTTGGAGAACTAACTAAACTAATTACAAGAAGTCAGTTTCCAGATCCTTGACTTCCCTGAATATCCTTTCCTCAGATTGGGTTATTTTTGGATCACACATAAAATGAAGATGATGTGTTGGTTCTCTCTTCCCACCTCTTTCATTGTTGCTCTTTTTCAATCTTACAAAGAAAAGATCTACCACTCACCCATCCCAAATCCAGCAAAGTAAGGTTTGCTGCTTAGTAAGGTATAGAATAACTTTAAGAAACCCCTTTAGCTGGGCATCAAAACCGATGTCCCATTTATCTAACAATAGTATTTCAAATATAATTTTGCTTTTTTTTTGTAGAACTGGGGCTCCAACCAGGGACATACTACCACTGAGCTACATCCTTGCCCCTATTTCATTTTTTATATTAAGATGGGATCTTGCTAATTTGTCCAAGCAGGACTTGAATTTACTATTCTTTTGCCTCAGCCCCTCAGTTCTAGGATTATAGACATGTGTCAACATGCCCAGTATAATTTTGTATTTTTGCTTAAGAGCTAATTATGTTTTATTTAAAAATTTCATTAGAATAGTTATAAAAGAGGTAGTTGAAGGAAGTAAAAATCATGGAAGAGGATACTTTTGTTTTCTTTGAAATAAGACAATAAGCATAAAATTATAATGATTTTAAATTGCTATTATTTAATTCAAAATTAGAATTTAAAAATTAAAAAGTAAATATAATTTTCCAGGCATTATTGTGATGAATATTTTAGATATTAGCTTAAGTGAGAAGATACATAGTTTTCCAAATTATTTTATGGACCAAATTGGCCAAAAATGTTTGAAACTCACTGTATAAATTATTTTGAATTTTTGTAATGCCCAAAGCATAAATCTGTCCATTCTCCCATCCATCCATCCACCCATCCATCCACCCATCTGTCAATCATCCGTCCATCCATCCATCCATCCATCATACATGTATCTACTCTGATATACCTTAAAATTGGATGATCCTGGCCACCTCCTCTAGGGTACTTAAATTTCCGTCTGCATTAGCTAGCCATATATTGTGCCTTTGTTCACAATTTGTCATCTTCTATGGTTATTATCTTTAGTTGATTCTCATTTCCTTTCTCTTCTTCTTCATCTTTTCAGATTCATCTCTTAGAAAATAAACAATGTAATGTAAATGAGAGGTTAGGTTGGAACAAAGATAAGTGAATTGTTCAGTCTACCATATTTAATCCAGAGGCTGACAGTCTCTTTTCTAATTTTATGTTTTTAACCTAATCATCTAATGGGTAATGGGAATGCTAAATATGCTTGATCATTACACAGTGTGAAGGCTACAAAGTATTGTACTTTATGGGAAGTTATTAGTATAATTTCTGATGGCCACTACAATCCAGAAAGCTTTTTATGCGTTCTTCAGATTTGTTTATCTTTTATTTACACTGCATTAAGCAAAGCAGACCTGTTCTTCCTTTCCCTCTTTATAAATCAGCTTTGTTATATCACTGGCAAGATCACTTTCAAGCAATGGAAGGAATGAAGACAGAAATATGTAAGTTTTCCTATTTTAGCATGTTTTCTTTGAGTGTTACATTCTACCATTTCAGCACGGAGGTATTGCAATCCTGTTCCCTGGCCAGCCTCACTTTTCCAAGATGAAACCTGCTGAAACCTGGGAGGCAATGAAGGACCAAGTAAAACATAAGCACAAAGGTCATACGACATCTAACAAAAGAACCTCTCCTAACAAATAGACACTTCCTTATCCAGGTGAGAAGAGATAATAAAAGCCCCTTATCAGTCAGCTTGATCTGGGGTGGAGAAGAATAGTCTTTCAAACAGCTTAACAGAGCAGAATGGACTTGGTGGGAACATTTTCGACATAGCTTACATTCTACTCTTAAACTTTCACAACGAAGTCGCTGCCCTGCTGTCAATTGCTGGCATCTCCTCACTGACAAGCCTGATGTGTTATAACTACAAGAATCTTCCAGATGGCAGAGAAGAAAGATAGACCTTTAACACTGGCGTGGAGTTACTGATGGCAGGAAGCTAGGGTCAGAAAGGGAAGAAACCTTTGTCAGGAAAGAGTATGGCTGGGAGCTGCTTTCTATCAAACAAATTTGTCACTATGCTCATTCTTGTAAGGCAGATACTTAATAGGGATGTTTCTCTTTCTTTTTTTGAGATATATTTTAAAGTGGTCTTAATGAAAGCTAAGAGTTTGATACTTTTCTACCGTTCTCCATCTCTGTATCTTATTTTTAGCTCAATCTTCCCATTGATTCCCACCTGAACCTGATCCTAATTCCAGAAACACAAAGCCGGGATTCTTTGAGTTCATTACATTTATTCTGTCTTTCCATGAGCTAAGGCTGTAAATCCCACAGTGAAACATGCATAAACACAAACTAGATGGGATTAGACCACACTATTTAGTTAATCTCAGTTTACAATACCCCTTCTCTCTTTGTCTGAAAGGCTGCCACAGAAATTCAGCAAATGTAATTTGCAAACCAAACGTGAGAACTTTCTGCACTATGGGTAGAGAGAGGGAAAAATAGCTGCTTGCTTTGACAAGGCCTCTCTATTTGAGTAAACCTAGGGATGTTTTCCAGGGCAAAGGATCTCTGGTTAGTGCTTCAAACTATCATCACGAAGGAGAAGAGCACAACAATTTTTCCTTCCAAAATTTTAGCAGGAGGAGCTCTATGAAGTGACAAGCGGAGTAAAAAGCACCCAGACTAGAGTCTTTCTCTGGCCTCCATGCTCCCAGTCATTTCTGTGCCCCCATGTTTAGAAACTCTTGGGATCGAACTACAGCAGTAGTGATAGGACGGTAAGCAGAGTACTCTGAACTTGGAGGAGGAACAAAGCACAGTTTTCTGTAGTGCGTTCACCTAACTAGATATCCAGGAGGCAACTGCTGTGCAGCTGGGAATAAAATAGCTGAGTGGAGAAAAGTTGCTGTAGCCACTGTGAGCACAGAGCTAGCAAAAGTGGGGGGACAAATTCTTGTGACATGCGCTCACCCTCACCTCATGTGGCGAGCACCTGCTTCATAGGGAAGACACGTGGCAGAAGCATCCATGTATACATGTGGGATGACAAACATTCCCCTTGGATCTGAATTTAGAAAAAAGATGCTCTGGGGACTTTCCTTGCTGTGTCCCTCGGGCCTGCGCTCTGTAGACTACACTTTAAATATCCCGTAAGATCCTGTTTGTTCTGGGCAAAGGTAGATACCACTTCCCATGGTTCTGTGTTTTGTTCTTTCAATTTGGAATAACTTGATGCTTTTAGACTCCCAATATGTTACACTCATTCAGGGCTCTAGCAGTTACTTTTCAAGGGCTAGTGCCATAAATTTAGCTGGTCATAGAACTTTATTTTAGTGAAAACAAGGGCTATCATGGACATGTACAAGCCACTCTGCTGTAAACCAAAGAGAAGGAGAAATCCCCCATGGCAGGGATACTAGTGGTGGAGGAGGGGGGGTGCTGGCTTAGGTAGACAAGATGACCAAGTTGGGCAGTGGTCTCTAATTTCTATAACATCCTCTGCTTATTGCTTAGCTACTTCTCATCTAGAGAACAGTAGTTTTTTTTTTTTCTTAAATAAAAAGAAGTTAAAAGAAAAAAAACCACCATATTTTATTATCTCTAGAGTTTATTAGCTGTTAAGAATTCACTAATGAACAATGCATAGTCATAAAGCATTATTCTTCAGGATCTAAATCTCCATTTTAATTTAGTATAAGCTTATAAAGGCAAACATCATTAGCTGGTCCTGATATTTTTTGGACAAGAGGTGGTTCTCTTTGCTGAGGCAGTGTTTTTTTTTGATAATCGTGTAAACATGTACTCTTGAAGCATTTAGAGCAGGGAGTGTTTAAAGACTGTGGAGCTTTGTTTGGTAACATGATTTTTAAATGCAAACTCAAGTAATAATCCAAGATGAACTGCCTGCTAATATCATGTTCCATAAGAAATCTTGGCATCTTTCACAAATGATATGTTTATTGATCCCATCTCCTCGGTAACCACTTGGTCCATGGACTCATACTTCTCTATATCGGGGACAGCGAGGACAGTATTTATCATAAAAATTTTGAATATTGGCCATTAATTCTAAGTAATGAACGTTATATTTGAAAGTTGCTTCTATTAAGAAAGATCATCCTAGCAAAGAAAAATTTGACACAGATCTCATTCTAAATACACTCTGGACAAATTGCTTTCCTTAGATAAAACAAAGGTGTGAAAGTTGGCAGTTATAAGGACTGCAGTCTTTCACTTGTATTTTCTGAATTGTGCCTGTTCTTTCCTATATCCCTCATGAGGGACATTGCCTTCCAAGAACTGGACTGTATTTCTGCTTATGTCCTTCCCTGTGGATTGGTCCTGATCTTCTAAATTATACAACAGACCCAGGAAATTATAGGCTAAGCCCACTGTCTTGTTTTTGTGTAAATGATATTTCACAGAGCTGTCTACCTTTCTCCATTTCTCTCTTTAGGGATTTGGCCTTAATAATTGCTTTCATTCCTTACCATGGTTTCTATTCAGTTCTTCTCTTTTTATTCCTATTCATCTTCTCTGCCCTTCTTTTATAATTTTCCCTATATTCCCTCTTTACTTTTATTTGCGCCCCTAAATTATTTGCCTACACCTTTATTCTCGTTATTTCCTCTTAACATTTTTTACTCACATGAATCTTTTAGTTCTTTTTGACTTTGATAGCTGAAGTCCAATTCAAACCACTTTCCCGTTCTGCATGAAATTGTATGGAATGTGCTTGTGGAAACTTTCAGCCTGTCCAATAGGTCTTGATCCTGCTGCAATAGATTGTTAAGTGTCCTGACAGCTCTCTGGCACCTCCGCCATACCATTTTATACCAGACAGGAACAGTCTCGCTTCTTTATGCTTGTTTTTATGTTCTCCAGAGTTCAGTGCAGAGGAGCTGCCCCGTAGATGTTTGTTGAATTCAGGGTAAATTAATATTGTTCAAGCATTTTGCCAGATGAAGAAGTGAGCTAACCCAAACCCCTTGGTAGCCCGGGTCTCTAACACAGTGTGTTGGATGAAGTAGGTGTTTGATAAAAGGTTGCTTAATACTAATAAAGTCTGATTAATAAGCTAGTAAAAGGCCAGGGTTATAGTAAAAGCCAACTTTAATATATTGCTGCCAAGATGAGTGTATTGTCCGTCTGTCTTAGCTGAAGACTTGTATTCTGGAGGAAGCTGGTTTCCTTGCAGAGCGTAGTCAGGGCTCATGGGCCAGTCAGAATTTCACTTGGTTTCTAATGTTTGCATGTGCCTCACCCAGAGTTTAAATCAACATTTCTTCTGACTACCTATCTACATTCATTTCTACTTTTTCCCTGTGGCCAAGACCACAAAAAGCTCTGGCTTGCAGCAAGTATACATTTCCATGGAAACCAAACCAAAAGCAATAGAAAAAGAAGGGACTGCATGTAGAATGTCGTTCAACTGCCAAATTTCAGCACACTGCCAGATCCCTTTAGTTCTGTGTTGATTTCTTTAACTTGATGTCAGCACATAGACCATGGCTTTTTAGATTAAAAAATAATCTTGAAAACTAAAGTATTCCATGTTTGTTGATTCAAAACTCATACTTACCCATCCACAAATTTGTGGGGTTGGGAAAAATAGCATTAGTGTTTGAAGTTTGTGTTTCACTGTGAGTTTTACGGAAGTTTTGTTACTAGATTAAGAGTGCTGTAAATTTGAACTGCTTGCTAACAGATGAAGACATTATTTCTTTACAGAATTCGAGTGACTTTTCCCTTTTATGAAGTTTATGGAGGGTGTGGTGGGATGTAAGAGGGAAGTGACACATGGTATATCAGCAATTGTGTTAAAGGACGCTACCTTGTCTTTGGAAAGCATATGGGTTTTTAAGAAATAAAATGGTAGGTCTGACAACTGGCTGTGTATAACCAAGTGATGATGGTGGATTGCACATGGCTAGCTCATGGGTAAGCCTGAAGCAGGTGACACCCCCCCAAGCAGCTGCAGGCGCCCTGACCTCAGAGGGGCCCAGTGCTTGGATTCATGCACTGCTGTTGATGTCTTGACATCTCTGATAATTTCAAGTGAGGCTTTCCACATTTTCACTCTGTAGTAAGCCTTGCAAATTACCTACCTGTGCTGCATGAGAATTATCATTCACACTGTCTTCAGGGTTGGGAGTGAGACTACCTGAACTTTCTCTAAGCATTTTAAGAAGGTCAGAGAGATTTAAAAAGGACAAGCAGAAATATGAATAGAGGTGTATCCTTCTGTCAAAATCCCACCAAATGTATAGAAGTCTGCTTGTATTTCTTCAAGCTACCTTCTTCACCACTGGTTCAGTACGATCCATTTCTGAGACAGCAAAATGCAATGTATGTTGTGATAAGTAAAGATAACCTCAAAACCAATGTGTGTATCCCAGAAGCCTTGAGATATGTATTTCTGTTAACTCAGCGGCTCCATGCCTAGCTGTATATAAAAGAGTGTTCACTACAATATTATTTGTGAGAGAAAAAACAGGGATCCTGGTGTCCATTTATATGTGGTGAAATTAACTCCTTATTTGATGTCATGTCACAGATCCACTAAAGTGACATTGTAGGCATATACTATTGAATATTTAAAATATTAAATATACCTCATATATAGTAAAGTCTACTTAAAAATATGTATGTATAGATATCAAGCTTACAAAGCTGTCCAACCCAGTATAGTTACGGTGGTAGAGTAATAGGCAACTCTTTAGGCTAGCAACATGCTTCGGTTTGCTACTAGTAAGAGTTTAAAGCACTGTAACATCAGTTAATATCACCAAACAAGCAAGCAAATCAGCCATAATAAGCTTTTTTTCATTCTCAAGGTTGCTCTATGATGGCTTTTCATTTTTTCCCATTATGAACTCTAGGCCCTGAAGAAACAATCACGTTTTAAAGAGAAAGCTTCCCTGAGGTGTTATTTTCTTCTACTCTTACGATATCCCGGATGTTGGGCATCTTCATCTGCTCTCCTAGTGCGGCAGCCAGACCTACTGTACGTGACCGCCCTGAGGCCTCTGAAGCGGCAGGTGCAGCGCGCATCCCTCTGCTCTTACTGCTCCGAGCTCGCAGCTCTGCGAGAGACGCAGCAAAGCCCCACCTGTGTGCGTTGTCACCTGCCGGCTTGAGTAAAGGATCCCGGACCAGATTCTCTGCTGTGGCTCTGTGAGTCTCTCCTAACTGCAGAGGAAAAGAAGATACCGTGTGAGCCTGTGCGTTGCAACCTTTACGTTTCTTACCCCACCTGACTGGGCTGATGCCTGAGTCTGCTTCGCTCTAGTCCTTGCGGAGAATGGCGAAAACTTATAAAATCACCCTGTCCGTACTTACAGGTAGGGGTTCTCTCTCTTAGGCTTTGACTCCACAGGTCGATTTTAGCCGACTAGGACAGACTGGCAAGAGTCCAAACTGGTCTTGAGGTTAAATCTCGTGTCCTTCGGTGCTGACAGAGTTGAGTTACAGTTCTTTGTTTCTGTCCGAAATTTCTGCCCCTTCGCAGTGGAGCAATCCGTACTGACCAATGTTACACTAACCGTGTGGTTCGGCTTCGCCTACAGCAGCAGCAGCACCTGTTGAGTCTGAGTTTAGTTAGCAAGCTGGGCCTGGCCAGTGGTTCCCATCTACTGAATTTTTGGAAGAGTCCTTATCATGCACGGATTTGTTCTCCAAAGTGAATCTTTTTGTTATAAAATATTTATATCTAGAACCTTTTCTCTTTCCTTTCAGCCTATATAGTCACTTCTCTCTTTTTTAAAGTAGAGGCATCTGAGAAAGTTTGAATATATATTACTTTTTCAATGAATAACAAAAACTCTTTTTGTTTCAATCGGCAATGAATTTTAATGTTAAAGCATAACAGACCCAAGTTTAAATTTAAGCAGATGCATTAAAAGTTTGAGGTAAGTGCATTGACACAGCTAGAAAGAGGATAGAATGGGAAAACTCAGCCTTTTACTTTCTTGATCTCCAAGGATGCAAAAATTTAAATGCATTTTGTAAAGGTAAGAGAGTACTGTTGTTCCAGCATGGATTATTCTCACAAAAACTCAGGTTGGGCTTGGTCCCCTGTGGCTGTTGGAGAGTTAGTGGAGCCCGAGAGACATTTAAATTCACAAGCGATCTGCGATCTGTGCCTCCCGCTGTTCAGGGATGTCTTCTGCTCTTTCTCTCGTGTGTGAACCTGATCACCCTCTTGTTTTCTGCCACGAGCTGAAGCAGCCTGAGGTCATGGCTGGAAGCCAAGATGATACGGACTCATGCTGTTGGACTTCGAAGCCCTCAGAGCCACAAGCTGAATAAAGCTCTTTTCTTTATAAAATCACCCTGTCTTGGGTAATCTGTTATTGCAACAAGACAGACAGTATAGTGTTTTAGATGATTCTTCATTAAGGAAATTAAAGGAAATACATTTTTCTTTTATGTAACCTTGATTTTAACTATAGACAATTAAATGTGTGTGTGATACTGGAGATGGAACCCAGGGCTTTCACACTGAGCTACAGCCCCAACCCCTTTTTAAAATTTTGACACAGGGTCTTGTGAAGTCCCTAAATTGCTCAGTCTGGGCTGGAACTTGTGGCTCAGCCTTACAAAGTGTTAACTTGTGTTTTGATTTAGAAAATATCTACACTTTTTCCTAGAGTGTAACAAAGTATAAATGGAAGCATGATTGTTCTGTTGAGTATCTTTGTCTTTATTTCTTCTTTACTGAGAGGATTTGAAGGAAAAATGCAAGAAGATGGCAGTTATAATGAGGGAAAGGAGAAAAGAAAGAAAGAAGGAAGGGAGAAAATACACATACACACACACATATGTATACACACACACACAAGATAGCTAAGACAATTATACTACAAATTTCTGCTGGTTTGTTGAAAGGAACAGTTAACGCCTAATTTTTTCGACCAGTTTTGCATGCTTGTATCTGGTAATCTGAACAACTACTTTGAAGATAACAATATGCAATATAACAACCATTGTTGATTTCCTATCATCTTGTTTTGAGATTCTGTATCTTTTTTAATGTTTTTAAAATTTTTATTCTCTTTAAAATAAAAAAAAGAACATCTAGAAAGTTGGGATGGGAAAGGCAGAAAGAAGACATCAGAAACTTCACACACGCAGCTGACAAACTCAAACCTGCACGTGTGGTAAGAGCCAGCCCGCACAGGGGAATGCAGTGTCCCACTTGCAGGTGCTGCTGCCATAGGTGCCGTGGCAGTTTGCAGGTCTGTCCCTACCTGAACACTGTCTTCATCTACAGCACGGGCCACTGTTCTTTTTAGGGTTTGTTTCTGCTTAGCACTCCACCTCTTAAGATCTGCAGCATAATTTGGGAAATCCTCCTTTTAAACGGTTCCTTGTCATTGGCCAGTCACATGGCAGTGTTTACATTTAGTTTAGAAATTGCTGGATGCTGTAACCTCGCCTGCTTTGGGATTGCTGTTTTCACAAGTTTCTCCTGTATCAGAGCATCTCAACCTTGGCATCTGGGAGGCTCTTGAGTTTGGTATATCTTCTAGATATGTTGTTAAAATGCTGACTCAAGGAGGGAAGGCCTGGGGTGGGGCCAGGGATCCTGCACTTGGGACAAATTTCCCAGTGACACCCGTGTCAGTCTGTGGTGTGCGTTTGGGGAAAGGGCTGGCTCCAGTCTAGGTCACAGCAGGACTGCAGCTGTCTTGACAATGCTCTTTGCCTCTTTCATCATTGCACTGTGGAGAGGACCCCGTAAGCCCTGGCTGTGCACAATCAGCTCATCCTCAGACATTTCACATTTCTGCTTACTGTATGGCGGAGGAGCTAATTTCATGTGCAGTGGGTTATTTATTGAGTGCAGTTGGTTCAGAACTTATAAAATGTGTACATCTCTGTTCCTCGCTTGGGAAATTTCCTCTATGTCAAAGCGCCGGCTTCTTTTAAAACACACAATTGCTTGTGAGTAAACCTTGGGTTACTTTGTCAACTATGGAATATTTGACCATTTGTCATATCTTTAAGGGAAATTGACCTTAATTTAACATATCTTGAAGGGAGCTCTGTTTTGACAGATGTTGTAAAATACCTACATTCTTCTTGGGAATAACAAGGTGAAAACTGTTTCCTTGAGAAAAGGAAAAATTGAAGCAATACCTTTTGTGTGAGTATCATTGTCTATCGCTTCTTGTAGGGAAAGTTGAAGGCCTCATGCCATATAATTCAATGCTGGATTTCACATTTGTGATGTTTAGTGTCTGTATTTGACATGATGTCATTGTTTGTCTAGCATACTTCTTTCCTTTGGGCATTTACTCTTTCCTCTTCCAATTGATTGATCTTCTTGTGGTACTGTGACTTATTTTCACAGAGGTGAACATAAGACCAAATGTATGGCTGGATTTTCCATCCTGAAATCATTAATTCAAATAAGGGTAGGTGACCCAAGCTGGGCCAAGGAGAGAACTCTCAGAATCTCTCTGTTTGAAGGTAGGTATAAAAATGTGCTGTGTCTGGGTCATGATCTGATAGATGATCCAGGATGGTACAGATGATTTTGGGAGAGAACAGAGCCACTCAGAGACTAGCAGAGATGAGAGATGAGTCGGGAGAGAGAGAGAGAGGCAGAGACGGGCATTGGGTGGCTAGTTTTAGTTAGTGAAGGTGTAATCTATCTCAGTTCTCTTTGGTTCTTGTTTGAAGACTTTGAGACAGCCAGAGCGCATGAGTCAAAAGTCCCTTTCCTAAAGCCAATTGGACTTGGAGAGACTTACTAACTGTAATTGAAAGGGGCCTATTAAATATTCAATGCACTTTTCTTATAATAGTAAAACAGAGAAGTATCTCTCTCAGCCTGCACTATTTCATGGCTAGTAGTCAGTGTATGTAAACTCAATTTGCAAAAGTGAATAAGGTATTATAAATACCTTTTTCTCTGTAATAAGAATAAGTTATTACGGAGAACAACTGAAGTATGTCTTTGTTGGCCAGCAAGTGCATTATAGTAGCAGGTGACAACCACAGGGCTAAAAAAATAAAGTGCAGTAATTATAGCTATTGTCACAACAAGTCTGACTACATAGGGGCACTGAAGATAAGAGGCAAAGCAGTGAACATTAAGCTTAAAAGTAATGACATTTATTAAAGACGTAGGCAAAGAAGTCTGTCAACTCCCAAAGTAAAGGAGATCAGGCCACTTAATATTGAAAATAGAAAAAGGAAAGCATCTTAAGCTAATTATAATATAAACAAAGGGCTGTTGGTGAATAATGACTTGTTCACAGAGAAGAGAAATCCTATTGAGTATAAATCATGTGGCAGAACAGTTCTTAAGAGTGTATCCAGTGATCTCGGCGAGGAGGGGTGCACCCTGGGGAGGCGGCCCATGTTGGCCGCAGATTTCTCAGTTACCTGGAGGGCTTGTCAAACACACATGCTGCCCTCCTGCGCTCCTCAGGCTTTCTCAGATGCCTTTTGAAACGGGTACTTTTCCTGCCCCATATTCCACTCTCTGGTGAGACTCTCAACAGGGGAACAGCAGTTATTGAAACTCATAAGAATGGAAATTTTAAAAACACAGATACTAATTGATTCAGACTGGCTTTTAATTAATTAAAATGGAACATTGATATGAAAGCCAAAGGCTATATAATGTAAGAAATGACAGGATGGCTCTATAATGTCCTAGAAAGTCCACAGTATGGCAAAGGGATAGAAAAGGACTAAGGGGCAATGGAGAGAAAGTGGCCAGCACATTGAAAACTATGAGCTATGCGGAGTACGTTATATCTGCTATCTCATTAATTCAAATGCAAAGCTTGTGAAGAGTCTTATGCCTACTCAAGGGATAAAACTTAGATTTAGAAAAGCAAATGGCTCAGAAGCACACAGCTGTTATGCAAGGGAGGCTGGACTTGAACCTACTGTTGCCTGGTTCCAAACCCGGTGGACATCCCGGTGCTTCACAGAGTGAATAGTCTACTCAGTGATTATCTGTATCTAAAGGACTGCTGGGGGAGACCAAGATAATTCACAATACAGTGCGAGCACTTTCATCAGAAATGGAGACAGTGTGCTTATGTGAGAGTGTAATACTGCATGGCCTCTTTGATGGGCTATGCAAGGAAAACCGTTGAGAAAAAAACATAGGCAAGTTAAGAAAAAAAATCTTCAGTCTTTTTACCCCCTTGGAGTACAGGAGCAACTCTACAAAGTGGCTCAGTAAAATATATTAACATTGCCCCTTGCACGCCTTCTGAAAGTGTAATTCATGAGGATTGGCTCTTTTTTTTTTTTTTTTTTTTTGGTACTGGGAATCGAACTTGGGATCTTGCACTTGCCAGGCAGGTGCTGTGCCGCTGAGCTATATCCCTGGCCCAAGGATTGGCTCTTTTTTTTTGTTTGTTTGTTTTTGTTTTTTTCTCCGGTACCGGGAACTGAACTCACGACCTTGCGCTTGCCAGGCAGGCGCTTTGCCGCTGAGCTAAATCCCCAGCCCCCCAAGGATTGGCTCTTGAAGACCAAGAGAAGCTTCTGGCTTCCCTGCTCTACCCTAAAATATTAATAAAATAAGGAATAAAATATTATCCCTTACTGTCATTATATTGATGATAGTTTTCTTCATAAAGCCTCATCACCAATTTTAATCTCATGGAGCAGATTTCATAGCTAAAGAAAGTCCATGATAATTTGAGGTTCAGGAGTCCTGTGAGTCAGCCAGTCACTGGCTGAATGGCTTTGACAAAATCACTGTTGTTCATATCATCACTGATTTTAAAAAAGAAGTTTTTACTAGGTCATTTCTTTTATTTATCTATTATAATTTAGAGTCTACTGATTCTAAAGTATTATTAATTTTCTCAAGCCATATCAATTTTTGTTAGATTATAAAGCCCAAAACAGATAAATTATTTCAAATACTTGGGTGCATGATGATTAAGTTGTCTGGATTTTCATTTATAAAGACAATAAAAATAAAAGGGCTTCTACTCTGTCAAACCCAGACACCTCTATGCCATCACTGATGTGGAATTCTTCATGGGTGTTTCCTAGGCTCTGTGTTTTTCTCACCCTGTACTTTATCACTGTGATATCTCAGCTTTTCAGATATGTATTGTAAACAGAAGTCTAAGATGGCCCAGGAGATTTCTACCCCATGGTATACACACGCTGTATCTCTCTCTCCCTTTAGAGGAAATGGGCCTGGTAAATGTGATGGGATTTCACTGCCAGGATTGGTTACATTAAAGATGAAAGAGTTTCATAGATATAATTTAGGCCCCTGATACTTTGGCCTTTCATCAATCAACAGAGAGATTATCCTGATTGGGCCAGACCAAATCAGGTAAACCCTTTAAAGAGAGTTTAGAGGTCCGACATCAGAGAAAGTTTAAGTTAGAGACATCAGAAGCTCTTTTTTTGATCTTGCAGACATAAACTCCATATTTCTAGGAAGCATCACAGGGCAGGAAATGATGGCGGCCTCCAGGAGCTGAGGGCATCAGACCTGTGATCCCAGGGAACTAATTCTGCCAACAACCAGTGAGCTTGGAAGGGGACCCTGACCCTCAGATTAGACTGCGGTCTTGGCCGAGGCTTTGATTGCAGCTATTTCAAACCCTGGGCAGAGGACCCAGTGTATCCCGGCCTGGGCTCCTGACCCAGGGAAATTGACATAATAGATGGGTGTTATTTTAAGTGGCTAAATTTATGGTGGTTTGTGATGCAGCAATAGAAAACTAATACAACATGAGCTCAATTATCACCAGATGACTCATAAATTTATATCTTTACAAGAGCTTCTCTTGCATATTCAACTTTTATTTGACTTCTTTTGGTTGTCTTAAGACTGCCTCAGTTTCAATGTGTTCAAAACCACTTTTATACTCTCAGGGTAAGCTTCCTTCATGTCATCTGTTACCCCTCAAGCTGGGCAACAAAAAGCCTACGAGTCATTTTGATACCTTATTTAGTTTCAGCACTTGTACCAAACCCACCACAAATTCCACTCGTTTTCCGTCTTCGTAGGTATTTCAGTCCAATGCACTCAACGTCTGCTGTATCCTCCTCAAGTATGCCTTGCCTATCATGCCAAGGCTGAAAAGTTACAGGGAACGTTTGTGTTTTTGTAGCTGAGGTTTCCCATGGGGCTTCAATTCCACGAGGCAGCTGGGTTCACGTGAATGTTTGAGAGACAGGCACCGTCAGTGAGAGGTGCCTGCCGTATCTGAGGAGCTCAAGTCAGCTGGCAGCCTGGCTGTGGAGGCCATTGGTTTTTCTGGGGCGGCTAACTCCAGAGCTACACAAAACTAGAAGCGAGAGCTAAGTCACGTTTGTGGATTTTCATCTTTAAAGAATAATGGGGAGGATAATGAAATATTTTGCATAGGACAAGTTTGTATCTTAAAAAGATGACTCAGTGTATGAGAAAGGCGACTTTATATGTCAAACTCATGCCCGGTCCTCTGCACCATGAAGATCAGGAGGTTTCCAGTAGAAAAGTCTTGGAATACGGTTGAGGGTTTCTCTTTGCTGTGCTGCTCTGGCTGTGGTGCTTTGACCCTCCTAGAAATTCTATCAGCTACTTAATACCTCAGCATGTATCTCTTTGTTATTTACACTAGATTGGGTGGCTGAATGTATTTTTTTAAACATCAACCAATCCATTCTTTTTTTCGTGAACTCCACCACCATTATTACTACGCTCCTATTACAAGCTGTCATTAGCTATTACAGATGGCCTAGAAATGGCTTCTTAGCTGGTTAACCTCTGTATCCACTCTGCCTCCTTGTAACCCATGCCATCCACTATCTATTCTTCAGCCTGCATCGTTTTTTAAACATACAAACCCTTCTCACATAAAATACTCAATAGCCTCAGATAAAGACCGACATCTTCCCAGCAGGGGAAGCCTGGCCGGTGCTTATCTGGCAGCCCAATCTGTGTGTCTGTCCTCTCTAGTCACACCGACTATTTCAGCTGGAGGCTTTTAGTCCCTAGTCTAGTTTAGTCTGGGTACTGTATATGTTACGACCGCAGAGCTTTGCACACAAATTCCTTTCTTCAGGAGAGATTCTTTCTCCTCAGTTTCCTCTAACAGCAGTCTGACCTCCAGATCAAAGCTGCATCAGCGCTTCTTAAGAAAGCTTTCCTGTTTTTCCTGGGCTGGTCAGTTATCTCTTATGCTCTTGCTGTATCATTGCTCCTTTGGGATTCCAGTTTGCAGAATTCTACTTTCATATAATCATTTTATTAACAACTGCATTTCCTACTCCATGGTTCACTCCAAGCAGACAGGCACTTCTTGTTTCTGTTCACATGATGCTTCCTTCATTCAGCACAGGATTTGGTCCATAGTTGGTGCTCCGTAAATATTTTCTGAATACTGATTCATGCACATTATCTCATTTTTTTCTCACAAAATAATGGTGAGGTAAGTAGAATTATTCTACCAAGGAGGGTAAAATAAATTATGTGGTGGTAATAGTCCCTTAAATTCAGCTGGAGTTTGTTGGTTGGTCAAACTTCATGTACAAAAGAGATTGGCAGGTGGAAAGCTTTATAGTGTTACTTTTTTACGGTTATCTCAGATAGGAGGATGCACGCTGACATGCTCCTGTGGTTGTTTCAACAGGGGAGGTGGAGGGGGATCCTGTGTGCTGCTGCCCAGGGGTGCCTCACCCAGGCAAAGAATGTTGCCTGGTTCCACCTGCCGACAAAAGGTCAGGCATGTTCAGTCATGCCAGGCTCCTGTCAAGAAGAGAACCAGAAATGCTAGTGATCAGACAAAACAAATTGGTTTATCATACTCACTGTTCCCATTTATAAGTGAGTAACAGGCATAGAAAGAAGGCAACAGGCACAGAGAGAAGAAACTTGCTTGAAGACAGTGGAGTGTGGGTTCAGATTTGCAAAGTCTGTCTGTCACTCTCCTCTCAGAGCCTTATGTTATTCTTGAGCTCACTGGAACCTAAACATTCCCATTCCAGGATCAAATAGTGAGCCATGACTCTGTCACTGCTTTTGCTCCCGAAGGAGACGTTGGAAGCTAACTGTTCCTCTAGCTGGGGTTTCACTCCCTGAAGATGACAGAAATAAGGTACTCCTTCAGGAGGCCCACAGTCAGGTCAGAAGCTTGTACGCCAGCTGTCCTGCTGTTGGGTCTTTTGGAAGAGTCCCTTTCTAACCTTTTCCTACTTACTGTCACTGAGAGAGCCTGAGAACACGATACAATTGAACTTAGTTGATTTGAGCTTTTATGAAAGTAAAATTTAAAGGTAATACATGAGAATAAATAATTACGCATTTTAAATGATAGGGCAAGAAAAGGGAGAGTGTGAAGCTTGGCTGTGTTGTTTTTATCAGTCATGCACGGATTTTCACTACTATTTCAAGTAAATGTATAATTTTGACCAATGACTCATTTTGCCAAAGAACAGAAAATTACCTTTTTTAAATATAAAATTTTAGGTAGAGAATTACATAACCTTAGTCAGCCCACTCTCCTATTTAAGGATATGATTTGTTACTTATTCTGTAAACATATTACAAGCATAAATACTTCATCAAAAGTCACATTATCTGTTAATAATGATTTCTAGGCTCATGTTAAAGATAATTTCTTGATGTTTCCTTTAATAACAAATAAAATAGATTATAATAATTCCTACATGGAAAGTCTATGAAATGAATTTGTAGCCTTAATAGGGATGCAAATATTTCAGTAAGTAAATGATGCTGTTTGGGATATTTTCACTAGAGATAGAAAAAGAATTTAAAAAGTTCTAATAAAACATAACATGGATGAAATTGGGGATATGTGTGCTTGTTGCAAAAATAACCTTTTTTAGTTCTGGAATGAAAAACATACATTCTTATTGGATCAGATTCAAAGACTGTCATTTATTTTCTGTCAAGTATTTATTCTCAGGTCAATGCTATAAGAGTGAGCAAAACCTCTCAAAGGATTGAAGGGTGTCCTGCGACAGAAACAGACTTCAGTGTTTGCTTCACGGGAAAGCAGGCGAATGTGCCATTTACCTCGGAAAGGCAACGGGAGGAGCACTCATGCAGAGGGGTCTGCCTTTGCTGAGTGGAACTGTCAGTCCCTGTGCATTCTGGGGTTGGAGGGCAGTCTCATTCTCAGCTACACATAGGAGATTCCTCCTGAGACCAGCCAGAGAGAGAGACAGAGAGAGAGAGACAGAGAGAGAGAGAGACAGAGACAGAGAGACAGAGAGCGAGCACTGTATCCAAAGGGATGATCTTTTCTCAGCTACTGAACCCAAATTTGAACATTCTTGCATCACTCAACAGAACATTCGCCGACATAGCCTTTTGAGAAAATTGCATTAAAAACCGATGGTCTGGAAGAAAAGCCTAATCTCATCTTCCTCAATATTAATGACATTCCCTTCTAAACTCAGAAATTAACACTGCAGATGATGTCTATAACGCACTTCTGTTTAGTTACCTCGTTGCGTTAGCCTCGTTCTGTTTTAGTTCAGCAAGGGCCTCCTGCTCAAACACACTCCTGGACCAACAATTCTGTCTCTTATCTCTCTCCTCAGCCAGTCTCTGTCTTCTGTCACCTCTCCATCTGTATTGTGCTAGCTCTTGCAAAGCCCGCCTTGACATGAGACCACTTCCTGCCAAGCAATTCTGGGGAATGTGGGAAGTACAGACAACTGAGAATGCAGTTGTGTGTCCTGTTGTAAAGGTACACAAGAGCTATAAACCAACAGAGGATGAAGGGGCCATGGGAAGAAGAGGGTGGTAAGTTTTGCCATGTGTTGTTTCTCTCTGAATCTGTTTTTTAAAAGTCACTTCTGGCTCCTCGGCCAATGTGCATTTAATTACCTGCTCTGCGTCTATTCCCCAGACAGCCAGCGGTGTGGCCGGTCCGTTCCTCATCCGTCGGTGAGGCCCAGCTTTGAGGCTCAGCTGATCCATTTCAAATGCCTCGTGGACCAGAACGACTTATGTATCTGCGGGGATTTCCACCTGGCAGTCAGGGTGTCAAGTGCAGCCTTGGTAGTTTTAAATGACTCTGATCTGAGGCTGGGGAGATGCTCATTAGGGGCTGTAGGAGTCCAGGACGTATCAGGAACAGATTGAACCAAGTCTCTCTGCTCTCTGCCAACACAAGCATTAATCGAAGAAATCGTGTCAATAAAAGTTCCCGAGATGAAGCCGGAGAATGAGGCACTTATGGGCGATTATAAACATTTTGCCCGTGGTAACTCTCCTCTATCAAGCCTACTCCAAGCCTGATAAGCACTGCCTCTTTAGGGGTCATTAATTTCCCTAGAAATTTAAACAGCTGTCACGTGTGAGCCTCTTCAGGTGCTCATGTGGGAGAGATTAGCCTGTGTTTATAAGCCAGTCTGTTCATTAAGCGCCTGCCCGTGTGGAACCCCTCCACCGGCTGTGAGGCAGGCTGCAGATCGCCTACAGATAATTGGGGGCTGCTGTGAATTACACAGAGGTCTGCTGGCCCCGAGGATGGGGTGGCCTTATTAATATCAGCTGGGTAGTGTGCCCCACTTTTTTTTTTTTTAATGATTTCCAGTAAATCCAGGCAAGCCTCAGAGCTCTGTGAACATTTGGGCACTGACAGTCAAAGAGTTTGCCTAGTTTTGGGTTTCCTATAGTTGCTGTCGACTTCTTTCCTACTAACACTTGAAAATAAGGTTCAGCTCTGTCATGCAGTAATTCTTCCATGGTTGGCCTCTGAGTTCAAGTGACCCGGGTACCTTTAACGCTTGGTAAATTTTCTGGTAGATTTAATGGCTCTAATAGTAGGAAAGGATTCGTCAGGAAGATGTGCAGCTTCAGATGCAGGAAGTAAGTTTGGTGGTACTTTTGAAATCAAGATTCTCATGTTTTAAATACTATTCTCTACCTATATCTCTAACGCAATTTGGTGTCTTTCCATATTATATGATGTTACTAAGTTTGTGAAAACTAATGGAAGTGTTATAGTTAACACTTTAAACAATCACATTTTAAAAATAGACTGGACAATTTATTTTCCAGTCCCATAAGCATATAGATAAAGGAAAGGTATAAGATAATTTTTAAAATAGAAGTCACATGTATATTACTAGTAGTAATAAAATATTATGAGTAGAAATAGTTCCAAAGATCCTTTTCAAAATACTATCTAAACTGTAGGATTTGTTTTTGAAAGCCAGGCATTCATATTCAGTGTTGGCACTTTTCACCTTAACTCCAACAGATTAAATATAGGTATATTTAAAAAAAAATCTTCTTGGGAGCATTTTATGGGGGGTGATTGTAATCACTGAAAATTGCTGGCAAATTTTGCACATCTAAAAGAAATATATCCTTCCTTTAAAAACTCTTAAAACCTGGCCATGAAAATCTCTGAAGTACAAAAGGTTTTCCTATTTATTTTTCACTTTAATCCGAATATTCTCGAAGTTCTACCGTCTCTCTAAGGTTACACCTGTGTAAATCCTGCCCTGCTGTAAATCTTGTGCTGACAATCTCTCTGAAGAATCCTTCTGGCTTTACCTTCTTTGCTGCCATCCTCACCTGATGAGTTAGCTACGCACAAATGCTAACTCTATAAGATGAGCCTCCAGTCAGACATCTAATCCAGGCAGTGGCTCCCACAGTGGTTAAGTTAGTCTTTAAACCATTGTTTTACTAAGGAACTTTTATGCTGTTGAAATCTATATCTTTGCTGTTTTCGCTTTCCTGTTTTCCTTGCTGATACGAAAAAGTAGCCTTTGCATGTTTCACGTACACAAAATCTGCCAGACACCCTAAGGTGGGACAGGAGGGTGTCACTGTGTGCATCTGCTTGGTACTGAGTCTTGCGTGTTTCATAAAGAGACAAGATGCAGACTCTTCCACATCTTCAGCCATGTTTTTGAAACCTCTTCCAAATCTCTTTGTTGATAAAGAGATGCCTTGCTTTTGTAAGTATACTGATTTGTATGTATTATGTCAGATAACTTGACTAGGAAGAGTTGTTTCCCTAGTCACACATGGCTCTTAACTATTAATTAAGAGACCACAGAAGTGGCTTCTAACTATGTAACATTACATTTAGTGAAGTGTTAGAAATTGCCGGTTTGCGAACAGTGTAGCTGAGCTCATGTCTTTGCTGCATTTTACGTGCCTACAGTAAAAGTGCCTCATTTCGTGTGATCCTGAGTCAATATACATAGTCTTGAAGTCCATGAACAAAACTGGCTGTCCATTGTTAAAAACAGTGAATGTAAACCCAGGTTTCAAATAGTGTCTTGATCATTTTGGAGTTTTCAGATGAGGATCTTTTTGTGCATGACTGGACGGTCTTTTTTTTTTTTTTTTTTAAATCATGTAATGTGGCTGCTAAACACTTTATAACAGGAACTAAAACATTACTTTTGCCATTTTTCTGGTGGTTTGCTCAAGCTTGAAGTACTGCCTGCCCTTTTTCAACCCACTGGGCTATTTGCAAGAAAAATTGTAATCTTCTTGATATTTTTTTGAGAGTAATTTCACTTGAAACCAGAGCATCCGCCAGTCCATTTAACAGGACCCAGGAAATCTACAGTGTGTTGCAGCTGCGCCTCTCATGTTTGGAAACTCGCTTCTCTCTTTCCTCAGGGGATCTTGCTTACAGCACGTGGCAGAGGCACCGATGTGCAGACCAAGGTGTGGAATGGTGACAGCTCACCTAATCAAGCTTAGAGACTTTCTTACTGCTTCGATACAAAATTAAGTTCTAGCAACCCCAACCCACACCATAACATCTTCTCTTTCATTAGCACCATTTGAGGGGTTCTTTCCTGAGAAGAGGGAAAGGCTATGGTGCCTCCCTTTTATTTTTCTAGCTCTGGGTCTGGCCCCCAAACACTCTGTGATGGAATGGGCTGTGGTAGAAACTTTCTATCTTTTTGGATCAGCTCTGACTCCAGTAGATAAAAGTATGTAATCATAAGGTAAATCTTCTAAATTACACTGCCATATCCAAAAGTTCACAAATTACATTATTGGGAGACAGTATGTTCCTATGAATTCTGCATCTTGTCTTAAAAAGAATTCTGAGATAATCTGGATGCTCCTAGAAAAACATGGGAGCTCATCAGAGACCTAGGAATGTGCTACTTTTACCTTCTGTTTATTCTCATGAGTGATGAATGGAAGAAAACCTTCAAACTCAAAGGAAGATTCCCTTTTATAGAATAGCAGAAAACTTTATAATCTTTCTGGCATTTTCAAAAGGAAATGTCTGATATTCAGGTGTCCATACCCAGTGTCTTAATCTTTCAGAAATGAAGTTCAGCCAGCCTGTTCTGTGAGTTTGAAGGGTAGGCATGACCGCGGGGGTGTGTTCTGGGGCACTCTGACGGGCACACAGAGAGGGCAGGAGTGGTGCTATATCCCAAGGGTTGGAAGAAAACAGCCAGGTCTCATTGGAACTATTTTTCACTAAAATGCTTTTGTAATGTATGTTTTGTGGACTTTCACCTCAGTAGGATGCTTATGTCCATGGAAATCAGAAATTATCCAAGCCAAAAAATAGTATATAAACTTACAGTCAAAGCTAGCATGTAAGCAAACTGTGCTGGACCCATCATTTATGTGAACGATCCCTTTCTTGGAAAGTTTCTAATATTTCCTGTAAGTAGTCATAATTCAAAATGTCAAGTCATGTGGTGCTGGCAAAAATTCACATTAAATCTGTTTCATTTTTTCCCCTTCCATTTGTTTTTTGTTTGGATTCTCTTTTGATGACACTTATTGCTTCATAAAGTTTATGCTCTTCTTCTTTCCCTCATAATTGCTTTGTTCTCCTTGCTTTTTGTTCCTCTGAAGGGCAAAGACAGTGTGGAGAGGAACGTGGGGAGATCAGGGTGGAACCTGGCTGGCTTTCACTATGTACTAAGTCATGGGGGGCAAATTGCACCACTCCCTCAGTTTCCCTACCATAAAAGATGATGCTATGGTTTTGCCTACATGTGACCAAGACTCTCAAACAGTGGGGATTTAATTTACTAATGGGAATTTACTTCTTGCTCATTCAAATCTGCTCTGGGGACCAGTTAGGGCGCCACAAGATGTCAGGCACCAGTCTCTTTTGATCTGATCTCAGCGTTGCCAGAGTGTTGGCCCCATTTACCTGGCACAAATGACTCATCACCACTTGCGGACTCCAACCACCGGAAAAGAAGATGCTACGTGAAAGAGCACACATCGTGACACTGCTCTTCTTCCCACTCCATCCACTGCCTGAGCTTCTTATCTGGCTGTGCAAGGACAGCAGGGGCTTGTGTACTCTGGGAGGAGGGGTAAGTCGCTACTGCAGTTCCGCATTGCCTGACGCAGGCAGGCCTGACGTGTCCATTAGCTGGAGGAACACTGCATAGTCCATGCCATACTTCTGGGGCTCCAGAAAAGGGCTTTAACTTTAGTTTCTTTTAAAATCAAAAGAAAATATGAATATGGTAATAATGGATATATAATAATGAATTTGGACTGGATTATATTTGCTTAATTCTCATGCAGTCATGAAATATATTTCTACTATCTTCCCCCAGAGGAAGAAGCCCACAAAAGAAAAAAAGCCAAGGGAACGGAGAAGTCACGTTGTGGCCCAAGACATAGGGATCATCATCACACTCTCCAAACAGCCTTGTAAAGGTAGAGATATTGTAGGTAAAAACAGACAACTACTATTCCTTCATTACCATGTCACCTTTAAGCCTGAGATTATCACTTTTGTATTGGTTTCCTCCTAAAGATGCCATTTTTTCTGAGTTACACACAAGCATTTCATATTCTAAATATTACCCAGTCTCCATCTCTGCTGGGGAGAGAGTGAGTATAATTTTTGGACAGTGGAAAGGGACTAAGGTCCACGGCTCTCTCACATACACACGTGTCCAGCTACATACACTCCCTGAGGTGAAGGCACTGACTCTGGAAAGCTCCAGTAAAAGCTTAACATACAATGTGAAAATTTTTCAGAATAGTATAGACTATCACCTCTTGTCTACCTAGAAAGTTAAGCATCAAAATGTATAAAAAATTTATCCCACAAGATGGGATTTTATGTACTATTTTTATATTTATTTAATTTGCTGTTTTTGTATTTGTTTAATTTGTAAAATCTAAAGTGAATTTTATGACCAGAAGGTGACAATAAATATAATACTAAAATTTAAACTGATCAATGGGCAGTTACAACTCATCAGGGTGAGACATTTTTATTTCATTGAATTTTTTAAAATTTCATTTCACAGAATGGCTATCTCTTGACCGAGAATAGGCTTCAGAAGCAAGGGACAGATGTAGGTATTTCTAGGAGAAAATTGAAAAGATACTAGATTTGTAATGATACTCTGTAAGGCCCTTGTTTTATTTTTTCAAAAGATGTTCATTTAATTGTTCCACTGAATATCACTGTGATATGTTTATGCTGATCATCTTTATCTAGATATCAATATTTAAAGCTACAAAAATGAATATATATATATTTCTATTGTATCTGTTCCATTTATAATGATGACCTCTTTTTATTCATGGTTATTTCAAAGATTGTGATTAAAGTTTTATTAACTTTAAATGACTTAAAACTCTTGCCTTTAGGCTGGTGTATATTCTGTTTACACTGGTAGTAAACATGGTACATCTCACAAAAGCTAAAATTTTACTTCATGTTTTGTTTGTATTAAAACAAACAAAAACATTATGGAGTAGAATGAAAAATCCACATGAAAGAAAAGAAAGTGGATAAAAAAATTCTAAGCACCTGGATGACACCTCAGGTTTGTCCACAGAATTCGTACTTTTGTTTGGCTTTAAAGTTATTTCAGGAGAAAGGTTTGGGAAGCACCGCTTGAGGTATTTGAGAGTCTACTTGATTGACCCCAGAACGTGGGTACTGCAGGTGCTGCCCCATCTGAGGCAGGAAACACTGGCATAATTAGCTCACCATGGCCCTGGAACCATCGCCTCTTGCTGAGGAGGACACTTTGTCTCACCCTCATGTCTAGGGATGACCAGGTAGACCATGGTCTCAGTGAAGCCTTATGTTTTACAGTCAGATGTGTTATCAGGATTTGGTTAAGGACTTGCATTATCTTAAGATGTGCTGAGTTCTTTAAAATGGAAGATGTCAAAATATCTCAATATCACTCCATTTTTAAGGCTTTTTCTGGAGACCGGAGATTTTGTACCAAAATAAGAAGTCCATGCTTCCCAAGTTAGCAAATTCACTTTTTTTTTGTCTACTCCACAATGAAGTAATATGTGGGATGTTTACCAGATCAAACCAATCCCTTTTACTGGTCAAGGATGGCTTTTTACTTTTGTTGGAATCATTGTGTGAATTTGTTCATTTGAAAATATTTTTCACATTTGCGTCTATTTTCCCTCTGGCTGGACTCAGAAGACAGAGCTTGGGGGTTCCTCCGTGCGAGTGCATGGGGTTCCTCTGAGTGAGTGTACTTTGGGTTCCTCTGTGTGAACGCATCAGCCCCCGGAGACCAGGCTCCAGCATGATGTGCAATAGTTTAGGGCTCAGATGCTTTCAGCAGATCCTTCTGACTTGAGTAAGGATTCCTCTCCACGGCCTTAACCAGTTATCGTCAGGAAGCAAACTTTCCCTTACATGGAAGGACAAGCTTGGAAAGTGTGTGCATTAATATTGGACCTGCCATAGAACATAGCACATAGACTGGAAACCCAAGGTGAGGGAGTGACAGGCCCTACTTCCTTGTGTTGCCTTCCTACATTCATTTTTAATGGCCCCGAGTGATAAGAACTCCTCCTCTTCCCCAGCAATACGATTTCAAGCTCTGTAATCTAATGAAGTATCTTCTCAGACTGTGGGATTAATGTTCAAGTATTTAACTTGTACCAAACCCCTTGGAATTCAAATATTATCTTGCCATATATTACTGATGTCAATTCTTCCAAATCGTTTCTTGACCACAAAAATGGGTATACTGAGAATTAATCTCTCCCACAAAGATGAGTGTAAAGAGTGTCTAGCTTTTCAATTTTTTTTGTAATTCAACTCACTATCTGTTTTGAGCTTTCCTTCTGTTGTAGTGTGGCAGAATATTTTGATATATCTCTGCACGATGAATGTGCTTAAGCTACTGGAGAGGATAATGTGTCTGTATTTTTGTTGGTGTAGCAAATGACTTGAGGCTCTGTAACTTATAAAGAAAACTTATTTTTTTGCTCGCAGTTCCAGCCATGATCTGGTAACACCAGCTGTCTGGCCTCTGGTGAGAGCTTTCAGGTTGCATCTGAACAGCATCACCTGGCAAGAGACTTTGAGAGGACAGAGAGAAGCAAGACAAGGCAAAGTCACTTTATAGCAACCCACTGACATGGTAACCAATGCAGTCCTTCAGGGCCTAATCCAGTCTTGAAGAATTAACCCAGTCTCTGAGGAAAAATAGTCCATCTGTGACCTTTTTTCCATGGTCCATAAAAAGTCCTCAGGTCATTCTGGATCATTGTTCTCCCTGGGCTTTGCTCTGGGAAGTGGAGCTCAGGAACCTTGTGTGGGCCCTAGGGATGTGTTCGCTCTCCTAAGTGCGCCCTCCCATCTTTCCCCATTCTACTGCTGGAAAACCGTTTTCTAATCAGGGCTAAGGTCAGATTATCTTCAACTAAAGAAATCTCTGCAAAACCCAAAAAGCTTGCCCTAAATCAACTGTGCAAGGGATGGCTTCCTAGCCATCTTATTTTTCTTCTGTTTTTGGTTTCATTTTTTTTAATTTTAAAGATAAAACAATGAAAACATATTAGCAGACATACATACATTTACAAAATAACACAAAAAACAATACAAGCAATACATATTTTCAGACAAGGTGATAGGAAATTAACAATGGTGGTTGTATTACATAGTGATATTCTCAAATTGGTTACTCAGATAAACAAATATAGGCATGTAAGATTGATCAAACAATTAAACATTAACTCTTCCTTTCAACAAAGTAACAGAAATCAGCAGTACAACTATCTTAGCTATCCTGAATATACTATCAGAATGTACTATCCTGAATTAACTATCTCAACTATCTTAACCATCCTGAATATACATATATACATATTTTTCCCTTCTTTCTTTTTCTCTTTTCCCTCAGCCCAGTTGTCCCTTCCTTTGAGCATTTTCTTTCCCTTTCATAACATCTGTTGTATCTTTTTGATTTTATTCACTTTTTCAGGTTCTTACACTAGTGAGACAATATGGCATTTACACATGCAGGTCTGATTTATTTCACTTATGAGTATGGTCTCTAGTTGTGACCATTTACCTATAAATCTTCTTTCTCTTATGCTACTTCTTCATTTCTTAAAAAAGAACCTATCTCTGTCTGTGTGTGGAAGAAAGAAAATAGAGTCAAACTAAACTCAAAACATAAGCAATTATTGTTATAGACTTAATGTGGATTGCTGGAAGGAGTTACCCACTGTATGTATTTTTCTAACCTAAGTGATATATAGTTTTTCTGAGAGTTGTCATAGACACACAGGTAAATAATCCCCAGGAAGGTCACTGCAGTCCTGAGAACATGATCCACACTCTAATATGTGCATGGCTGCTGCTGCTACTCATTGTGAGCTCTCTGCCTGAGCCCGGTGACTGAATTATTTTTCAACTATCAGTCAAATCAAAGCCGATTTGTACTCTGACATCTATTTAATACCCCTGCCTGGTTGTTTAAAATGTGGATTCTGATGTCAGAGTCTCTGGGTTCATACTCTCCCCTTGCTATTTATGAACTTGGCAAATGACTTGGGTAAGGCATTTAACTTTTCTAAGCCTGAATTCTTTATGTGTAAAACAGGGGTCATAATGAGGCTACTCACAAAGTTATTGCAAAAGTAATGGAATCTTCTATAAAATAAATTTGAGCCTAGCCCTCAGTATATGGTGGCTTTTATTATCGTTGTTAACATTATTGTTCCGATGAAGGGTTTCCATTTGAAAAATCCAGAGAAAAGTTGACATGTGATTCCAGATCTGTGGAAATCCCATCTGTCTACATTTTCTCAATTTAAGAGAAGCTGCACGGTTCTACTGGAAGAATATGTTAGCAGTAACTGGCTGCATGAATGCTTAGATGGGAGGAAGAGCTATCTCTGTCAACAGTATACACTTTCTGGGGCTCAAATAATTACACTGTGTTCAAAGAACTGTTTGTTTAGTCATTGTCCTGTGCATGTAGATTCTGTGATGGTAGGAGAACCTTAGCAAATTTGAAATCCTTTCCTCCATCCTGGAAGAATTACGTAGAATCTATGTCTAGCATCAGAAGTTAATGGAGTTGAAATGCTCAGCATAGAAAAGCCACTGTTACAAGCTTTCTTTCCATGAGAAATCAGGCTTAAAAAGGGCAATTTAAAGCCCAAACCAAGGGCAGACTGGCTGCATACACACATCCACTTAGGGGCAGATGGATTGAATCTGCACTTGCACTGGTAGCCAATTAGGTAAGTGGAAACTTCTGCTTTGAGGGTTTTAGCTTCAAAAACTTGATAGAACAGAAGTTTGATTATAGTAACTTAAATAAGAAATAGAATTGCTGTGCTGTATTATAATTGAAAACTGGAAACTGTTGGGGCTCTTTGTTCCTTTCAAATATTGTAGTGTCTAAGTTTTGAGAGGAGGCTGTTGATGAAGTTTGAATGCATTACATTGCTAGAAAATAGTTGTATAAAAATTATGGTAAGGGGGCCAGGAATATAGCTTAGCGGCATAAGTGCCTGCCTGGCAAGCGCAAGGTCCTGAGTTTGATCCCCAGTACCAAAAGAAAAAGAAAATTGTGGTAAGGAGGATCCCCAGGGTTAAGCTCAGATCAAATAATTAATCAGTTATTCATGAATCTGTGAAAAAAATTGTTAACAAATCTGCTATAGAAAGATTATCTTAGAGTTATTTATAGGTCCCATCAGCTTTAGTAGTTAAATAATTAATTTAAATATTATTGAATTAGTTCAAATATTATTGAGGATCTAGCATTTTCCTGATATTGGGTAAAAATAAAGTGTAATGTTAATGACAATGGTGAGTAATCAAACATTGATGCCCAGGAAAATGATATATTATGTCCCCTGGCTTAAAGTGATAGTCAAGCTCATGGAAGGGAACAAAAAATTATCCACAGAGGACAAAAAAAGAGAAGAGATGGAAAGGATGAAACAACACCTTGAAAGAAAAAAGAGGAACCAGTGTAAATAAAGTAAATATCAGAGCAGTAGCAGGAGGCAGGGAAAAAGGACTTCAAGTGGAGGGAGTGAAGCCTCTACGTCAAGGAGATGGGCTGAACAGACATCTATTTTCCTTTCACAAATCCCACTGATAAAATGTAAAGTGAACAAGAGAAATAAATTCATAGCATTTGTCAAATCAGACAGAGACATGGTGCAAACAATAGAGCTTGATCAATTTCGAGAAGGTGGAAAATCTGTTCTGTATGTAGAAAAGCAGAAGGAGGTTCACGGCGGGAACGCACACACGGGACGTTGTGTGGAGTTGGAGCCATGCTGCCTGGTGCCAGGGCCTCTGAGATTCTTCCAAGCTCACGTCGTGGGGTCCAGGTGCCAACGTGCGGTGGTCAGGAAGAGTGTTCTCCAAACACCCGTTGGAGCTCTCTCCTTCTGGCACGGCTCGCCAAAAAATTGTTTTAGAATTCCTGGAGTAAAACCCAGGTTGGACCTAGCTTACTCCCTGACTTTTGCTCACAAAGTTTAAAGAAAAATTACCTGAGTGGTCATACCATCCACCTGTCCCTATCTTGTTAGAGGCTTGGTGTGAGACAGGACTATCCTGACAGAGGGAGCCCAGACTGATAAACTATAGAGTAAATTACCCGTCAGCTTATGACTTCCAGTAGACATAGTAAAAGGAAAATAATCCTTCTCCCTTTCTATCTTCCTCTCCTCCCCACACACACTACTAATATGAACCAATGAATCAACCCTGAAAGAAACAGATAATTCAGGACGCAGACCGTAGTGTTATGCTTTTCTTCATTGCCGTTTGTAAAGAGATTTGGGAAACTATTGTCTGTGTTAGCACAGAAACAAGCTGCTATGAAAAAAATCAGTTGAAAACAGTAAAGACATTAGAAGTTTGGAAATATGATACCTGAAGAAAGAAAAATTTATTAATCTTATAAGACCTTATACAGTTAATTAACATATATACAGATTAATAGGCCAAAGAACATATAAAACATGTTAAATAATTATACTAAATCAAGAGCTAACACTTAAAGACCATGGGTAATTATTAGAAAGTAGTGTGCATTGTATCAAAATGCTTCAGCCTCAAATGAAAGAACCATGATAGGCAAAGAAGGTCAAATGATCATAGGAAGATTTTTCTAAGAAAAAATATCTATATCTTTATTCTTATTCTTTTCATTGTGGATGTGCAATACATTTTCTTGGAGATTTATTTTAATATTTTAAGACTCTTGCTATTTCCCTCATTTTGACTTACTCTTTCAATGACTCCTTTTGTAGACAGTCCTACAAAGGTTTCTAAAGTCTTTGAGAAAAAATTATTGCATATGTTTGAGTCATCCTTTGCTATTTCTGGCTAACCATACACCAAAAATGTAATGAAGCAGCAATTGAGTTTTTTCCATTTTATAAGATTATGGTACATTAAATTCTTGTCCTTCTCCAGTATGACAAATATGCTAATTTGTTAAGTCATCTATCTTTGCCTTCTAGAAGTGATTCCTTAATGGGACACAAGTATGCCTGGTAATGGTGCCACTTCTTAGGTGATATGAAGGGCCTCAGACATTTTAAGTTGACTTATTAGTCCAGATACCAGTTCGTTTTTAAAACTTTACTTGACAAATGAAATATTATATTGGCATGTAACAAACTACCCAAAGCTGAGTAGAGTAAAAGTCATTTTAATAGGCACACAGATTCTAAGAGTATTGGTTGCAGCAGTTACCTGTGGCCTCACCAGGTGGCCTGGGCTTCACAACATGGCAGCTGGATTCCAAAAGGCAAGCATTCAGATACCCTTTTAACGTCCTAATCCGGGAAGTTGCACAGCATCATTTCTGCCATATTGCTTTAGGCTGATCACTCACACACTCTCATGCAGGTTCAAGGAGATAGAAATAGATCTCTCCTTTTATTTTTAACTTTTTCTTAACTTCTTATTTTATTGGTACATTTTAGATATACTTAATTCATAACCACATTCATCATAGGGAGTTTTGTACCTGTACATGATATATCTTGCATCTTTTTTCGCATTCTCCTCCCTTCCCTATGACCCCCTTATTTACAAAAGCTTTGTTTCTATTTTTCCTTCTATTCTTTTTTGTTTTTGTCCCTTTTTTCTTTTCCTTTCCAGATCCATCCTTTTGATGGGAGGAGTGTCATCCGTGTTGTGCAAAGAGCCTGAGAATGGATACTATTTGTGCAGGGTTGATACGGATTTCTCCATTTGTGGGAAATACAATCTGCTAAACCATCAGAGCTCTAAATCCCTAAGAGTAGAATGCTTTCAAACACAACAAGCCTAGCAGTATGCAATATACTTGTAATCTACCCATAGTATTATAAGTATTTACTACATGACTTAATTATTATGAAGTTGGCACATCAAATTCTAATTTTACTGAAAAACTCACAAATACAGTACTTACAAATAATTTAAGGTAATTTAATAAAAATAAAAAATTTTACTGCTGTAATCAATAATAAACATTTAATTTAAAATATGAAAACAAATATTGAAGACTTACTTCAAAAGTGTTAAATCTTTGGACATTTTCCAAATGCTCAGAATAATAGAAGTTATTTAATGTTCATTTAAAACATTACACAAAATTGTAGCAAAGTTAATTTTTTGTTCTATGGTTAGCATGACTATAGTTAATAAAAAGAGAGGACAAAGTGAAATACAACTCCACATTGATTATTTCTGTGAAAATGGCAATTGAAATCACAGCTATTTGCTCATATAGGTTCCATGATTCCAGATGTATAGATAAATAAAGTATCTAGTGCTTGGCCGGATTAGCACCATGATAAATGCAGTTGAAAGAATCAAATGACAGGGTCTCCACCCCGTCTACTTTTGTCTCTAAATTGGATAGGAAAGAAGTGAATGGTATGAGACAAAGAGAAAGAACAGGAATCACACAGTGGGGAAGAAAGCCCAAGATGCCATGATTATGAATTTTCCTAGAAACTTTCCTCTATTGCTTAAATGTTAACTGGAAGATGGTTTTATGCTATCAAAACTCTTTTCAAGAGTTTTAATTTGATAAACTAGTTTTCTATCCCCCTCAGTTGTATTTTACACCCAACTGCCCATCAGATGACTTTTAAGTGGATGTAGGTGTGCAGTTCGTTTTGAATGCCCTTGGTAATTAATACTGATGCTATCTGAGGATTAGAAGATATAATCTTTTTTCTTTTATTCTTTTTCATTTTTTTCTCCTACATAATATCACACAGGAGATAGATTTACTTATAGATTATAAATACTTAAGAGGCAAATAGCACGTGGTTTAACAAGAACCTTTAATGTCTCTGTTGCACTTAGGACATGGCAAAATGTTCTCTTATTATATTACCTTATGTCATGTCTGTTATTTTAATTGTAAAATATGCTTCCACATGTTGCCTATGTTCATTTATTGGCAAATTTCCCCAATTATCAAAGAAGTAAAAGGGTTGTGTATACATTTCTTATAAAGTCATAGTTTAAAAAATTTGCTGAATATAGTGAGTGAACTCATGGTTATTTAATGTGCTTTAACCTTCTGGTCATTCCTTGGCCACTGCTCAAGTGTGTATGTTTATTTTTCATGTCTTATTAAACAAAGAGTTCAATTTCTGATCAGTGTTTCTTGTTTCATCTTATTTCTATTCTGTTTGCTAAATTCCCTCAAATCTTTTTTCTCTGCAAGTGTGTGGGTTTTATTGCGGGGGTGGTATTCTTTTCAATCTGATGTTTGGACTGGACCTTCTACATTCCAAACATGTGCAGTGGGCAGAGATCCGCCCTGGCCTTGGCTGTTACTTGTGACCTGCAGGCCCTGCTGTCTCTGGACCTTCCATCGGTACCTACTAGGAGTTCATTTTTGAAGCCACTCAACAGCACCTTACTTGGTTCTGTTTTAAGAGATTTCTTATAAGCTTGAAAACATACTTTTACATATTATATCAATGTAGTATATTTTTATATTATATTCAATATAATAATTTATATTGTTCATTTGTAAATTCGATCATGTTTTACTTTATAAATGACTACATAAGTCTTGACAGTGCAATTCTGGTGCCATAGGTCTTAAGCTTTTTTTTCTAAGTCATTAATTACCACTTCTGCTGAGCTAACTCTTACTATCTCACTTTCTATGACCCTTTCTTTCTGGGAAGCCATTCCTAACACTTCAGGCTCAGATTAGATGCTACCTGCGACTTACCTCACTCATCACAGTCCTGGTCTTAAATAACAGCTTCCTGACTCATTTTCTACATTCATTGACGCAGGCATCAAGAATATGAAGAATGATTCTTTTTTTCCTGCTATCTTCCCAGCCTTAATGAAATGTTCACATTATTTGGTACTTAATAAATATTATTATACTTAATTACTTCTGCTTCTATAGAATATTCTTTTTTCCTGAAGCCCTTTTTTATTCTTGCTAGCCTTTCCAGCACATGGTTCCTGAATGTCTTTAATGATATTCATTAAGTTCAATACCCTTCCTTTTCTAGTATCTTTCTTCTCTTTATTTCCCAAACATTTTTTTTTTAAATTTTTCTCGGGGCCATAAAGCAGTTGGGTGCTTAGAGGAAAAAAGTCATTTGATATTTAGAGGTGAGGAAAGTCAGGTCTGGGGAAGTCTATGTGAGTATTAAGCTGTTGACTTCTCCAGGACTAGAATTTCATTTCCATGTGTCTTATATCACTTAGTCACTCAGAACAAGAACTTGCTTATTAGGGAGTCCTCCTAAGTCACAGAAATATCAGCATAAAGTTATCAGAAGCAGGACTGTTTCCCTTCTTCAGTACCTTGATACCGCTTCTCATCCCTTAGCTGGGATGTGTGTCTCTAAATGGTTTGCTTTTAGTTTCTACCATTCAGTGATGTGTGCTTTGAAAGAATATAATAAAAATTTAACTTTTTTTATTAAAAAAAAACACACTCAAGCCTACAACAATTACAAGGATAGTCTAAGGAACTTGTATGTCCTAGATACATCCCTTTTTAATAATTTTCTGTGTTTGCTTTTAAATAATTGACTTTTGGTGATTCCTGCCTTGTCCTTTGCTTCCCCCTGCAAGAGTTTTGTGCTGTGATGGAGAAGTCATGCCCAGGTGTGGGATAACTGGTTGCAGTGTAGCATCCCACAGGGATTATCCAAGGTGATGTTGGGCTTCCGTGTGAATGAAAGCATCGGGTGCCTGATGCAGGTCCCGGGCTGCTGCTCCGCGCGTTTCTGTCCTCCTTTCTTGCTCTCACCTCTGACTTGGGACCTGCTGATCCTGCGCTTGTGTCAGGTGCACAGGGGGTGGGGAGCGTCACTTTCTTTTCCCTGCCATCCCTCTGTTTTCTGGGACACACTTCCCCGCTCTGTGTTAATCACATTATTTTTGATTTGCACTTTAGTTTTGATTTGTGAAAATTTGTTACAGCTTCCTAATGATGATCCTTTTCCTTTCCTCTTCACTGTCAAGATTTTCCCTTTACTGTCCTTATTCTTGGGGTATCTAGACATGTTCTGCCCAGTTGCTCTCTTGAGCCAGAATTCTTGATCTTTCCTTTAATTTTAAATAAAAGTGAATAGTCTGTTCTTGGTTTTCCATTCAAGTTCTGAAATGCTTACCTATTAAACATTTAAACATACCAGTTATATCGGGGAAAAAGAAGTTAGCAAATCATAGTTGTTTGGGTGTACAACACTGAGAATTAAACCCAGGGTCTTCACTTACCTTCCTTTCCTTTTTTGAGGCAAGGTCTTGCTATGTTGCTAAATCACCCAGGCTGGGCTTGAACTTTTGATCCTCATACCTCAGCCTCCCAAGTACTAGGATTTCACCATGCCAGCTCCAAGTCCTCGTTCTCTACTGTAAGTTTCTGTCTGCTATAGAATTAGGTGAATTCTTCCTTTAAATCTAACTTGCATGTCTTTAAATATAAAACAGCTGTAATTGGCAAGTGTATAAATAAATCACTAACCTCTTCTTTATTTTCTCCTTTGACTATAACTTAATTTATTAAAATTTTACAAAACAAAAAAAACTCCACGAAAACATGCGGAATGTCAAACGTGTGATGTCTCAACATTGTGTGAGATCCAGATGTGTTTACGACACGGAGAGCTAATCAGAGGCAATAAATATTTATTTCCAGTTATAGGGGTGCAAATGGGGCAAAACTTGGAAGGTTCTGTCCAGATACGAATCCAAGGGCTTGGCTGCCGAGCCCAGATCTTATCTGAACGATTTGGACCTTTCAAGTCCTGACACACGGCTGGATGTCTTATGAGAACAGCTTCGTCGGGGTTTTTTGGAGATGTTTGATTCCAGCTGGAACCCAAAACTGCAGAGCGAGGCACACATGAAGAGTAATGGGGGGAAAACGCTGAACTTCCTCAAACCTCAGAAAGTCTTCGGTTAAATTTGGAGGAAAGGTTAGGGACTAAGAGCAACTTCTATTTTATCTGGCTGCGTTCATCCACCCTTGAAAATTCTATTTTAATCTTCCAAGTGGAAGGTCATTAATATTGCTTTGTTTTTGGTTGGGCAATACAGTGAAGCATTTTTTTAAACAGTGGAACTTTGCTTGTTTTACTGTCGTGCATGGGATTTTGACAGCAATGACCGCTCCATAACGGCAAAGTGCATATGACTGATCATTAACACATGCCTAGGTATGGTCTTAGGCATCACACCAAGTGGAGCCTTAAATCAAGTTAAAGGGACACTGTAAAATATAGTCCATTGTGAGCACAGAGAGAAAGCAAGACTAGATGTTCTTTGTTTTGTTGTTCTTTATCTACTCTGTGAGCAGTACACACATTTGGAACATAGTTCCTTTGTTTTTTCTTTCATATCTATAGTTTTATTTTACTTTAACGACACCCGTTACACTTTAGGGACTTTGATTATAAAAATATGTGGCTATAGAGCGCAAATATTTGTTAATTGCCTGCTATGTGCTAGCCGTATGCTTATAGTGTTAGTGCTGTAAGAGCAAGCAATCCTTTCTTACATTAGCCCTTCTCTCTCATAAATCTCTCTCTCTTGTTCCCGGGTCTTTCCTGCAGGTGTTGAATATGCTCAGGTCTTCTCCATCTATTTAAAAGCAATTCTTTTTCATGAGAAACTACATTGAAGATATCAATATGTAATACAATAAGCATTGTTAATTCCCTACCACTCTGTTTGTAACTCTGTAATGTCTGTACTGATCCTCTGCTATTTTGTAAAATGTTGTCAGTCTGTTAGTATTTTCCTCCTTTTATTTCTAAAAAAAAAACAAGATAGATAATAGGACATGGGGGGGATAAATCTTTCTTTGATGTGAAGAGGATCAAAAGATGGAGGGAGAAAGGAGGAAAGAGAGAGAAAGGGGATGAAAAAAGGAATTAAGATATGTGCTCCACACAAGGAGTGCAGACATTCTGTATTGCAAATATGTTGTAACAAAAAGAAAATAAATTAAAAGCAATTCTTTGATGCCATTTTCCCATCTTCTTCCCATCTCTCTGTTCCCTTCTGAGAAAGTTTGCTTTATCCCTTTCCTTGCATCTCCTTCGAAATGTCCCTTGATAAGGACACCAACAACTTTTATTGTCAACATTTCCAACAGAGATTTCTACTCTGTCTTCCCCGAGCTTTCAGGAGCATTCGACACTGTCTACCCATCTTCTTTCCTGGAGGCCCTTTGCTAGATGTAGAAGACAAAGTTCTTGATTTCCCTTCTCCCCCTCTGGAAGCATCTTTTAGATGACTGTTTCTCCTTTGTTTAGTATTAGAATTCCTTGAAGACCTCTGTAGGTCCTTTTGTCTGGAATATTTTCTTCTTGGATTGTTTTATCTCTACGCTCTACTTCAATCAACATTTGTACATTTAAGATGAGAATAATATTTCTGAATGGTGATGGTGTAAAATTAGCAAAAATCTGCCATAGATTATGCGACCTTAGATATTTTTTTCTGATAACAATTCAGTAAAACTGGAAATTAAATAGAAAACTCTATTTCACAGTCACTTAAAAGCAAGATGTATTATTCTCTATGGGGAATAGAGTTCAAATACTGCCCAGTATATCAGAACTTCCCATTGATTTATTACTAGGCCTTCTGAATCTTATATTTTCCACTTGATCAAATATGAACTGAAAGAGATTAATTAAAATTTCTTTTGAATATGTTTACAGCTATTGACCTTTGTGTCTCACTGGAATGGAGAAGCAGGTTATTGTGTGGCTTTTGTTCTTAGCGCCTGTACATTTTCCTTGTGCACTGTTCATATCCGTAATAAACTGTCTTTTTTGTTTTCTGTGATATTTTATGCTTTCAGTTCAAACTTAGATTGATATTTACCTAATCTCCTCAGGGTATTAGTTTGCTACTGCTGCACAGCAATTACCACACACTTGGCAGCTTTTAACTTTTATTAGCTCACAGGCAGCTGTGTTGGGAGCCTAGGACAGTGTGGCTGAGTTCTCCGGGCTGAAATTGAGGTACAAGTTGGGTGATATCTCAGCTGGAGGCTCTGGAGAAACACCGGCTTCCCAGTTCATTGTTCTCCTTGGTGTGATCCAGCATCCTGAGTCAATAGGTCTGAGGCCCTTGTTTCTTGCCTGTTGTTAGCTACGGCTACTGGCCATCTCCGAGAGCCTTGGTGGGACATGAAATCCTCCCCGGGCTTCAGATCTTTGACTTCTCTTCTTCCAGCAGCCGCAGTAAACTTTCCATCCTCTTGTGTGAGACATGAAGTCTACCTAGAAAATGCCCCTATTTAAGGCTGACTCTGTCACATAACATTAGTCAGCCATGGGAGGGCAGTCCATCCAGGGTAGGGCGTTCACAGGAGCCATGATAAGGTTCTGGGTACCATGCTCCGTTTTCCTCCTGTGAACATTTAAAAAGGTGTGCCTGTGACCATTCCTAGGAATCTTTCTGAATTAACTTTTAAAATCAACTTTTGTTGTAACTAACATACAGCAGGGTTTTATTTTGTGGTACAAACTGAGCTTTTGCTTCTGCAATGTGCGTTTAGCCCATATTGATTTATAGAAACTTGGTCCCAATTTTTTCTGCATATATTATTTTCTACTTTCTATTTTTGCTTCTTTACAAAATTCTTCACTATATTATCTGTAGATACATACACGTTTTCACATGCTTGGGGTGTTTTTCTTTTAATTATTCATAAACCCTTTTGCCGTACTATTTTATAGTTTTATAAGTTTAGAGCTTTTACCTTTTATGTATCACTTTGTACTGATGCATGTAATATTTCTTTTTCTCTTTTTAACACCAGTTACTTCCTCATTTGGATAAATATTCACCAGGTGGGCAATGATTAATTAAGACAAATTTAATGATTTCTGCTGTAAGTCAGGAAACATGATCTTAGCACTAATGATATTCTTGTTTGAATGTTGGTTATGCAGAAGGCAATTGTGTTCTAGAGACACAATATAGCTTTTTAAAAAGCTATATCAGCAGGACCTAACTTTATAAATGTTAAGGTCAAGAGGAACGCATGTCTACAGTTTGTTGGAGTTGTCTCTAAATGTGATCTCTCATCCGTGTTTCCTAAACTTTTAGTCTGATCCCCATTGAGGGAGCAGAATCTATGGAACTCAGTATTATAAGCCACTTTGTTATACAAAAATCTTTCCTTACAAATTATGGCTCACAGAATTTCACTCTGGAAAAATGACCTTGAGTTATCCAGGTGTATTCCTTTATTTTACAGCAAAACAAACTGTGGTCAGGTAAGTTAAAAACTCCCCTCGCTGACCCAGCTGGACAAAAGGAGTTCGCATGACCTCTATTGCATATTATTTCTGCAGAAGTTCATGTTGCTTTCCTTATGAAAATAGACCTAAGAAATTCCGAAGTCATAAATGTTATTTGGACCACTTAAAATGTGAATAACAAACTTTTAATCCATGACCTGAGTCATTTATTACCATGTTCCTATTCAGCATCAGAGCTTTCTAAAGCATACTCTTGTGGGTGCTCAACTTAAGGTTTTAGAGTTTCACAACCAATTGAATCTATTGGCAACTTTTCCTGTGTGGTTTTAACCATTTCAGGTTATTACAAATCTGGACATACCAAAAAGTCTGTATTTCTGTGTTTGATATAAAACTCCTATGATTAAGTCCTTTAGTATTCAGTATAAATTCCTTAATATAGAAATGTACTCTATGTAGAATTTCCTTTTTATGAAATCTATTAATATTTTTATCTTCTAAGTGATAACACAAACAAAGTATGTGGCATCTTCCTCTCATGTTTTATAATTATTCTACTTGGCATATCAATTTCTTTTCAAAAAGTTATATTTTATTTTTGCCACAATAATCAACTATTTCTAGTAATTTTAATGTTTTCCAATGGTTTCTATCTATTTCAAAAAGGAGGTTGCTCTTTTACAATGACTTTCTCTCATGTCCCATCATTATTACTTTATAGATTGGAGTGACGTTCATAAAAGCTTATGCACAGAGTCAAGTAGTAGTATAGAGCTTTTTTCATTTGTTCTCCCCTCTGCCTAGAAAGATGAAAGAGAATCATCAATATGTTTGTAGAAATGTGCTGGAGGCATGAACAATATGTAAATAGATCATTATATTACTGATTTTTATTAGGATGAAAAGTTATGGCTCATTTGGCTATATCATGCTTTCAACTGATTTTCAGATAGGATTTCCCCTTGCTAATGTGAAAATCTAGAGTAAACATAAATGTTAGGGATGAATTTTAAACTTTCCATATCCCAGCCATGTGAGCTTGAGCAACGCCTTTAACTAATCAGGTCCCCACTTGCATTTGTAAAAATGGAGACGAGAATGCTTTTCTTATAGTTTTAAGTATTGAATGACTGGATGCATATATGATATAATGATATAATGAAAGAGTTCAGGCACAAGAAGCCTGGCTTTTGCAAGGCTTTGCAAATATTAATCTCATTTTCTTTTTAATCTCTACTGTTGCTTTCAACTCAGGATTTATGGGTCTTGGTCTAATATGGCCCATCACCTGCTGGCCTTCTAGTCAACCTCATACTCTGTATATGTTTGCAGATGGAAATCTTCCGGCCAAATTATATGCTCTAAGGTGAGTGTGTGCATATTATCCCCAGTTAATTTCTTGATCCATTAAATTACTATAATGCTTACAAATAATTCATTGTGCTAATTTTATCAGGGTGCAAGAATTCAGTGATAGAGACAATAAGAAAGCTCTCTACTGAAGTTAGGAAATGGTTTGGCAGATATGTTTGTTTCAAGTAAATGAGCAAGAAAATTTTGCATAATGCCTTTTGGAGCAATCCTTTTCTTCATAATTGCCTGAGATATTTCAAGGTGCTTTGCTATAAATCTGAAGGCTTAAAAACATTGTTTTACAGTCTGGCCCACTAAGAATAACGACCTCTCCTGTTCCCTGTTTCTCTGGGTGATTAAGAGTTTCCTGACTGGCCCCAGGCCATCTGCTCTGACTTTTTTTCCGAAGGATTTAGAACCACATTGTCAAAAATAATCTCTTACTCTGAGAGCCTTTCTAGCCCCAGAAGATAAAAAGTTTGCCACGTGTGCTCCAGCTCTGCATGAAAAAACTCGCGAGCGATGTTTCTCGTTGATGGCAGAAAGCAGCCTCATCGTTTATGCTCCTTTAACTAAATTAGGTGTAAATTATTTTAAGGAGGCCAAAGTTCTTCTCTGCATTCCTCTGAGGATAATTTCACAAATACACAGCAAGTCCTTCCAAACCCAGATTTGGGGCAAGGAGAAGAAAACAAGAAGGAGAAGAAAAAGGGGGTTATGGCACGGGGCCAGCACACACCTCTCCACAGGGGTTTCCAGCATGTGGGTGATTCTTAACCAAGCAGACATAAATCAGACTGACCCTGCAACCACGTACTGATCACCACTGTGCGCTGCATCCGCGTTGTGATCAGCGTGCTGGGAGACGCCTGGATAGTGTTACGCTTCCCTCATTAGAGGCTCTGGAGTCGAGAGGGGGAGTTGAATGTTTAGCTCTGTCAAAATAACAGTGTACAAGCAAAGAAGAGGCTAGGATGAGGCTGTGGACCCCAAATAACACAACCTTTGCAGACAGGGCATGGGAGCTGCCCTGATCCGGCCTCCTCAGAGGAATTTATTTACACACTGAGCTCAGTAAAGAACAGTTTGGTTTTTGGGTGCTATGATCTAAGTCTCCCGGTCCCACTCTGTCTCAGCTGGGATGCACTGAGCAGTGCTCTACATTCTCAAATCCTACTGAGACTGAGTCCATAATATGGAATCAAGATTTTAGTGTTTAGAAACATTTTAAACCAAGTTATTTGTAGTAATTAATTTTTAATGAAAATTAAGTGTGCAAATTGGGTGTTAAAATACAAAATTGGGTGTATAGGTTAAAAATATCACCCTTCCTAAACCAAAAAATTAATCAGGGGGAGAAATAAATATGGGAGCAGAGATGGCGGGGTGAGCCTGGGAGGTGGCATTGGAACTGGTGGCCTCAGGAGGGTCTCATGGCCCCCTTTGGTGTCAATGGCATGAAAGGGCATGGCTGAGACACTTTTCCTAACTAAAGCCAACTAAAAGGACATGAGGTCTAAATGTGATTCATAACCCTAGACTGTGTCCTGGACTGAAGGGAAGAATGTTATATAGGATGTTGCTGGAATAATTCTTGTTCAGTAGAGTCTGAGCTTCCCTGATAGTTTCCCTTCTTGCTCAGAGTCTCAGGTAAACAAGGCCAGACATGCCAAGTCGGTGTGGTGGGGACAAGGACTATTTCTGTAGTCACACGGAGTGTAGGTTATCACCAGTTCTTAATGAGGTGAAGCAAGAGACAAATACTAGAATGTGAATATTACATAGCTTGATGGAAACACAAAACATACACCATTATTACTGAAGAGAATTCCATACTCACGTGGCCTTCCCTTCTTTTTAATTTTCTACATGTTATATATGGGTCTCTAAGGGAAGTTATTGCCAAACAACTTGACTTGAAAGCTTTGATTTTTCTTTTGCATTGCCTTAAAATTATTGACGAAACGGCCAGGTGTGGTAGTGCATGCCTGTGATGCCAGCACTTGTTGCGGCGCAGGGAGCAGGACTGCAGTGAGTTCGAGGCCACCCTGTGCTACGCAGAGAGTTCAGGACCAGTCTGAACTACAAAGCAAGACCCTGTCTCAAAAAACAAAGAAACAAAAAGAAAACAAAAGAAAAGAAGATTTGACAATGAATTGGGGAAGTTTTTTCCATGTTAAATGCTTTATAAAAAAGAATAAAGTAAATAATACAAAGATGATGCAAATGTTTCAAGTTATGTATGTGATCAGGGGTTGCTAGAAAGGTTTATTTCATGTAATTTAAAAGTGAGTAAAGACATTTTAATGATTAGAATAGTTGGCTTCACATGGGTATTTCTTTTTCTTTTTCTTTTTTTTTCCGATACCAAGAATCGAACTCACGACCTTGCGCTTGCCAGGCAGGCGCTGTGCAGCTGAGCTAAATCCCCAGCCCCAGGTATTTCTTTGATGCTAACCAAAATAGTTTATACATAAAAAACAATTCCTGAAACCAATGGTTTTTTAGGCAAACCCTGCTTTCATTGAGTAGTGAAGTATGTTTGCTTTTTCTTACAACTTGTTATTTGATGTCAAGCAATGTAATGACGGCAAGTTTAGAGTATAAAAAAGGAGAAAAATAATTTCAGGCCAGCCTTCTATGTCGCCCTGTTTCATGCATTCCTGTTTTCCCGATAACATCTCTTCCCCTCCACCTCCTCTTCTCGGTATCTAACTCTTGCCAGAACATTTGAACCGGTGGTGAGCAAAAAATAGGTTTCCAGAAATGGGATGAGTAGGGAAGGGACCTGAGATTTACTTTGCCGTGTGCGGGATGCTGGACACAGATTACATTGTTTACTGCATCCACCAGGAAGCCCTGTGAGGCTGGAATTGTTATCTCTTCTTTACCGATAAGAAAAACCAAGGCACAGAAAAGCTATGCTAGCTGCCTGAAGCAAAAGCTGCCAAGTGCTGGAAACCAAGATTTCTTCGGGGAAAAGGTCTAAATGCAGAGAGCATGACATGACCTGACACTTTCCCTACACCCTTAGGGTGGAATCAGTCTTAGAGCATTTTCACTCATAATCCTTGAGTTCTCCACCATTTCCAAGGAATCAATGCCTAAACCAGAAATCAGGACACCAACGCCATCCGTGTGGACTATGTGTGTGGTGGAGTTAGCCTTGAACACTATTTTGAAGCTGATTAAAATGTTGATTTCAAAAAGGGGCTATTTACTGAGTCCCTGCATGTAGTCACACCTTGGATTTTCTTTGGTGGTCTTCCTTGTAAGTAATGACAAAATAAGATGTAGTTTATTTTATGAGAACTGAGAAAATCACAGCACAGGGTGGTCTTCAGTTTCAGAAAAGTTTAGCTTTTGTTAACATAGATTTTTCCAATCTTTAAAGTCACACTTCTATGCATAAACAAAAGCTTTAAGAGTCATATGTTTTCAATGGGCAGTGAACTCCTCCCTGTTTGCCACTCAGACATGGTAGGTGACTGGCTAGACCTGAGATGAAACACAACACATTCGAAAATCAGTGACTTTCTGCCAACTTTGCCTTAAGTTTAACTTTATGGACTTTTAAAGATACCAATATGTGTGTTGCAGAATTCCACAAACTTGCTGCTTTCTGATTAATTTTTCACTTCAAACACATGAGAATTGACTTTCTTGCATTCCAATATGTATTTCCCTAGCCATAACTGCCTGAAAGGAATTAAACTCAACTAACAGTTTTTTTCTTTCTTATTGGCTTGAAACATTCCTGGGGCTTTACAAAATACAAGCTCAGGTTATATTTAAGGCCAGAAATAAAAAGGCATTTAAATATATATTAAGTTGCAAGTCAGTTAGTGATTACAGCATAAATTTATTAAGTTTCTTATTTTTGGGTTTGTTTAAATAGATTCAGGTAATTATTAACTCAAATGCATTATAAGTGTGCTAGGTGCTTTCTTTCTTCACTTCCCGTTAAGTATTGTAACAAATGGGAAATAAGGTAATGTGCAAAATGCTTCTTATCCACAAGATAAAAGTGCTAAAATTTCACTTTATTTATGCTTAGAGCATTTGATAATTACAAATGCCATAAGCAAAATATTAATAAAATAATTGTACAATTATGGGTAAATAATATATTTATGCATATGCTTTCTAGTACTTTTTCTTAAAACAGAAAACATCTAGTCAATCATTTCTTATAAGATTACATTCAATTAGATTTTTTTCTTTTTTTTTTTTCCGGTACCAGGAATCGAACTCATGACCTCGTGCTTGCCAGGCAGGTGCTGTGCCGCTGAGCTAAATCCCCAGCCCCTCAATTAGATTTCTTATCTAAGGCAAGTACTTTTGTGTTAAAGACCAGTCTGTAGAGAGAAACCACATGGTAATATTAATAGAGAAAGCTGAATGCAGGATATTATTCATCAGTTCAGAGTACTGGTGTAGTGTGGGATTGGCTGGGAAAATATAAAGAGAAATCTAAAGGAGCCATGAAAAAAATATAAGAAGCAACAACTGCTTCCAGACTAAGAGAAAATCTAGCGAGGAGAACCCATCCCTCAAAGCCTTGGCTTACTAGGGGAAGAAAAATCCTGAGCTAACTGGCTAGAAATGTACCCTCACGCATGCTGAGGAAGGTCAGAGAAGCGTCTGCCCACAGGCACCCTGCTACCAACCTCGCAGGCCGCGGAGGCGGGAAGCCAAGCTGCTGCTAAGCACTGTGCTCTACAGAGTCCATCCTGGGAGGACACGGAAACAAGAAACAGATCTCTCCTCCTGCCCTGTCTCTCCAGTGCCCTGTACCGAGCGGGCTACAGTGCCAGTCAGCAGAGGGAAATTATTTAAAGTCTCCAGACTCATTTTCATAAAGCAGGCAAAAAAGGGTGAATTTGAGCAAAAAAGATATTAAGTCAACAACGAGCACAGTGACTGACAAAAAAAGATGTTCTATTTCAATATTGTTTGTATTCATATCACATATTACTTGTGACATGGACATTGTTCTATAATATAGATCCATTTGTAGGCACACATTTTATTTTAAATAAGTATGAGGAATCAGTACTATATTCTTGTATGATGATAAGAGTAAGGGTTCTTCAGTCAAACTAATAGTCTGCAAAAAAATGTATACACACTTCAGGGAAAGAAATATAATACGATGCTTCTTCCACAGAGAATGTTACCCTCACATGAGGGACCCTCGGGGATGTTGTATATTGCACAAAACCCACTACACTGCCGACCCTTAGAGAAGAAACTGAAAATGCATCTGTAGCAATCTCATTGACCAACATTACCCAGGCAGCAGGTGGCCATACTGATAAATGTCTGGAAGTTCATGGCCACCACTTTGAGCACTTCTTGTAATTGTGGAGGCCAAAGGTAACTTGTGTCAATCTCATGATGTCTCAGTATATTTAGTATTAAAACATCTATGCAAGTTTTTCTTTTCCTGAAGTGTGGCTACATGTTTTTTTGCAGACTCTCTATATTATTTCCTCACTCTGTTCCTTACTAACTGTAAACCTGGGCAAGTTATCTCACCCCTCTGTGTCCATTCTTTCATCTGTAGAATAGGATGAGAATGGCATCTGCGTTGGATTGTTAAGAGGGGCCAATGAAGATAAGGTTCATAAAACTCTAAGATCAGTAGTTGGCACAGATCAAAGTCTCAATAAATACCTAATGATTATTCATTAAGACTTTACATTTATCAAACTGAGAGTTTTAATTTTTGTATCAGCATGCTGATGTAAGGCTTTTGTAGAATCATTGTATCAATGAACCCTGAAGATTTTGAGAAGACTTGGGTTTCTTTTATAAAACAAAAGTATTATTATAAAATTTAAGAGGACAGCATACATATCTTTCATGACAAAATCATAACAATGAACTTTAACTATTATATTTCCTAAAGTACCTTTGAGCTACGCCCTTGGGAATTAGTGCATCTCCAATTTTTCAATCTTAGATATATTTTTTCCTTATCTCATACAGTGACATATAATTGAAAACAATGTGACTCATTAAGATTATACATTACTTTTTATAGTGACACAGGAATAAATTATGTAAATTCTTCCAAAAATAAATCTATATGATACTACAGGCATCATTACAGTTTTGCAATACTGATTTTTAACTTTTTATAATCTGCAAAACTAAGACATCCATAACAGTGGTGATTTTGAATGAGAGCTTATATTTTATAAATTAGGTATATGAAAGCAATGGTTGAACATATTGTACGGAGTAAAGTGGGTATCATAGCTACTCAGCAACAGACTCCTGGTCTGCTGAGTAGCCACACTGACCTTTGGTGAAGAAGCACGTGATGAATAGGAGGGATAAGATGATAAATCATTTTATGGAAGGAAATCGGAGGGAAATGTCTTGCAAAATAAATATATAATTAGACATACTATGAATAATAGTTATCTTTTTTCTGTTATCAATGACTTTTACATTTTCTGGGATGCAGTCAACATATTTATTTATTAGACTAATACCTGCATCAAATAAATACATATATCTATCATCAGCTCTGTATTTACACACTGAAGACCTCAATATATTTGTAAAGGTCTCAAATGCCTTGGTCTTCTTTTTCAATATTGCATTCATTGCCACTTTGAAACCAATTGCATATATAATACTTTTAGCCTGCTCTTCATAACCTACCAGGGTGTCCACAAAGTCTCACTCACATTCCATGCTACTCTAGTAATGAGCCTCACTCTCTCATTGGTGGAAGGAGCCTGCCTCCTACCATATGGATGGGTAAAAAATTCACTTTTCAGACTTGACCTCACCCACTATTGATGTGCTGTTCACCACCAATTAGCAGTGTTGTAATAGAAGAATGTTTTAATTCTCTAAACCATCAACATCTGTGTCTAGTTCTTTCACGTTGCATGCATGTCATCGTACCTTGGTTTGGAAAGCTGGGAGAGTGTCATGATACTAGCGAAGGGAACACTGTACTAACTGATGCTCATCCATGAAAATGGCTTGTGCATGTTTGCTGTTTTAGTAGAACTTTAAATTAAAAATTACAGAAAGCAATACATTTCTTCACTTTTAGCCAAAACATTTATTAAACCAGTCTCAAAAGAGATATACATGATCCATGCTTTCATAAAATCTGTCTGCCAAGAAAATTTGGTCTCTTGGTCTCCTGCATTATGCAGAATGGTAAATAAACCTGGCTTAATTACCCTGTCAGCTGCACTGCCCAAAAACTGAGGCCAGTCTGGCTTTGGCCGCCTGAAAACTTGTATGCTCTATCCCTTGGGTATTCTCACCAAGGCAATTTCTTTCAAACATTTTCATTTTGGTGTGAACATTATTTTAATGCTTTTATATGTATTTCTTTGCTTGGGAGGATAACATATGTATGGGGTTATGGTCTAAAGATGCTGCTGCCTTTCCAGTGTACTTCACGTTATTTAGGGTATTATATTGCATCACATTAAACCATCTTGCCACATAATAAAAATTATTTCTGCACTTGTAGTGGTAGTGCACCAAATATAGCTTAGGAGAAAGGTTTTATAGAGTCCTGATTTGTTCTCACATAAAACGTACTGAAGACTGTGCGTTTCTGAGTGTGTTTTTACACTTCTACATCTTTACCATATTTACGATTATTATCTTAGCTATAGTTTTGCAAAGACTAAAGCACTTGTCTCAGAAATGACTCCTTGTTATTTCCAAAGGAGAATATGGTGGACTTATTCACAGCACAGACCCATCAGCAAATTGGTATTTGCTTTTATAATTTATACAAAACTTCTCTATTTGTTTCCTAAGCATAGGATTTGGAGAACAGTGGATTATTTGTGAGTGTAGGGAGAAAGCTCACTAGCATTATTCTCACTAGATCTTGCTTTCTCATATTCATGTACCTTATTTAATACTGCATTTTGCAATCACTGTACTTCCATAGTGACAATTAATGGTTAATTCTATTTTAAGAATATTTTTTCCAACAAATAAAGGGTAGGATCTCAGTAGTGTAATCATTTGTGTTCAAAACCAGAGACTAATTAACTAGATGGAAAAGTAGATGCTTACTAGTTAGCTAGGGTCCATCTAGTAAACTAACTTCATGGGATAGTCAATCATAATTTATGCTTCATCCATTATCAAATATTATAGATCAAGTTCTTTCATACTTGTTGGCTAATTTTGAAATTAAAAACTTTAATTTCACAAAAATAAAAGATTAATGTACAAGAAAATGTAAGACAGGGGATCCTGTCCCTTAATTTGGATGCAACAAAATATTTCGGCATGCAACTACTATTCAACATTCAATAAACTTCATTTCCTGGGCAATGATTACATGCTCAGAATTGCCATTGAGATTTTGGGATTTTATATAAAACAAAAAATTCATTTGCCCCTTAAACTTTTTGCAATAAAACATCCACAAGGGTGCCTCCTGAGTTATTATGAGCTCTTTCCCAAGTTAAAGTATGAAAGAAAATTTATTTGGTACTTATTAAATATTCACCAATTTATTAAGTATTTAACAGGAGAGAAAGTACTATGCTTGCAACTTTGCTGGTAGAGTTTTGTTCTTTGAGAAGACGATTGCCCTTTTCATCATCATCTCTGTGGTTCTTATTCCTGGGCCCCTCATACGGTCACCTGTATGTTCATGTACCAGACTCAGAGTAACTAGATTGCATGAAGTTGGTTTAGAAGATCAGCAGGGCATCACAGCTAACACTCTGGGCTTTGGGTACCAACTCCAGTGCGTGTAGCTTTCTTTCTTCTCTACACTGTCTCTACTCATTACCTTGTTACATATTAAATTCTCAAATTAGCTCATTAATCAAAGAAACATGCCACCCATATTATAGACCAGTATTTCAAGTCATTTGGGCTTTTCAGAACTGCTTGAGGCAGAAGGGAGCAATCAGTGGGCTTACAGAGTAATCTTCCTGAAACTAGGGGGGCAGCCTGAGCACACGGTGAACGTCTCACAATACTGTCCTCAAAGGTGAAGTAAAAGACCTGGGACCCTTTGAGAAATCAAAGCAGTTAAGAGGGTAGCTTTTGGAGATCCAAAAGAAGAATCATCAAATTTTAGAGCTGCAAAGAGAGAAATTATGTTCAGGTCTGGATGTAACTGTCCAGGCGTGTTCAGGACCCTGGCAGGAGCACTGTGGGGAACAAGACCTTGTCTGGTCATTGCCACTGTTAGGTACAGTCTCAAAAGAAGTAACAACAATGCTTTTTAAAAATAAATTTTTATGTTCATGTGTTATGCAAAACCAGTGTAGCATCTAGGAAAAATTTTATATTTTTAGCACATACAGGGATTTAAAAGATGAAGCTGATTGAAGTTCTCTTTTCATCTCTTAATGAAATACAATTTTGGGTAGAGTTAAAGCAAGGAGGGAAAATCTTACACTCCTGGTAAAGCTATCAACAGGAAGTGAAGGAGTGATCCCAGGTAATAAATGCTTTTTCTGTCTCAATTTACCCATTAGTGGCAGTTAAATAATAACAATTATGAGGACCAGGATTTAGTTCAAGTTATTAATTTGAAGTTATTCAGTGTTTATTTGTCAAACAGTTGTTAAGTTTTCTCTATGGGCCAGGGCACTGGACTAGGTGGAAGAGATAGAAAAATGAGCAAGTTATTTGAAAAAAATGAGTGGTTTTGAAGAAAGTGAGAACTTAGGAAAATGTGAGCAAAGGAACTATGAGGAGCTGTGTGGTATGGTAAGTGATTATCTGTATCCCGCAGATGAGAAACTAGTAAAGGTATTTAAGCAGTTATGATAACTTTTTAAAAACTATGTGTTTAAAAGATAATAGAGGACACACAATCTCTCTTTTTTGCCTCTCCTTGGATTTGTTTAAGTGAGATGCTATGGGGGAGTCTTTAGAACATTATTTTTATACTCTTCAGGGTCTCATTGACCCCTCCCTTGCCTCTTAATTACTTCCATTGTAATTGACCTTTAAGAAATGCTAGTTGTGTCAAAGTGAAAAAAATATGGTAAATGTAGTCCCTGGAGGTGATTAAATCCTGAATTGTAATGTATGTTCCTGAGTCACTCGGTTGGACAGCCCATTATTTCCATTAGCAGTATAATGCCACCCATGCGCTCCCTTTGCTTTGGCTTACTCTACACAGCTGAGGGTGGCTGGTGCAGCCCTGGAAACATGAGGATGTCTAGGAGGGATGACAACTTAAATTCGTAAGTGTGAGCAGATCCAACCATTGGCCAAACTGTTTCTGTGGACATAATGACTTTTGAACATTATTTGTAAAATTGCCATAAGAACTGTTTCTAAAACATTGTGACATTTTGGGACTTTTAAAAGCTGGACAGATGGTACAAAATCCTCACGATTTTTTCAGAGTTGCAAGTGAGAACAGAAGACAAATAAGGCATATGAATACACTGCAATATGCACTGTACATACAAGGATGATAAAAATGCATTGAATGTTCGAATTAAAAATTTTTAATTATAGTAAAAGATGCATTGTAATTAAAGCCCCCCAAAATACCCTTTTCCTTCGACTATTCTTATCCCGTCATTCTTACCACTTTCTGAAGTACTTCCGGAAGTCTTCTTTCCAGAGAGTCTTTAAGTGATATGATATAAATTTTGTTGAATAGTATGGTGAAGTGCTGTCCAAAAGAAAGGCAGGGTCATAAGCACGTTACAGTGCGTCCTCATCCACCTTATTCACTGTGCCTAGCGCCATGTGACTTCTGGCCCTTCCACAAAGCAAAAATGACCATGAACGGTAAATGGTGTAGATATTTTTTAGGACACAGAACCTAAATGTTGAAGAGATGTTTCAGACATTTAGGACAAGGAGACAGTACACAACAGTACAACTACAGACATGAAAGAACACTTCCAGAACTGATTCAGAAAGTGGCAAGAATGATGGATTAAGCGTGTGTGTTCAAAGAGAGGAAAAGAATTTTGAGGGAGATTAATGCCAATGAGTCAATTTCTGTAATAAAAACTTTAAAATTTATACACATCATGTATTTTGATTGCACCTCATATTTTGTATAAAATGTATAATATGATAAAAATCAGAATGTTTCCAGCAAAGAAGTACTACTCCTCTGGGATGTTAAAATTGTTTCATGCAAAAGGCGTCCATAATCAAATAACTTTGCCAATGATGAATTATTTTATTTTTCTCTTTCTTAAAAATATAACATATGTTAGCACTTTAAACCTTTCTAGAAGTTCTATATTTTAAAGAAACCAGTTTAACTTTGTTTCCCCTAATGCTTCTAAAACTTATTTGGTTTTGGAAATTCTCTCTTCCTCAGAACATGTATTAGCATCTCATGGGAATTTAGTATCCTAACAAACATTTTCTGGGAAAACTATGCATAGAATATGAGTAGATGTAACTTACTATGAATGCAGAGGTGCTCATACGGAGCATTAACAGAACACATTGCCCTTGATTAAGGAACAAAAAGTCCTGAAATGAGCTGTATACTTGAAGGCTTATGACTGAGTATTGTGCCTGGAACAAAGTAGGCACTCAACAAATTATCTACAGTGGTGAACTGACTTCAGTACACACACTTCACTCTCCAACTGTTTGGTCTCTGGTGGTCAGTCTCCTATGTCACTTCCTAAAGTTCCTTTTGCATATGGCCAGACATTAAACTGAGTAAGTTATGGTCCCTTATAATTAAATCTCTGTGCTTGATGTATTTTAACTTACTGTGTTACAGCAAGGAGCTTCTTCAGGGGGTTGTAAAATGCTCCTCAGCGTGAAACTCTAGCAGATCATGTGGCCATTAACCATGACAGGGTTGATTTTTCAATGTTACTTTAACGCTGCCCTTATTGAAGATCACATTAGTCTTCAGGCCCCACTGCTCTTCCTGGGACTCAGTCTTTCATCATTCCCTGACCTGAAGGCATGTCTTCTGTTAGGCTTCCATCATTTCAGAATTTACAGCTGTGCTTTCTATTTACTTGGGAACTCAGGTGCTCAAGTCTGCTCTGTATCTTGTGAAATTTAAAAGATATCTATTCTCTTCCTGTGCAATTGTCTCATCTCCCAAGGTTTACCATAAACCTCTTCTACAAACATTGGTTTAATACCAGGTAATGTTTGAAGATACAGAGATGAAACATACTACCACCCCAGATTGTCTCCCGGTGTAATAACAAAGCATACACACACGCGGAGTTCTATGTGAGAACAGATGTGCTCCTACTCCACAGAATGCAGTTATTTCAGCGGACAGTTCCCCAAGAAGAGTCACAAGATGCCTTTGGGTTCTTTACCTTTCTCCTTTCATTACACACCTGAAAAAAAAAATCCTGTCTCTTCAAGAATCAAACTCCTATTGGAGAAAAATCACACAATTAGGCCGAGGGATTTCTTTTTAAATTTATGATAACAAACTTCAAATTAACTCCCAACAATGTTTGGTAGATCTTCAGTGTTTCCTTAAGCTCAATACAATATTTTGGATATTACATTTTCCCTCCAAAGCCCACGTGAATGAAAGCTTTGCTCCCTGGCTTCTGATACATTAGGAGGTGAGACATATGCAAGGAAGTTAGGTGATGGACGGGACGTGAGACTGTGAAGATGACGTGTAGACCTGGCCCTTTCTTGTCTCTCTACCATGCACTCCTGACATCATATTCTGTGGCATGAAAGGGCTAAAGCAACAGGGCCAAGTGACTGTGGATTGAAACCTCTGACGCTCTGAACCAAACTAAATCTTTCTTCACTGTAACTGAATATTCATGTATTTTGTCACAGTGACAGGCAGCTGACTAACGCATTCAGTTTGGGATTCTTTTGACAACTCAGCAGTTTCACTTCTTTCTTGAAATTTTGTTCTTCCCTTAACTTATAACTACTCATCCTTATCTGATCTTGCTTCATTTTTCAAACACAGAACACCTCTAACACCCTCATCTTCTCACCTTCAGACACAGGGTTCCTGCCTCTGTGCTTGCATTCTTTCTGTTACCTTGAGGGCAGCGTTGCTTCTTCCATCCACACTCAGTGCTTCCACTGGTGCCTCATGAAGGCGTTTATCACTTCTATTTCTCCTGTCTCCTGCTTAATGAAGTGTTCCCTCTCTGCTGGGGCATTTCTGCCACATCTTTTCCTATGTTAAAAAAAAATTGGCCAGGGATATAGCTCAGCAGTACATGTGCATGCCTGGCAAGCTCAAGGTCCTGAGTTTGATTCCCAGTACAAAAAAAAAAAAAAAAAAATAGAGGAAGAGGAGGAAAAAAGAAAGGAAATTTGTCCTGGACCCTCCTTTCATTGCTGGTCCATTTCCATGTGTGCCACATCTAAGTGTACTGAAAGGCTGCGGGCACTCCGTCTCCACGCCGTCACCTCTCTGTCACTCTTCTGGCCTCTCCATCAGGCTCCACTACCGTATCCTCCATCATGCTAATGTTAATAGCACTGAAGTGCATGAATTCTCCTTTTCCATGCTCACCTCATCTTATTAGACTTTTCAGCATCACGTAACATGATGTGGTGACCCTTCTCTGCCCTTGACTTGTGTCTTTGTTCTCATTGTCGTTTTATTCACTCCCCCTCCTTTGATGGTGGCTTCACTGTTCTTTGATGGTGGCTTTATTGTTATTTTTTAGAACGTGTCTCCCTTCTTTAAATATATATAT
>NW_004955436.1:7509934-7517246 GCF_000276665.1 Chinchilla lanigera
TTGCAGTGTTCTTTTGTGTCATGTCTCCCTTGAGCTGCATACTGAGATCTGATGACCCACTTGAATAGACTTCACCAGTGTTTCAGTTTAGGGCAGATCACAAAGTTTGCACTCTTCTCTCCACTCACTACTGGTGTGGGATTCTTCTCTTCCCAACCATCATCTCCCAGTAGGTGTCCAGATCTTTCTCAAGGTGTATGAATCCCTGGGATATTACAGAGTGATTTGTCTATTTCTCTGGATAAGGTAAGTCAGAGAGGGGCCTGCTTCCCACACAAACAGAAGTCTGTATGACTCTGGTGAGTTAAGCTCCAAAGGTTTCAAAGCAGCCACTTCTGTGCTGTCCGCTGCCCAAGTCCTAATCCCTACAGCTACACCATGTTTTGCTTTTTTTTTTTTTATTAGACTGTTGATACAAATTGTTTCTTCTATGATTCAGCTTCTTTTTATTTGACAACTTAGGCTCATTTTAGGAGCAATTGAAAAACTCACCTAATTAAAATTTACAGATCGTAAAGTTTAATTTAGTGGTCAGGCTAATCTTCCTCCGGGCTATGGAATGTCAGAGATGACTCTTTCAGTGGGAGACCACTTTCAACCCCTTCTTTGTTGGTTTCAGTGATCTCTAACCAAGACACCCAATTGGAAGTCTCAGAAATCATCCTCAATATGGGTTGCAACTGGAGTACTTAGACAGTGAAGACTCTGTTCTCAATAATTAAAATTATTAAAAAGGAAAGTGTTACATATGATGCTTTAAGAACTAACTGGAGAGTCTTAGAAATAGTTCAGTGCTTTAGGGTTTTATGGTTGACATTCTAATAATCTGAAGTGGTGAATGGACGTTTGCTTTGGGCACAGGGAAAAAGTAGCGATAGGAATACTTCAGCAGAGATAACTCACAAGTGTGAATCTTCACCTTCTTTGTTTTGTGCATGTCATACAATCTTGAAAGCAGACTGTATTCTTCTAATGCTTCCTCAAATAAACATCGATATGTTAAAATAGATCATCATTTTAAAGCTACAGGTTATTTTTCTCTGGAGGTGGAATTAGCTTACAAGATACCCCCATAGTCTTGCACAAGAGCCACGCCTTTGGCTATATTGTGGGGTGCTCTGAGAATCTGTAAGTTTTTTGCACCCTTTCTCTGTGCATTAGCTGAAATTATGTGTAGCTTATTTTGCTTTGTTTTCCTATTTGCATAATTCAACTTACTTTTCTGTAAAGTGGCAATAATAATAACACATAGTACACAGGGCATCTGAAAGTAAAATTAGAATAATTTGTTTATAATAATTAGAATGCACCTGGTATGGATTGAACATGTATTAGATATTGTTATATATTATTCATCTATGCAATATAAGCTTCTTAAGTAGAGAGTAGGTTCAGGGTGCTGAGCTGACAGAGACATTCATTGTTTCATTCAAGTAATATTGTTGAATAAATGTCATTGTTTCTTTTTCCTAGAATCAGTAGTACTTAAAATGAGTTGAGTGTGGCTCTAGGTACTGAGGACAAAGTAGTGAATAAAACAAAGTATGTGCCTTCCCAAATCTTATTATAAGGCAAACAAGAGGCAAAAACCAAATAAATATACAGTACAGTATCAGGACATATGGCTTTGGAGAAAACTTCCAAAAGAAGTTTGCATGTATAAGTGAGACAGACATAGACTTTACACTCAACTAGTTAAACTCTGGATAAAATAAGGACAAATGTGGGTTTAAAAATGAAACAGTGAAGCAGTTGTGAGCGGTGACAGGGTCAAGCGGCAGAGATGGGTGCTGCTGGTTAAAATGTAGGGAAAGTTTGCTGGGCTGTCAGAGGCCAAGAAATTGAAACTGGATGTTGAGTGGCTCCGCCATATGCATCCCGACAGCACTGGCCTGTACTGTGGGGAAGTCCTGGACTAGAACCTTCTCAAATCATACAGAGCACAGATGCTACTGTAAATACAAGACAAGGTGTTGGTTTAGCACATGCATTCTGTTGTTGTTGGATGAAATGCCCTGGAAATATCTGTTAGATCAATTTGTTGCTTGCTGTACTTTAACTCTGTTATATCTTTATTGACTTTTGGTCTGACTGAACTATTTTTGGGGTATTAATGCCTTCACTATGATTGCAGTTTTGTCTACCTTGTCTTCTTATTGCAGATATTTCTTGTTTTATGAAATTGGGTGCACTGTCATTTTGCGCTTACGTATTTACAATTGTTATCTGTTCGTGATAAATTATTCTCTTTACCAAAATGTGGTAACCTTCTTTGTCTCTTCTGACCAGCTTTGGTTTGGATTCAATTTTGTTAGAAATCAGAATAGGTACTCTTGTTGCCCTTAGCCACAGACTTAGGCTCCTTCCTTTCACTATGAGTCTGAGCATGCTTTTGTGAGTGAGATATGTATCTTATAGTCAATATATAGTTGCCTATAAGTTTCTCTGTTATCCACCTGGAAGTTTGTGTCTTTTGATTGGAGAGTCAAAACCACTTATGCAGAGTATTATTATTGAAAAATATGTGCTGATTCTTGACAGTACCTCATTTTTATAGTGCTGGTTATAGCTTGTGTCTAGATGTCCCCTTCAAAGCCTCATGGGGTCATATGCAGGGCTTTTCAAAGGGGGCTGGATCTAGAGCATGTGATGCTTTGTTTAAGTGTGTGATTACTAAATTAGTGCACTGATTGCTTTGGCATAGTTCTGGGTGTGGACAATGGGAATGCCTACCCTGGGTGTGAGTGCTGCACACCCTAAGGGCATGTAGCATGAATAGAATATAAGGGACAGAAAGAGGGCTTCTATTGCTGTTTGTTGCTGTTTCTTCACTACTTTGCTACTTTGCTGAATTCTGCACTCTACGAACTGTTTCTCCTCTGTGATGCCACCCTGGCTTGAAGCCAGCCAACTATGAACTGAAATCTCTACGAACTGTGAGCTAAATAAAGTTTTCCTCCTTTAACTTTGGGTGTCAGGTATTTTGTCTCAGCAACAAGAAAAGCAACTAAGACAGTAATTGATTCCTTCTTGTTTTCCTTTTGTTTAGCTACTCTCCCAGTGAGATTTATTCTTTTGTTTGGGCTCTGAGGTGTTGTCTTTCTTGCCTCTGTTTAGGATTATTTGGAATATTTTCTGCAGTCCTGGTTTAGAGGTGATAAGTTTCTATTGTTTATGTTTATCATGGAAGGTCTTTATTTCTCCACCAATTTTGAAGAATAATTGTGCAGGATGTAGCCATCTAGATTGGCAATTATTTTTCCTTTAGGGATTGAAAAACTTCACTCATGACTCAGCTGGCCTTTAAGGTTTGTGTCAAGAAATCTGCTCTTATTTTTATGGATATACCTCAGTAGGTTAGTTGGTGCCTTTCTATGATAGTTTTTAGTGTTCTTTCTCTGTTTGGATTTCTGGAATTTTGACTGTGATGTGTCATGGAAATATTATATTTTTTTTGGCTGTGCATACTTGGGGTTCTAAATGCCTCATATATCTGGATATCTATTTCATTTCTTAGTTTTGAGAAATGTTCTCAAATAATTTGTTGAAGAAATTTTGATACCATTCTCTCTGCCTGTGCCCCTCCCTCAAAACCTATGCTCCTGAGTTTATGCTTTTATAGTCAACTAGGAGTCTTGGTTCAGTTTTGGTTATCTGGCATTGCCTTCCTGAATTCACTCACTTGCTATTTGCATTGTCTTTAAGTTTGCTGACTATCACAGTGATCGATTCTTTCAGCTGTTTGGTTACATGTTCTTTAGTCTTGTTGATATTAACTGATTCATTTATCTGCTTATTCTCTCTTCTGAAGACAATAATTATTGGTTTTTTTTTTTTTGGTCTGGAAATTCACCCACTTTTGTGTCTGAGATCCATTTTGTGGGAGCTGTCAATTTTGGGGCGTAGTTTGGAGGGTTTTCTCATAAGTATCGTGTTTTTGTGTTGAAGATTGTAGATCCATTTTGATAGAAAGATCAGGCTTTTGATAGTACAGATGTCTTTAGTAAGCATATTTCTCCCTGTGATTTGTCCTTGGCTTGGGGAAATGAGTCAGTGTGCCAATATTTATAGTATTTCATCTATGTAAAGTACTAGGATTTGTCTTAGTACTGCACTGTGGGAAAACAAAAATTTCTGGTAATATCAACATCCAGAAAAGCCAATCATATATCAACACATAATATCAAACTTGTTCAAACAGCTTTTTAACTCTTTTAATAGCTCAGCAAGAGGAGGGAGTAGTAATGATTAAAAATAGACTGGAAATGAGGAGAAAAGGAATAAAAAAGGAAATTAAAAAAAGAGAAGAAAGGAAAATAGAGAAACCAAAGAAAATGAAATTAATGCAAAAATAGATTTTGATATTATTTTTATGCTCAGATGGAAGGATATAGAAAAAAATTTAGAGTTTATGCATTTGGTTCAAAATAGAAAAGGAAATGCAAGTTGAGAAACTAACTAGATATTATCAGGTAACTGAGACCTTGTTTCAAAAGCTCTCCTCTACTTTGCTATCCCAGGGAAAGTTGAGGAATACAATATAGTAGGATAGAGAAAATTAAATGCTGATAAAATTCATATTAATAATAATAGCATATGAGAGGAGCAAAAAAAAATGAAGCAAAAATAATTAGAGAAAAACATAAAAAATTACAAGGAGGGGAAGCAGAGAGCTGGATGGTATGTGGAGTGATGTAGAGAAAGAGTAGTCTACATGGTGAGAGAAGAGGTGAAGGGGTTGTAACCAATTGTTGAACTGACTGTCCAAGAAAGTCACATATCCGTAAGAAGTGGCCTCTGCTGTGGGATCTGCGACTAAACAACTCAGAGCCCTATATTACTAAGGCAGAAAACTTATACAAATCACTGTGTCTTAGTTACTTTTTCTGTTGCTGAGACCAAATACCCAACACCAACATGTTAAGGGAGGAAAGGTTTATTTAGCTCACAGTTGTAGAGGTATAGGTCCATAATCAGCTGGCTCCAAGGCAGGATGGCTTGGCAGAGGGGCATTGTAAAGGAGAAACAGTTCATGGCAGGCAGAAGACAGCAAGAGCAAGCAGGATCTAGACAAGCCTCTCTGTGCCCTATATTGTATCCTGGCTACTGGAGGTTAGGGCGGTGCCAAACTAACCGGTGCACTGATTTAATAATCAAATACCTTTAATCTTAGTAGCACACACTCTAGATCCAGCTACCTCTGAGAAAGCCCCACCTATGATTGCATGAGGCTTTGGGGGACAACTAGGCAAAGCCATAACAAGCTGTATATGGATGTACATGTATAAAAGACCAACTCTAATCATCATCAATAAAATAGCAATAGAAAAGCAAAAAAGAGAAAAAATGGAAAATATATATATGAAAAAAGAAAGAAGAAAACATGCACACACACAAGAGAAATAAAAATGGAGAAAGACTGTCATTTTGTTGGGGGATAAACATCCCTGAGCAGACTCTCCACACTGTTGTCTTCAGGTCACTATTTTCAGGAGCTGGGGGGTTTCCCTGGGAACTGTGGAGTGGAGCTGGAGCCATGCTTTTGGTCTCAGCCTCAGAGGCCCTGTTCACATCCCTGCTCCGCCTCACAGCTGGCCCTGTGCACTCTGACCGGTCTCTGTCCAGAGTGCCAGGCTGTGCACCTGCCACAGACTCCATGAGGAGCTCTGCCCTTCCCTCCTCTCTGGTCACTGGCATGCTTGGCTCACAGCTATGATGGATTTCTCCAGTTCTGGAGCAGTTTCCCCAATCACCCTCTGGCCTGTGATCTCAGCAGCACCCAAGGAACAGCTCTCTACACTGATCCACTGGTTTTTCTCCTCCCCCAGTGCAAGGCAGCTGTCTTAGCTCCATGGACATTTCTCAGACTTGTGGTTCCAACTGGACCCAGTGGTGAGGAGGGGAGCGTTTGCCCCTCTGTCTGTGTCTCAGTCCTCTGAGTCTCTGAGTCATAATTGCCTTTATGTACTGTTCTGTGGCCATGTAAGCCTGTGCCTGGCTGTCAGAGTCCGCAGTCACAGCTTCTGGCTCTGCTCCAGTTCTCCACAGTTCTCTCTGGCTTCCAGTTCCCACAGCACCTGGTATCAAGGGTTCCCTCCCTTGCACAAATATCTCAGGCTCCTAGGTCTCCACATTCCGATGGGGATACCTCTAGGACTGGCTCTGGGATGGGTTGGTGGTGCGGTAGGATGAGCAGCAAGCTGGCTTTCACTTCCAGGGGCCGTCTCCCAGACTTGCTCTATGAGTAGCACTGGGGTAGCCAGTGGCTTCAGCTCTTATTTAGCTTCCCTTACTTCTGTCTTTCAGCAGTTTGCTATGTTGTGTGGGTTGTATTCTGGTGGGTGTTTTTGGTACCTCTCAAGGCAGCCGTGCAATCAATAACCTGGGCGAGTGCCTTGGTGTGACCAAGGGTGCTGTTTCCTCTAGAGAGCTATCATGGAACCCTTCCAACTGACTGCTTTGTAATTGTGGCATTCTCATGCTGGCGTTTTGAGACTTTTTGTTTTTTAAATAAAAGGATTTGGGGTTTAATAGGCATCCTAAGAATATTCTAAAAAAAAACAAGTAAAAATTAACTTAGTTTTTTTGGCATACAAATGCAAGTTGCATAATAAAATCATAAGACGTTGCATGTCAAGATTATAAGACCTCGGAGTATATTTCAGAGATCAAGAAATTGATTTCCTTTAGAAAATACTCCTGATTCAAGTTAATATGATGATGAATCCCCTATTTAGCACTCACCCTCAGAGCACTCCTGCCCTAGCTGTTGTCTGATAGTGTGATATAAGAAGTAGTAGGTTACCTATACTGGCCCGCCAGAGTGCTCCCTAGTAAAACCTGAAGCCAGATAAAAAAGGGCATTCTCTAAGTTCTGCATGTTGTGGGTTGTTACAGATCCCCAGTAAACACAGATAAATCACTTAAAGAACAATGAGGCCTCTTTTTCTGGCGTGTGACTGGTGGTCTGGAGTGACACCCTGACCCATTTCCCTATTTATAGTATCTTGGGGTGGTGGTCAGGCCTGGAAGAGGACACGGACCTGGAGCAGGAGCTCGGGATCTTGCTTTCTCAGCCCATGGCTGCTTTTGTCTGTGTCAAAAAAATAACAAACTGGGATCTCATCTTACTGAAAAGTTTTTGCACATCCAAATAAATCACCAGGGAAGTAAAAAGAAAACCCACGAATTGGGAAAAATTTCTAGCTGACTGTCCTTCAGACAAAGGAGTTCTATCTAGAACATATAAAGAATTTAAAAAACCAGGCCCCCTAAATTCAAAGACCTAGTTAAAAAAATGGGCATCTGAGTT
>NW_004955436.1:7521021-7568709 GCF_000276665.1 Chinchilla lanigera
TGCTAGTATCTTATTGAGTATCTTTGCATCTATATTCATTAAGGAGATTGGTCTGTAGTTCTCTTTCTTGGTTGGGTCTTTCTCTGGTTTTGGTATCACATACTGAACACTTTAAAAGACAGAAGTTGTTTGTTTTAGTCTTCAAGAAACTAAAAGTTATGGAGTAAGAAATATTGCTTTGCCCAGGGAATCATATTCAGTATACCTTGTCTAGTTTGTATGGCTGAAGTCATAATGAATAAAAAAATGCAATGAAAAAATCATGGCACCACCACTTCCCAGGGCTACTGTAATTAATAAAAAAGTTAGCTTCCAACATAAAGATTGATTCAACATTTTCTGTGTAGAATTGTACCTTTTCCCCTTACAGATGGAAACACGTACAAATGTGGCCTGGGCTTGTTGTTTTGCTTATGTTACAGCATTGCTGTACAGCATCAGCACATAGCAGTACTCAAGAAATTTTTATGTGAATGCTAGTCAGAATGATGCTAAATATTCACAGGGTTCTGTACCTTGTTTTGAATCATATGGCTTCTTTTGAGACAACCATGTTGACCTTGCATTGATGACACAAAAGCAATCCGTGAATAAGACTGCATGTCAAAGCCAGGGCCCCAAACCACACATGTAATTATTGATCTTTCTGCCACTCCACAGAGGTAGGAAAAAACATTCAGTTCTATTTAAGGATGCTTTTCATGTTACTTCTCTTAATCTCAGTTGTTCAATACACACATATCTTTTTAATATTCAATGTGCAGAGGCAGGAGTATGCGTAACGCAATGCTACTGCATCTTAGTTGCTTTCTTATTGCCACAGCGCAATACCTGACTGGCACAATTTAAAGCATGAAAGGTTTACTTTGGCTCACAGTTTGTAGAAGTTTCAGTTCATAGTTAGCTGGCTCCAGAGCAGGGCAACCTGGTAGGGGAGACATAGTCCACAGCATGGTAGTGGGAAGCAGAGAGAGAGAGAGAGAGAGAGAGAGAGAGAGAGAGAGAGAGAGAGAGATGAAGGGAGGGAGAGGCCATACCCCCTGTGACCCACCTCCTCTGAGGAGGCTTCACAAACTCACCCATGGGTCACACCTCCATGATCCAGTCACCTCCTACAAGCCTCACCTGTGAGTGCACAGGCTTTAGGGGGCGCATCTAAATATAAACCATGAAGTACTATATGATGTCTGATACTGGTCAAGAGAAAACTTCCATTTGTTGACTTCTGGTGTATTGTCAGAGAAGAATCTCCAGAATTACCTGAAAAAATAAGTTTAAAATACTTTTTTATTTTTCTCATTCTGTGTCTATGATTTGCTTTTTGTACCTCACAAACAACATATGGCGGCAGATTAAATACAGAAGCAAATAGGACAATACAGCTATCTTCCATTAAGTCAGACTTGAATGAGATTTGCAAAAGAGAAAAAAAGTAAAAAAACCCCATTCTTCTCACTAATGCTTGTATTGTTTTTATTCTTTAGGAGGAAATATAGCTTTGGGGGAAAAGTTATTTATGTTGATGTATAAAGTGTTTATTTTCATGTTAAATGAATGAATAATGTATTTTTTTAAACAGGCCTTTTCTTACTTGGAGCCCAGATTTTAGTTCAGTCATCTTAGCATCTGTGTTTGTGACTTAAAAGGTTTGGGACCCAGGGAAATGTTTATCCACATCTTTTGCATTGTTCTTTTCAGGAACTAGATTGGCCTGAAAATGTGTGGGTGTTGCAGCTGCCTTTACCACTGGTAGATACAGCACTAAAACAGAAGGAAGATGTGAGCAGCAAAAGTACTTAGGAATAGAATAAAATACAAATTAAGTTTTCAAATGATCCAGTTCTTCTTTTTCTTCATGGCCTATTTTATGGTTTTAGAGGTAATCATATATTTGTGTCTTATTTGAAGACATTTCAGCAGATGGAATTTGAATAGCATATAGCAATGTGAAAACAATAATATTAAATATCTTACATTATTCTCAAATTCATATATTATTTCAGACAACACAGGCATGAAGGATGATACTGAGTATTATTGTACACGTAGAGACATTGCTGTAAGGTATGGTGAAGACTGCAGTATAAGCAACAATAATTTATTTGCTGAAGTTAAGGTGTTTGTAATATTTCTGTGATATGTCTGTGATCTCATTTTAACGTTTGAACAAGAGATGTAAGATGTAAGATGTATGGTTCATATACAAGTCTTAGAATTTTATTGATTCTTATTGATGGGACCTCAGAATAAACTACTTTCTATAAACTGCGATCTATAAAGTATAAGCAACTACATTAACTGAAGTAATGTTGTTTCACTTGTCGTCATTGTTAATACAATGTAGATTATTGGTTATGATAGTTTTTTCATTGAAGGCAAGACAAACACATTTTATTGTATAGGTACTTAAGTACAGAAGCACAATTTATCTTTATTTCATTACTTATCAAAGGACTGTTAACTTGTTAACAGTATATTCCTAAATGCCTAATAGTAATTAAATAGATCTCTCTACATATATTTCACTTTTTGAAAGATGGAGCTGTCAAATTTGGATAAAAGAAGCTAATTTATTTAACTGTTTACTAGTTTGTTTTGAACTTGGGAAGATTGTCTATGGCAATACTAACTACGCCTGATCTCGTCTGTACTTGGGAGTATTTAGAGGTACACTAAGCAACCCCAATTCTACTCTAGAGCCGGCCCCTCAGCTGCTTTGAGGGGACCTGGGTTTCCACTGTCCCATCACCCATCCCAGCCTACATCAAAGATGGAGAATTCATTTGGAGAATGGAGTCATGGTGATGACTGTTTTCTTGAGCAGGCTGGTGGCGCACTCTCTGTTCCCAGGCTCTTACTATTGCGGAATAGTATTGGTGGCATTTCCCAGCTCAAGTAAACTGAGGGAGTTTTCAAGAAAATCATCAGAAAGCTTAACATGGCTCATTAGGTAGTAAGAGAGGCAGAAGGATTTACATTTACTCCTGCCTGGTGGACATGAATTGAACAGCCTCGCAGCTGGGCAGAGTTCCTGAGAGCAAGGCACATTCCTAGCAGGGAAGGAGAGATTGCACATTTCCCAGCACCAATGTGGATACCCCAGCATAGATCCCACATGGGGTTGTCCTAAGATAGACTCCACCCTATAGGGCCACGTGGAGGAGGAGAAAGGACCCTAAGAGAAAAATAAATGGCTATAATCGAGAGCTGTGGGAGAAACTAAGAGAGGCAGAAGTGACAGGAGACATCTCTTTTACCAAGGGAAACAGGAGTTCTCCAAGAGGCAGATCCTAGAGGCACACACAGTTGTCCCTCGGGAGACAGAAGACGTGAACATCAGCGCCTAGTCTGCGCCAACACCAGATTCAACTTCACCAGGGAAATAGCGAGGGGAGACGGAGCCTGGACACTGGGAAGAAACCCTCAGCCTGCACGTGCTCCTGAGCCTCCATCATGCCAGTCTCACGTAGTTCCAAACTAGAGGGAGGGGGAAGCTTACACGAGACCGGAGTTCTCATATCGGACCAGGACAGACTTCTTAATATTTTGAAAAGGGAAGTACCCATGAATTATTTATGTGTTCTTATTAAACCTGTGGCCATCCTGCCACAGTTTCCATCAGGACAGCAAAAGAGGGACTCATCAAAGTGCATTAACGAGATGTTTTGAGGAAGAATACAGAGCCGCTGCCTTCTCTACAAAGTACAGATTTTTTTGAGTAGGATGATTCTCTGTGAAACATTGGTTTGGAGAATGAATTAAAATAAACCATGACTTTTGTTTGCCTTCACAAAAACATGGAATTTAAGTTGAATTTTAAACTTTTGCCTGGGAAAACATTAAAAATACTTTGTAAATAGTAATGTAAATCATTTAAACATCTTTTTTTTTGTTTGTTTGTTTTTTGTTTTTTTTTTTTGTTTTTCTCTGGTACCGGGAACTGAACTCACGACCTTGCGCTTACCAGGCAGGCGCTTTGCCGCTGAGCTAAACCCCCAGCCCCTCATTTAAACATCTTAAAGTCGATACTTTGGTATGAGTAAAGAATAGATCAAGTACAGCAGGTGCTTAAAGAATAGTTTGAGGTGAAATCCAGACAGGACCTTTACTTTTAGTCAAAGAGTATAAAGATATTTATGAATTAATCAGAAAGAGAAGCTAGAAATGTAAATCTGAAGTTTTATAAACATTATTCACAGTCTTTGTATATATCTACATCTACATCTATATCTATATCCCTGTGATGGTTCATTATAGAATAGAAAGTGCTTGTCTGGGGTTTTTTTTTGGTTAATTTTTGACCGCCGAAATTGTTGAAAAAAACCACCCCTTTATGATGTCTCTTCAGCCTGATGGTGGACTGGACTCAGCTGGGCAGTTCTACTTCATGTCATATCTCTGGATGCTGAAGTCCTTCTGGGGTTCAGTCAAACTGGCACACACGTGTTCACTCACGTGTCTGGCTATGGAGCTCGACTGTCAGCTGGAAACCTGGCTAGGACTCACTGCCAGCCTGAGTGCTTCCATTCTTCTCCATGCAGATTTTCTTTGTGTCCTTGGCTTTTCGCAGCATTTTGGTTGCATCCAGAGGGCAGTTCCTCAAGAATGAATGCACCAAGGGAAGGAAAGTGAGGGAAGCTGCTTGTCTTCTTAAAGCCTCAGCTCAGCAGTCTCAAAATATCCCTCCTGCATTCTGTTGGTCAAAAGAGTACATAAGCAACTCAGATTCAAGTGAAAGGGGAATAAATTCCCCCTCTTCCTAGGAGAATGCCATACTTATACAAATAGGGAAGGAAATAAAGCCTGAAACTGCAGAGTGCAGTCATCCTATCAAATTCTGAATTCAGAAGATCAAGTTTTGTTATATCAGACATAATTTTAAATTTTACAGACTCTGTCTAATATGGCATATGATACTTTGGCAACCCAGAAAAGTCATTAAATCATTAAGTAAATCATTTCAAACTTAATGATTTAGTTCTAATCCTAAGTGCAATGAAGAAGCAAAAGAGTGGGTAAAAAAAAAAGATCACACTCTTGAGACAATCTTAGGGGAAGTGGCTTTAAAGTTGGAAGATGAAGAATGCATACAAGTTAATCTGCAGACCCTTAGGGGAAGGGGCTGCTCAGACCGACAGAGTAGCACGTGCTCGTGTCTCAGGTGTGAAGTCTCAGGGAACATTTGACAACTGACAGATATTCAGTGTGGCTGCCGTATATTCTGCAAAGAAAGGACAGATGACTGTAAACTGCACTGACTGCAAACATATGCTACTGAAAGAACAAAAGGACAGAGGGGTGGAGAGCTAAGCAGCGCTGTGCTTCATGAATGATGATAAAGTTCCAGGAAGAAGTGAAGTGGAGAGGGATTAAGAAATATTTTGAGCTGGACAGAACGACCACGCCTGACCATGACAGTGAAGTGGGGAAGACAGACGAAAGGGCAAAGCTCACTATTAGAGAGAAACACTGAGAGAATCTCTGATTTTCATTTACTCATTTTCTAACTGTTATGGTTTGTGTCTAAACGTTCCCCCTAAATCCTCATGCAGTCATGGGGCGGGCTTCTAGAGTTTTTGATTGATCCATGGTCCAATGCTGGGATTATGGGTGCAAATGCTACACCTGCCCAGGGGCAGGTAGTTTGCATACAATGTAAGGGAGGGAAAGAGGCTGCTTGCTGCCGCTGTTTCTCCTCTTCTGCTCTGGTTGCTTTTGTTGTTCTCCACCCCGACCCCCACCATGAACCGCTGCCCTCTGCCATGTGCCACTCTGCCTCGGAGCCAGCCAAGCATGGACTGAAACCTTCACAGACTGTGCGCTAAATAAACCTTTCCTTCCTTCATTTTGGGCATCGGGTATTTTGTCCCAGCGATGATATAAAAGTAACCAAGACACTAACCATTAGTGAATAATACTTTTACGTCTTTCAAATTGAACACAAGTGAGTGTAGCTTTGTTTGTTTTTACTTTCATCTAGAGTATGTTCTGCCTGTACTCTTAACGCTTGGTCCTTGCCTGCTTTTGGACTCAGGTTCAGAAGACTCCTTCAACTGATACATTTTTGGACTTCACATAAAAGTGAAGGAGGATCAAGAGAATGTTACAGTTCTGTTTGTAGTTCTCTGTTTATAAGAACATACAGCAATCAATGTTTGCACCCCATGCAAATATGGTTTCCATTTTGTCCTTGAAATATGAGAAAAGTTGTGCTGCCAGCACATATTTACTCCTGCCAAGCTCCTTGTTCTTTCCAGGATGTAAAGATGTCTTAAAGTTTTGCTTCCAGTTTTTTTTTTTTTTTTTTTTAAGTTTGTCTCATTCTGAAGTGAGGGACACCTGCTAAATGACAACACTTGTTACCATGATGAGAATATTAGCCGGAGTGATGTACCCACAGAGGTGATGAATAAACACCAGTTGCCACAAGTCTATTAAGAATATTAACTGTGGTCTTATTTATTGTACTTCTGTAGTGTATGTATTCAGTATGGTACCTAATTCAGATCTGAGCTTTGCATTGATTACAGTCAAAACACTGGGCTACGATTCTGGGGTTGAGTGTTTAGAACATGCTACATTTTGTACTTAGCAACATCACCATACTGAACTACATAGAAAAAGCTGATTAATAATCATGAGCTTGTAAGCTGATTATAGATAGATCACATGGCCATTTACCAATAATTGGAAGCCTCAGAGATTACTTATGGCAACCAACATCCCCTGTGGATGGCAAAGTTCCAGAAGTTAGATTTTCTCAAATCAATGGTCTTGTTAAACTTCATGTCCATACTTTCCTTATGTTTCATATTTAGCATTTGTAAGGATTTAATAATATGTAACCCATCCCTAGCGTAAAGGAAACAGAAAAGTAGAATACATAATTCTTCTGAATTCACACTGGGATACAAAAGCTGTTTCACAAAAGATGAAATGGCCTTAAATTGTTTTCGGTTTCTTCATATGCTGTTGTATTTATTCTTCCTTTTACTCTTACACCAAAAAAAAAATCACTTCATTACTGTTTCAGTTTTAGCCATAGTACCCATATCTATGGAGGTCCCAGGACAATGGTCCCTTACTGAATACTTTCAAATTCTGGATACCAAATTCATCGTATTGAAGAGAATCAGTCAAACTTAGCATCTGAGTGAGTATAATAAAGGCTTTTATCCAGCTCGGTGTTTTTTACTATCTCTCCAGCTGTCATGAGCTTCGTTATTCTGCACAACTGGAGATTTTAAAACAAATCTCATCAATAGGTTCTACCCACTACACCACTGAAGTTTCCCGTGTGATGCCTATCAGTAACACCCCACTTGCTGTATTTTTGAATTTCATGATCTCTTAGAAGTGCTTGTCATTATTGATCACTTTCCCACACATCAGCTACCTTCTGTCTCTAGCTTTTGTCTGTAATATAGGGTTGTTGTTAGATTTACACAATGTGTGTATGTGCAGAGCGACAGAGGGAGAAAGAAAGAAAGAGAGGGAGACTGAGATTGGCTTTAGAGAGGTAAGAGCACATGCCATTTTTGGCTGTTACTATTGTGTTTTTATTTGCTTTCCACCTGTGTCTCAGCCTAGATTTTCCTGAAAGCAGAGCCTGGAATCAAAGCTTGCATGGCAGTGGTTTATTGTGAAGTCATCCCAAGGAAGGAGTGAGGAATGAGAGAAGTGAAATAAGGAAAGAGGAAACACCAGTGCCGGGGCACACAGCTGCGTTGGCCGCCTGTAGGAGAGTATATGGAATGCATCTTAAAACTGGCTGTAGATCTTTGCTCAGTAGGATATGAGAGACGCTGCGCAACTGTAGTCAGTTTGAGGTAGCCACACGGCGTTACTGTGACGTGCAGAGATTGGGAGTGTTCAGCTGGTGTGGTGCGTCAGGCAAGGCTGGAAGTAAGAAGGCCAGGACACAGGCTGCAGTGAGGAGCCTGCAGTGTACAGAGCCGGGGAAAGGCTGCCCAGGAGTGGTCACTGACCCAGGGGCCGTGGTCTGGGTTGTGGCCAGTGGCGCTCCCAGTGTGTGCCAGAGGAGCCAAGGCCCACATTATTCTGGGTGTCCTCTTACCTCTGGCTGCCCTTTTTCCAAAACACATTTGGCTTCTTTTTAGATTTTTTTTTAAATCGAAATTTAGGTTGTATGTTACATAAAATACATAAACTAAAATGTTCAGTTAGATGGTATTGAACAAATGTTTACATACTTGTATAATATCTGCAACAGTTAAAGACGTAAAAATATCCAATCTCCACCAAATTCTCTCTTGCTCTGTTTTGATCAAGTCTACCTAGCCCTGGCTGCAGGTAAACTCTGACGGATGAGTTTATTTTTCTTCTTTTGTGAAATATCTGTTCAAATAACTTGTACATTTTTACTGAAGTTCTTTGAAATCCCAAGACAGATCTTGTAAGGGGTCATCTTTGTGCACTCTTGGTACAATTTTTTCATTAGAAATACATATTGTGAATTTGCTTTCATTTTCTGGCTTGCCTTTGGTGTCATCTTTTAAAGAGCAAAAAGTTTGCTGCCCCGGGGGGGCAAGCCCGGAAACCCAACAAAGGGAAAGCCGAAGCAAGAAGAATGCCGGGAAATCCAAGCCAACCCGGGCCAAAAAAGGAAGTCAAAGCCAACCCGAAACAAAAAAGGAAAACCGGTCCCAAAAAAAAAAAAAAAAAAAAAAAGAAAACAAAAACAGAAACAAACTAACAAACCAATATCCCCCTAGACCTTTTAACTTTGTTTTATGTTGAGATAGGGTTTGGCTAAGTTGCCTCCTCTCTCTCTCTCTGTGTATCTCTCTCTCCTCTCATGTTACTAGGGAATGAACCCAGGTCTTTGCTGAGTGGGAGAGCATCTTGGGTTCTAATACTAGTATGGCCAAAAAAAAGACAGCATGGCGCTGATATAAGATTAAACACAGAGATCAATCAATTTGTATTTCTTTTTATTATTACTTTTTTAAAATTTTGAGACAGGTTCTACTTAGATGCCCAGCTTAGGTTCCAAATCGCCATCTTCCTGCCTCAGCCTCCCAGAGTACTAGGATTACAGGCCACCACGCCTTCCACTTCTGTCTTTACAGTGAGTGTGAAAACCAGGTACTGTAAATTTTCTATCTTCATTCATCTTTTAAAAAATTGTTTTGGTAATATTATGTTTTCCCAAGACTTTAGACTCATATCATTGATTTTTTTAAAAAAGCCTGCTGTATTTTAGTTAAAATTACATTTAATTTGCCCCATGATCAACTTGGGAAAAATTAATGTGCTAAAAATAGTATTTATATTCATCTTTATAGCTGGCCAACCCATTTATTTCACTTTTCTTTAATTTCTCTCAACATATTCAGTAATTTTCAAGTATAACTCTTTTTTAGAGCTTGTTACTCTTACGTCCAGGTATTTTATGGATTTTGCAACTATTGCAAATGGATTTTGTAATTTAGAATTTTACTTTGTTGAAAACATATACATATACAGGTAATTTTATATGTTCTTATAATTTTTAAATTCTATAATTCTTACTAAATTTACTTCTTAAATTTGTGTTATTTTATTGATTCTTGAGGGATATATACTTAATTATTTTGCATATGAATAAAGACTGTTTAAACTATTTCTTTTGTGTCTGTGTCTCATTGATTTTTCTCACTTTATTGGTCTCATTACAGTTTCAGTATAATTATAAATAGAGTGAGGATGGATTTCTCTGTTCTTGACCTTAGTGCAAAGCAGCCTGTCTTGAGGCATTAAGTACATTTTGTCTGTAAGATTTGTTTTTCCTTTTCTTTTTTGTCCAGTTAAAGAAGTTTCCTTCTATTTCTACTTTACTGAGAACTTTTTCATTACTGGGTGTTCAATTCTGTCAAAATTCAGGTCAATTTTATTGTCTGGTAGACACATTGGTTTTTCCTTTTATTTTTAGTCAATGCATTATTTTATTAAGATATTTAAAAATACTAAATACTCTTAGGTATTCCCATTTTTTTTAAAAAATCTTTTCAGGTCTCACTGATTTTCCAGATGAACACTTATACTAATTTTCAGGATAACATCTCTGAGTTTCTAAAGTGTAAATCCCACAAAATTATCTATCTATTTACATGTCTGTCTATCATCCTTTTTAATTTTCTCCATGCTTTATTTTTATTTTTATTTTTTATTTTTGGTTTTTCTCCGGTACCGGGAACCGAACTCACGACCTTGCGCTTGCCAGGCAGGCTCTTTGCCGCTGAGCTAAATCCCCAGCCCCTCTCCATGCTTTAAACACATAGCATTCTATAAGTTGTTCTGCATGTACCTCTTTTTCATTTAATAGATTTTAGAAATCCTTCCTTATCAGCATATAGAGAAATCCCACTCGCTATTTCTTATACTCACATAGTACTCTGTTGTATGGACATACCGTTTCTTAGAAGAATAGTCTTTTCTGGTGGAAATCTGAGTTTGTTCCACTATTTGGTGATGATAAGAATGCTGTCGTGGCTAACCATGCCAAAATTGTTAACCCAGATCAAAGGATGTACGCGTTTGTAACTTTGATAGTACAAATTTATATTTACTTTAATGCCACATTACCAGGAAATGATGACAGTCTTGTTCAGATGTGTGATGGCAAAGCTCTTTCATATTCTTATCTAGATTCTGTTCTTCATTATTTTCCTGGCTTCAAATCATGTGTGGTTTCTCTTTTACTTTCAACAAGGCATCTTTGACCTTGTCAGAATCATTGTATTATTTTATCATGGTTTTCCAGTGACTTCAGAGAATTCATAATCCTTTCATTTGCATTACTTGTAGCTCAACATAAGTCACATTTAATTGTATTTTTTTTCTGCTGAAAAATACTATTTTTTTTTCTAGATTAATACAGGAGAGGTCCATGTAAATTACAACATGAAAAGATTTTTATTCTTTTTTCAACAGTGGAGCAGGACAGCATCTCCAATATTCATTCAGTATCCTGGGAAGAGAGTATTTCTTTTTTTGCACTGCACACTTTCTTTGCATTATTTCTCTTCGCTTGATTAAATGTTTGCGTAGGTTCACTAGGTCAGGAAGAGGGGCAGAAAGAAAAGGACTTACAGGCTTAGTAGTTCCTAATTAATTTCCACATTTTGAAAAAGGATTGACTCTATCTCAATCTCATTGGCCGGAGCATCAAAGCATTTTTTATTTAACTGGTTTATGTACCCCGGTTGGAGACCATACCTGCTTTTGCTATCTAGTAAAAAGGAGTGATTAAAATTTTCACAAGTTCAGTAGATTGGGACCTCGAAACTTGCCTATGGGCAGGCCTGACTCTGGCTTTATTATTATACTTGAAAAAAACTTTCTTCACTATTGCTTTTCTTCCCTGTGGAAAAGAGCTAGAAGTGGCTTTGCAGAACAACACTTCGGATAAGCAGTAAATCTGAGCACACAGCAAACTGTCATAATACTTTATCCTGTTCTCAGCAGTTTACATCATAGGGCATTTTCATTCTTTTGCTCTCTTTCCTATCTTTAGATACACCTCTGAAGAGGGCACAATAAGCAGAAAGAGAGCAGGAGGGAGTGCAAAACTTACTGAACAAAAATTACTGTTCTTGAAGGAACAGTACGCAAAAGGTGAATTTCCTAAGCAAGGAGCAGTGCTATAGAAATGTAAATCACAAACATTTAACGAAACACCACATAAATGTGAAGTGTCAAAATATTTCAGGCTGTATAGCAGATTTACGTTCCTCTCAAATAGTTCTCTGTGTTTGTGTAAGAGACAAGAAAGACATTTAGGGCTGAGGCCCTTTAGAGCAATAAATTCCTCCTGCTACCTTTGGTTAAGATTAATGTTTTATTCATTTACTGCAATCTTTTTAATTAGAAATATTTAACCGGAATCACTTGTATCTCTCTTTTGTGTGAATATATTGAGTTAATTTTTTGGTTAACTGACTTGAAAGGAATACTGGTTAAGAACAATTGGCTTTGGAGCTAAGACTGAATTTGAAGTTTGAGTCTTTCACTAATTGCTTGGCTCACACATGACTCAAATTCTCAAAGTACAGCTTCCTCGTAGATGAGACAGACAGAAGAAAACCTACTCTAATATCATTGTGAGAGTCAAATGAGGTAATGTAATTCAGCGTGGTTTACTGGCAAACAATACTGTAAATGTCTAATGAATAACAGTAAGGATGAAGAGAACCAAAAATATCTTCCATTCTAGTAGAGGTGCTCTTGTTGAATATAAGAAAATATGCTTAGCAGCAATAACTCTAACTCAAACAATTCAAAACTTTGTATGAATATGTATAAACAAAGAGTGGAGATAAAATCTTTTGGTGGCAAGAAATGAACATGTGTAATCTACATATACATGCTTTAAAATTAATCTGATATTTTAATCTGTCTCTATATTGTACATTCCAGTAGGATAAACAGTATTTGGAGTACTGCATATTCAGAAAAACACATCTGCATGTACTTTAGGAATCCATCAGGGTGCTAGGCTCCCTGTAGGATAATGCTGTGAGTATAACTTAGCTGGGAAATCTTTCAGCGATAGCATTAGAACACATCCCATGATTTCATTTGCTGCGTGGTTGGCACTCTTCCCAGCAGGACAGGTCAGATACATGTAGTTGAAACAGGTTAAAATGAATCATCTGAAAATATTTTAAAACAAGGATTAGTGAAGACAGCCTACTAATTTTCAGTTAAGTGTTTTTTACACCATATGATATTAGGCTCTCTGTTCAGGGACAGGGAGCCTGCAAATTCTGCTTCTTTATTAAATCAAAAAAGTTTAACTTTGGAGTAGATGACAGCAAACTAAGAAGGATGCAAGGAAAACACAAAAGTTGTAAAGAATAGGTTTCAAACGAGATGACTGAAATTACCCAGGGAAAAATTTTTATCATCAGTAAATACACTTTTCACCCTTTGCTCTTGATTCACACACATTTAATAAATTCAGTTTAAGAAATGCATGCCGGTCTGCACTATATTATGTAATAACGTTTGCATAGTACTGCTTTTCTGCTTCTCGCTTCATCAGAGCTGTTTTTCATTTGGTTGGACCTCCTCAGCTGCGACGGTATCGGAAAAAAGCATCTGTGGTTGTGCAATCATCTCCTGAAAACTGCTGTTTCCATGTGACTATATGTCTCTTTGAGACCAAATGAGAGATGCTTAATGTTAATAAATAAGCAGTTTCTACATAAGTAAAGACCAGGCCCTGAAACCTACAGACTTGATTAATTATTTTTTTTCTGTGACAAGCCAAATGGACTCATAAAACAAGTGATAAAGCTGTGAATTGTACACTTCGTTACAAACGCATTCAGAATAAATATGGTTTCTATTTGTAAATACAAATATTATAGTGCTCTGGGATTTAATCTTAATCCATTACAATAGAGAGAATGCAAATATATGACCCTAGTGCATAAAACACATTTCTACCAAAGTACTTCAGGAACAGATAATAAATTTGTCTTTGTTTTACATGCCAAAAATGTGGTTCAAAGCCTCGAAAAATGTGTCAAATTAACCTCCTTTATGGGCTTCTACCACTTCCCAGCTAAAACCTTTCATATTCAGTATGACCAAATGGGCACACCGCAGAGTGAGTCTGTACGAACAGTGCGATATTTGCATCATGTATGTGAGAATATCGTCCTTCAAATGTAGCTGTGCTTTTATTTTTTAAATGAGAATGTTCTATACTTTCATGGACAGAGAAACTGAAACCCCACAAAGAGGGAGCTATGCTAAGTGTTATTCTCCATTGTCATGAGATTAAACTTTACTGTCTGAACAATTGGTACAAATATTCCTTCCCTGGAAAGATTTTCATTTCTGGAAGAAAGACTGTAATTGGCCACAAGCCATGATTGACCACAGTGATCAACTGTTGCCCTAGATGGGATTTTGATATAAAAAATTCATCACTTCAATTTTAAGATCAAAATGATGGCAAACTCAAGCTAGGAGGAAGCAAAGCCCTCTTTAAATGTAAAAAACTTTGGAAATTGACTGGTATAGTGAAAGTAAAAAAAAATATGAGAAGTAACAGGCATGTACATATCTGACAATGGGGTTTAAAGTTACTTATAATGTTTTACTTTACAAACAGAAAATATAAATAATTATATTCCATGTATGGTCTTTTCCTCAGTTAACAAGAAAATATACATTATAATGGTGATTCTGGGAAACTATTTTCTTCTTTTCAAAATAAACAAATTTAGGCTGGGTGTGGTGGTACACATCTATAATTGCAGCACTGAGGAGGCTGAGGCAAGAGGATCAATTAGAGTTCAAGGCCAACCTGGCAACAAGGGAAAACCTGTCTCAACAGGACAAAAAGAAAATACACAAATTTAAAATGAATGTCTAAGAAAAGAATGCACCTTAATATTAACAATATATTTAGAAAAATAGTATTCAGGAATATTTATTGATAATTAATATTACATATAATTTGTAAGAACTAATGAATACAATTATCCAAGCTCTGTTTTATAAGCCCTATCTGTTTTATGAAATTCTAATGGAGTTTAAAAAGTAGATCAGCTGGCAGCCACCTTTTACCCATTCTGTAATTAATACTTAATATGTTACTGTCTCCTCTAACCTGAATTTAGCACCTACGTCCCTCTAAGTTATATAAATATAATATACAAGACTTTAGAAAAATAGAGGGATGACTAAAATCATATTCCATATCAGTATAAATTTGTCATGTTTAAACAGAAAAATGGATTCTACTATGTTTTTGCTCAAGAGAAGTTATACTCCCAGCAACAAGCTGTAGAATAAAAATCCAAACATATCCTTCCTTGTATAGATCCTGCCCATCCATTTACTATTCACCATTCACCTCAGGTGGAACTGTGTTTCTTGGCCAGTGATTTCATGTTGCTTTCTCATATATATACAGTACTTTTGTCCCTGAAATTCCCTGTACCTAGCACACCTCATACTATCACGACCTCCAGGGAACTCTGGCTCATTCTTCAGTTCTCATATCGAATGCTACTCATTCTCTGCAAATTTCCTTCATTTCTCAACCCCATCTCAACCCAGGTAAACTAGGTCTTTCTTCTTTAATTTTATTTTACACACACATAGACACACACACTCCTCCCTGAAGTGCCACATTTGAATGGATATTCTGAGTTTGCTTGCTCATCTCCTCTGATGATCATAAGACTCCTTTAAGACACTGGAAATATCTTCTTCTATTTGCATACTTGGTATAATGAAAATCTCAATTATGTACTTGTGATGGGTATGGAAATGAACTAATTAAAAGTAATAGGGTGATAACTTGTGCTGAAATCCTGGGTCAGTTAAATGACTGTATGAACTCCTTCATTTCCCATGAACCTGTATCTAGGCCCATAATCTAAAGTGTGTTCAGTAGCAAAATGAGCAGTAGAGTTCAGGTCAGATTGTTAGTTAAATGTGAAACTTTATTATTTGTGTGACAAATGTTTCTAAAGCCCAATGGAATTGTACATTGGTGCTTCATTTGGAAAATGTCTAAAACTAGAATTAAATAATGATGAGAAGTTGTGCATTGAGTGATTCCATGAGCAGAATGTGTCAAAGTATTTGGGGGACACTTCAAACAGAGTAAATTGTTGGATTTGGACTCTGAGCACCCTTTGGTTACTCTAATTCAGTTTTGTATGACAAGAGAAGTAAATAGATAAAAGCAAAGTATATATTTTGAATTGTTTGATCTAATTAAGGCTTTTATGATGTATAAATGTTTCTTCACTTTAAGTATTTTTTTAAAAAAATTAATGCTCTTCATGCCTTCTTATTATTTGCTTTTGTTGAGAAACAACGTTACATTTTCATCTTCCCTTTATGTATATTTTGTAACTAAAAACACTGTTCTCATTAATCATAAATTAATCTAATTTGAACTTGGTACACTGACCTTTATTCTCTCCAAAGAACCCAAAAGAAACAAGACTACAAATCACTTAGTTGTCACAAAATCACAAAATTGAAACGATATGCTTGTTTTTTCCATTGCTACTGTCAATTCATTTCCTTGAATGTTAAGTAGAGGAGTATCTTCTTTTAATCTTTGTCCATGCCTTTAGAATGACTGTGAATACTTCTATTATTAATGGTACAATAGTTGCCATTATTTATGTTTGTCTATTTGGTTTAGAATACTTTACAATACCAAATAGTATATATACAGTACTTGGAGAAATAATCAAGAATCCATTTATGTTTGAGTGAAAGTGACAGAAACAACTCCAAAACTAGTGTAAATATAAAAGAAAATAATGTGAATGATGCTGGAATGGAGACACAAAAGAAGATAACAGGAACCATGATGGCCTTAGGGAGGCCAGAGACTCTCTTTCCTAATTTTTGCTTCCTTTTGAGTATCAGGAACACAGTTGTTCTTGTGTTCCATATTTCAAGCTTGATGACCAGGGTTATGAAGAGTGTTATGTCATGACCAGTAGAGCAGCCTATGAAAAAATTCTTATTAATTTACCTTCAAGCATATAGCCATTCTTAGACCAATCCTTGCGGCCAGAACCAAATAAAGCTATGAGTGGTCCACCCTGGATCACAGGAATACACCTAGATTTAAGATGTGAGAATGCTTTTTCAGAGTAAAGTAATAAGGTGAGCCTACTCAAAATGGCAATAAACCAATTATTTTATGTTCTTTCTATAATATTAAAAATATGAAAAGAACAATTATCAGATGTGAAATATTTATACTGGCATTATTGTTTTAAAGAGTGAAATACTTTTAAATATTTGGTCTGTCTAGGGATTATTATGGAAAAAGTCTAAAAACTCTTAAGGTCAGATATTGAAGTAAGCAACATTTAAAATATTAGAATACAATGGGTTATGAAATTCTAAAATGAGGTACCAGACCAATATGATAATTTTCAAAATGTCCAAAATTGAGATTTTGGACTGTAAAATCCCCTTACTGACAGGTGAAGGAGAAATAGTAAAATGGTCTTAATGTAAGACCCTTTTAATGATTTATTGCATTCTGTTTGCAAGCATTTTGTTGAGGATTTTTGTATTTATTTTCTTTAAAGAAATTGACCTATAGTTTTCTTTTTTTGTTGGATCCCTGTCCAGTTTTGGTATCAGGATAGTGCTAGCTTCAAGGAATGAATTTGACAGAGTTTTTTGCTTTTCAGTTTCTTGGAAAAGTTTGAGGAACACTGGTGTTAGTTCTTCCTTGAAGTTTTGGTAAAATTCAGCTGTGAATCCATCTGGTCCTGGGCTTTTCTTAGTTGGTAGGGTTTTTATTACTGCCTCTATTTCACTGCCTGTTATGGTCTGTTCAGAATTTTTATATCTTCTTTGTTCAACTATAGTAATTCATATGAGTCTAGGAATTTATTCATTTCATCTAGAGGCTCAATTTATTGGGTTATAAATTTCCGAAGTAATTTCTTAGAATCCTCTGGATTTTGGTGTTGTCCATTATGATTTCGATTTTTAAATTTCTAATTGCATTCATATGGGTCTTTCTATGGTTGGTAAGTTTGGCTAAGGGGTTATCCATCTTATTTGGGATCATTCTATTTTTCTCATATGGACATTCACAGCTACAAATTTCTCTCTTAGAACTGCTTTCAGTGTATTCTATAGGTTTGACATGTTGTGATGCCATTGTCATGACATTCTAGGAATTTGCATATTTCTTCTGTGATCCACTGATTATTCAAGAGTGTATTATTTAATTTCTATATTTTTTTGTCTAGGTTGTGTCATGTCTTTTGCTGTTGATTTCTAGTTTCATTTTATTATGATCTGATAGTATCCAAGAAATCACTTACAAACATCAAAAATTTATGTGGAATGAGAAGAGACCCACAGTAGCTTACACAATTATGAGTAACAAGAACAAAGCACAAGGCACTACAATCCCAGGCTTCAAGTTATCCTACAAAGCGATAGTAATAAAAATAGGATGGTAGTGATATAAAAACAGATATGTTGATGAGCTGAATAGAATAGAGGACAAGGAATCAATCAAAAGCATCTTTAGCTGTCTGATTTTTGGCAAAAGGGTTAATAATACATATCAGAAGAAAGATAGCCTCATTAACAACTGGTTCTGCAAAAACTGGTTATCCACATACAGAATAACAAATCTAGATCCAGATCTCTCATCTTGTACTAAAATAAAATCAAAATGGAGCAGCAACCTAGATATAAAAATAGAAACACTGAATCTTATAGAAAAAATTGGTAAAACTCTAGAAGACAGGTGCAGTCAAAGACTGTCTGAACAGATCCCCAATTGCACAAGATATAATAGGAAAAATTAACAAACGAGATCATACCAAATTAAACAACTTCTATACGGCAAAAGAGACAATGAGTGGTGATGAGACAACCTACAATTTTCCAGCTACTCCTCAGATAAGAGGACTCATATCTAGAATATATGAAGAACTCAAAGGGCAATTGAAATGAGTAGACACTTCTCAAAAAAAGAAGTGCAAATGGAGACTGGGTATATGAAAAAGTTTTCAGCATCTTTGGCCATTAGAGAACTGCCAATCAAAACAACACTGAAATTTCATCTTACTCCAGTAAGATAGGCTATTGTCACAGGCTCAAAAAACAAGTGCTGGTGAGTTTCTAAGGAAAAATGAATTCTTCTACATGGTTGGTGGGAGTGTAAACTGCTAGAGCCAACAATGAAATCAATATGAAGATTCCTCAAAAATCTAAAAATAGAAATTTCATTTGACACATTGTATCTCTCCTGTCTTCTGAAAGAGCTAAAGTCATCACACTACAATGGTACATGTACACCCTTGTTTATACTAATACAAGTCATAATAGCTGAATAGTGAAAACAACCCACATACCCATCAACGGATGGATGGAAAAAGAAATTATATACTATACACAATAGAATACTACTCAACCAAAAAGCAGGATAGAGTACTCATCTATGGGATAATGGGTGAATCTTGAGACCATAATACTAAATGATATTAGACAGAGGTTGACCATCACATGCTTTCTCATATATGAGAAACCAAAAATATAAATAATTTAAAGACAAAAGTAAAAGAGAAATGGCAAGAAATAGGGAGGCAGGCTCTGAAGAGGTGGGGAGGGGATTTGAGAAAGGAGGGGAAAGTGGGGGCTGGAGAATTGGAATAACAGTGATCAAGATGTGACATGTATATGTAGAAGAAGAATGTAACTACTGTGTATCACACACATATACTAATAAAATAAAAGAAATAATTAAAAGGAGAGTGAGGAGAGATTTCTAAAGAGGATTTTTTGAACAAAGTAATAATTTCCTCTTCATCTCAAGTGAAGAGAGGATTTTTATGAGGGTTATTCAGAAAGGCTGAGCTATGGCCACCGTGTTAGGGAGAACCCAGGGTGAGAGGGTGGCTATGCAATAGGCATGGAATGAAACACCTTCATCAGGACCATTTATTCATCCTGTGGTCCTAGCTGCGGTGGGGTCCAGCATCCTTCAGCAATCCTGCACATCATCTGTGATCCGCAGAGATATGACCTGAATATTTTCTTAGAGAATGTGCAGGCAGGTGTATGACAGGGTGAACAGGCCCCACAAGAAGTTAGAGGTGGGTCACCAGATCCCTTGAGGCAGAAGAAGGATGCAAGCACAGCTATGAAGGACATTCAGGGTAACTGCAGGACCATAATGAGAGGAGAGTAGGGTAGGAAAACAGCAGCAGCAACAACAACACACCATAAAAGTTCCTCAGAAGAGAAAGTGTTAACATCAACCAGCCTTTCAGAGAGAGATGGTGATTTAAGGCTGTGCTAGTAAGGAGGAACTTCCTGGCCCTGCTCATCTCTACTACTCTCCCATGGCCTCTAAAGGAAGATTCCAGAGCACAGAGGCCAAGATGGCAGATACAGGGGAAAAGACCTGTGAGGAAGTCACAGAAAGAGATACAGAAAGAGTTTCCCTCTCCTGTCACTGGCTTTGTATCCACAGCAGGCAACAGGCTCTGTGTTGCCTCCAGGGGAGGAGCTGTGATTTTGACTGGCATTAGATACTTCATTGTATATCTTGCCTTTCAGAGCTTTGAAATCTGGAGTGATCATGGTGCTTTAATCTAAAAGTAAGAGAATATTCATGGGAGTGTCTGTGCTTTACTCCAGGTTACAGGAAAGAGCTCATAGTGCTGAGTATATTTTAAAAGAAAAGTGAAAAAGACTAATATGGGCATTTTCTTATTATCTGATTACCACTTTTGAGCTCTTTTTTTTTTGAATGTTAAGTGGATACAGTCCCTTAACTTAATTATCACGTTCTTAGGGCATACTGCACCTAAGCAATTCAGGGAGATGTTTTGCCCAGTTTATCAGCTTGATACATAGAAATTCTGCAGACTGCACTATTTGTGTGTATGTGAATCAGTGTATGCATATTTTATACTCTATTATTTAATTGATCTGGTGTCTTGGTATAATATTATAGGAACAGCTTTACTGAACTTAAAAATTATTAGAGTCAGACTTACATTATAAAAGCAATAGAGAAAAGTCAACCACTAATTGGAACTTGCAAAATATATTTTTACAGATTAAAATGAAAAACAAAATGTCATTTGAGTGTTTTAATTGGTTTCAGCTTTACAACTGCAAACCAGATGGTTTCTTTTCAAGTAGTTTACAATGTCTTTGCTGAATAACTGAATTACCAAAGCAGCTGTGATTATTAACATTTACCTAAATAGAAAAACATGCCTGCTATTTGTTTGCTGAGCGTACCTGCTTACCAGAAGTTTGGCAAACAAATCACAATTCCAATTATTCTAGATATTTAGTATTTTAATAATAAAGAACTGAAATAAATAAGAGCTATGCATATTAACGCTGTATTCTAAGGGGAATGTTGATTTTGAAATTTGACTTACTTACCAAGTGAAAGAATCAAGTAATCTCTCCTTCCAATTTTATGCATCTACAATAGTAAAATTTATTTACATTTTTAATGTAGAAATTACTCTTAGACTTTTTAAAACCCCTGCCATTGATCCTCTGTAACTGCTGGCTGGAAGCAACTAGTTCTTCTAAAATTTTTTTCTGATCTGGTATGAGCTGAGGTTTCCTAACTCTATACTTTAGCTAAGGTAAGTTTCTATGAATCAACTGTAACTAGACAATTACATGCAAATTCAATTCATGTTAGAGTTAATTAAAGAGGGGAGGATTTAAGGGAGAATAGTTAATAGTAAGGAGTGCTGTTTCAGGTCTCTTACTCAAAAGATAAATGATTCAAAAACTTCAGACTGGAAAATTACATTGCAAATGTTCCAGGTCCTACATTTTCTCATCATTTTCTAGTTCTTAGTGAGTTAATATTTTAGTAAAAGAATTCAGTTTTCTACCTATTGTTGACCAGGTTTGGTGCTGTTGTTGTTGTTGAACTAGGTTTAGCTCAACTGATCTTACCTCTGCTCCCCCATGTATCTATCCACAGTCACCTGGAGGCTCTGAGGGGGCTGATTGTTGTAGGATGGTGAAAGTAGTAACAACTCAGTTCTCTTCCAGGGGCTTCTTCCATTCCTCAGGAAGCTAGCTGCACATGCTCTCACCATTATGTGAAGGAGGAGACAAGACAACAAGATACGACAGCAAGTCTCAAGGCACAAGAATTTCCCAAGCCTCTGTTTGTACCACATTTGATACCATTCTACTGGGCAACAGAAGTCATATAGTCAAGCATAAAGCCAACATGAGGGGTCCACAATGCCTGCCTTTGATTGGAGGGGTAAAGAATTGTGGCTATTAATACAATTGACAGGATTCATGTTCATATAGGCTTAAACTGCTATATATAGCATTCCTGGATATATAGGTTTTACAACCTTCTTATTCACTTCTTTATTCAGGGACATTCTGGTTGATTCTAACTTGTCATTTGCAACCTCAACCAATGCTACAATAAAAATTCATAAGGATCGAAGTTCTAAATATAAAAATGGAAACAACCTACTGAAAGATAAAATAGGTAAAATTCACTTAGTCATAGGAGTTTCTGAACAGAACCTCTATTGCACAAGAAATAACATAAACAATAAACAAATGGGATTATGTCACATTAAAAATCTTCCTTACAGCAAACATTCAACACAGTGAAGAGACAACTTATAGAATGGAAAAAAAAATTTTTACCAGGTACATATCAGCCAGTGGACTAATACACTATCTAAAATATAAGAAATCACTAATACACTATCTAAAATATAAAGAAATCAAAAAATTAGATGTCCCAAAATAAAAGACCCAATGAAAAAAATGTAAAAGATTTTTTTCACATAAGTGAATAGACACTTCAATATATGTATGGCCCATAGATCTATGAAAAAACGTTCAACATGGCTGGCCACCAGAGCTGGAAATCTAAAAGGACACTGTGATGTATTTATGTATGTATGTATGTATGTATGTATGTATGTATTTATTTAAGACAGGATCCTGCTATGTAGTCCAGGCTGGCCTTGAACTCACAGTGATCCTTCTGCTTCAAAGCTAGGATTACATGTACATCCAAGTTACAGCAGCATGATAATGAGGGTTAAATCTTGGAAGAGGCGTATATGTCTATCAATAGATGGATGAATAAAGAAAACGTGGTAATTGTATACAATGCGGCACTACTCTCTCTTACAGAAGGATAAATTTGAGTCATTGGTAGGAAAATGGGTGCATGTTGAACCCACAACTTTCAGTGAAATAAATCATTTCCTCTTCAGCTTTTATGTATTTAATCATTTGTAGAATACTGATTTTTCAAATCTCCAGATTTTTGTTTTATTATCTCATATATTTATGAATATAATGACATTTGTGCCTCCTGATTGGCTAATTCTGCTTTATTCTGGAGTCTTTGTTTGTAAATTATATCTTCCTCTCTTTGAAATTCTTGTAATATTTTTTCATACACACTCAATAAAATATAGTTACCCATTACTTTGACTTTCCTTTCCCAAGAGACAAAACATGATTATCTATTTTCATTATGATTATATTTCTTCCAATCTCACGTCATCATTTTCCAGGATTTAATTCCCTTAAATTTCTCCAAATTGAATATTATTTCATAGAATCAATGTTATTTAGATTTACTCATTGTGTATTACTGTTTATATCCAACTTCTTCTTTCTGGCTTTAATTTCTTCTTCATGAAGGCTGTCCTTTAGTCTTTCTTTCTATGAAGGCTGTTGATGGTAATGATTATTTCTTGTTTGTCCGAAAATGTGTTTTATATTGCCCTCCCTTCTAAGTAGTAGTTGGGTTATAAAAGCCCAAGTTGAGAACTATTAGCTTTCAGCAGTTTTTATTTCACTCTTCTGGCTTCTATTGTTACTATAGAGAATTATGTTCTCAGTTTATATTTTTTCTAGATGCTTTTATGATCTTTCCATTGTTGGTGGTATTTAGTAATTTTAAATATATATTTCAAAAATGTGGATTTTCTTATTTATCTTGCCTGAGATGCACTATTTCTCAGAAGTGTGAATTTAATTCCAGAAGATCCTAGACATATCTTTTGGGATATTTCTTTCTTTTTTTTGGATATTTCTTTTCTCCCATTTGGCTCTCCTTTCCAGAAACTCCTATTATTTCTCTCCATATTAAAAAATTCTCTTTCATCTTTTATATCCCTTTATTATTTCTTCAGTTTACAAGTCAGTAGTTCTCCATTATGTGGGTTCTAATGTCTTTCATTAATTAACTTCAAATGCTTTTAAAAATTGATTTTTCATTTGGTTTCTGAAAAATGTGGTTGATTCCATACATATACAGGTTTATCGCTGCACAGATTCATGGTAGGTAAATCATGGAATCAGACTATAGGCCCATCAAAAAATGATTAAAGAAAATGTGGTATATATACAGAATGGAATATTACTAAGTTATAAAAACATTAAAATTGACTCGTTTGTAGGAAAATGGATGGAATTTGAGATCATAACACTATGTAAATTTAATAAGGCACAGGCTAAATATCGCATGGTTTCTCTAATGTGAAGGATCCAAAATATAAATAATCGAATAAGCAAAAGAAAAGAAAGATGGTAAGGAACAGGGAGGTGGAATCTGGAGATGGGAAGGGGGTCTGGGGGAGAGGGTGTGGGAAGGGCAGGGGGGAGACAGGAAGATGACGCAGAAGCCATATGTATACAAACCGATTCCAAAACGTGAGTGTACTCACTGTGTATCACAAACAGACTAATAAAATATTTTTTAAAAGAAAAATAATGGTTGGCCTTTTTTGGTATTGACTTGGTACTTTCTCATTTGAAAAAAATGTAAGCATTTATTTTGTATTGCATATCGAGCCATGTCCTTTTCTTACCTTCTTGTGGCTCCATTCCAAATGTCTGGTATTTCTCTTCCATACATGGGGGAAGGTAAGTTTCTTTATATTTTTCCCACTTTTGCAATGTAAATTTATTTACAGAGATCTATGAATGCAAAGGAGGAGACCGACTTGAGAGAATAGCACAAGGATATAGACAACATGACTGGTGTGCAGATGCATTTTCCTTTCTATAATACCCCTATATTTTGGTGTGTGGTTATAATTATTGAATTAATAAAATTTAATCATAATTTCTGATTGGATAATTGTTACAGCTTGTATCTAGATGTCCCCCCAAAATCTCATGTGGCCATAAGTGGGGTTTTTCAGAGGTAGCTGGATTTAGAGTGTGTGCTTCTGGGATCAAAGATGTGATGCTGGAATTGATTCACAGGGGCAAAGTTAGGATTCAGGGTGTGAATGCTATCTGCCCTAAGGGCAGTTGGCCTGGATAAAATACGAGACAGAAAGAGGGCTGTTGCATGTGGCTTGTCACACTTGCTTGTAGGATACTTACTTGCTTTGCTACCTTCTGCCAGCCATGAGCCCTTCTCCTGTGCAGTGCTTGTCTGCCATGTCATCCTGCCTTGGAGCCAGCCGACTATGGACTGAAACCTGTACAAACTGTGAGTTAAATAAACTTTTCCTCCTTTAACTTTGAGTGTTGGGTATTTTGTCTCAGCAATGGGAAAAATTAGCTAAGACAAAAATATCTTAGAGAACCTTATAGCAAATCATAATAGGAGCACTTGACATAAATAGATGTTTGTCTATGTGCCATACATAGTGTGATAAAGACAGCTTTATAACACACAATGATTATTGCCTTCTAAAATAGAAAAGAGGTTTATATTTTTGGCAGCCAGTGTATAGGAAATGTATCCTAGTTATAGTATTAGGTATTTCCCATTTCCAGTTGCGTGACTCATGTTTAGAGATTAAACCACTTGCCTAAGGGCTCACAGGTAATAAGTTCTTATACTCTTAACAAAATCCATCTTAATTTCTACTCACACTGACTTCCAGTAAAGTCTCTCATTCCAGAGACTGCCAATTATTGTATACTCCTCGATTTTTAGCTGAGCACATGACAGCTGAGCATATAAATAGCATTTTCTACCTCGTTTACATCTTGTAAGGTCAAGAACTGTAGTTCTAGCCAGTGATGTGATCTTTGCAATTTGCAGGTACTGACTTCACAGAAAGGGGGCATGTGCTCTCCTTCCGCTTCCTTTCTGTACTGTCTGGAACACAGGCACCTCTGTGGTCACAGAAGATCAAGTTTAAGGTGTGCCCGTGTTAAACAAATTAGTTTTCAAAACCAAGTATGACAATATTCCTATTGCTATTGCTAGTCTCATAATATTTGAAACCTAAAAAAAGACAAATTTTGGATGTAAGCTTCTTGACTAGGTTTAACCAAAACTTTCACGATAGGATTTTTCCCCCCATACATTTATTTCCCAAGAGAGAAATAATATTATCATATTAAATAAATAGGAGGTGAGAGGAATGCCCTTAAAAATTAACAGTCATTCATGTTTTGTGGTTTTTCTTCTTTTTGTGAGCTTTACATTTAACACAATGAATTGCTTTTTTAATGTGCTATATTAAACTGCATTTGTATATATTTTTACCTGGGGAAAAATCGTTATTATAAGTGACTATGTGGCACATCGTGAAGAGACACTATTTAACAGGACATCTTATGATGTTCCCACTTTTGGGCTATGATAAGTCTCATCACCAGGTACAGAATGTGTGACTTTTAAAAAGTTACGTCTGGGTTTCTCTTTTCATCTCTGTAAAATGAGAATAATAGTACTTATCTTTGCAGTTATACAGAAAACTAAAAAAAATTCATGTTGTGTGTGTATGTGTGGTGTGCATGTGTGCACATACTTAGGAATGCACATGTGCCATGTGTCTGCTGTTTACAATTCCTGGCATGTGCTAAGCAGTCACAAAATATCAACTTACTTTATGATGACTTTTATAATTGCTTGAGCTTATTTGAATAAGCCAGTCCTGATATTTTAAAAGCACAAGCTAACTTTATTTTTTCTCTGTTCAACTCTGTTGTGTGGGCTAGTTCTTTTCTTCCTCTCTTTTAGATGTCAGTATGAGGATTTCATAGTCTTTCATCTCTAATAAATTAAAGCTCTAATTTTCTGAGGATAAAACATCTAGTCTAGTAATTATATTGTTATGGTTAATACATTGTGTCAACTTGAGGAGTCTAGAGGCTTGGCTAAGTGACTCAACCATTCTACATCCTGGGGTGAAAAGGACATGTCCTTCCTGCTCTAAGATGTTGCTCATTGTGTCAATGTGAGAAGTTTAAAAGGTTAACTATGTGATTCAACAGGGAGCCAAGGTGCTTACTTTGTGTTCATCCAGAGACTGTGCAAGAGGAGGGCATAGAGATTATGTGAGTGCTACATGCCCCCTGGGTGGGGGTAGCCTGCTGATAATATAAGAGAGAAAAAGAGGCTGCTTGTTGCCACTCCCCCCTTTTGCTCTTGTTGCTTTGCTATCTTCTGCTGCCATAAACATTTGCCCTCTGCCATGTGTCACTCTGTCTTGGAGCCAGCCAAGTATAGACTAAAACCTCCACAAACTGCAAGCTAAGTAAACCTTTCTTTCCTTAATTTTGCGGTTGGGTATTTTGTCTCCACAACAAAAAAAAAGAAGTAACCAAGACAAAATTTGGTACCAGGAGTGGGGTAGTTGCTGTGACTACACCTGACCATGTGTTTCAAGAGCCTTTAAAAATGCCTTGTAAAAAGAGTATAGAAAGGTTTGGAGATGTTGCCTAAAAGAGTAGAGTTAAAACACCTTCAGCTGTTCTATTTGGGAGATTCTGGTCAGAGCTCATAAGTCCAAGAGGCTGATAAAAATCCTGCTGGTAAAGACTGGGTTTGGGAGGTTTCTGTTGGGAAGAAGGACTGCATTGGTTGTTGGACTCCAAATGATGTGTGTTATGGCATGGCAGAAAGTTTGTCTGAATTTGGTTCATGTCCAGAGACTTTGCCTGATACTGAGTTTAAGGATAGCAGACTAATTAATCTGGCAAAAAAAATTTCAAAGCAGTTAAATGTTGAGGTGGTGGCATGGCTGTTGTTGGGGGCTTTTAGCCAGATTTATATTAAAAATGAAGAGCAAAGAGTCCAGCAAGATGATTTAAAATGTTTTGAATTTGGCCAAAAAAAAAAAAAAAAAGCTTCAGTAAAGCTGTAGACTGCAAAGATAAGGCTGAAAAGATCTCCACTGCTGAGAAAAAACAAAAAAATAAAAAAGATGGCCTGAGGGCATCACAAAAAGCAGCAAGTCTCCACCCTTTGCAGCCTCAAAACTACAAAGGTGAAAGACTTGCTTTAAAAAAAAAAGCCACAGATCACCAGGTTCCAGAATGGCGGTGGCATACAAAATTTGCTCCTCAAAATTAGATTCAGAGTGCCCAGTGATCCAGGCACTCGATCCCTATGGTCAAAAAAAGAAAGCTTGGCCCCTACTCCAGGTGGCAACAGACCTCGGCATCATCCACTTGGCACTGGTTTTAGGAACATACAAAAGTCAAGAGTTCTGAGGTTAAATAGGCTTCCACCCAAATTTCAAAAAAAAAAACAAAGCCTGGGAGGCCAGAGAGTCTGCCCCTGAGAGGGCAGTATATAAAGCTATAAATGTAAAACAAAAGGTGCAGCAGAGACCTCAAAAGTTTAAAAAAGCCAAAAATGTGGATTGTCTAAAAAAAGCAAGGAGGGAGCAAAGTGGGCCCCCCAAAAAAGCCATGAGAGCTATAGCCATTAAAAGTGCCATAGAGATAAACTCATACAAGCCCTTTAGAGCTCACAATGTGCCACAGATTACTTCAAATACTAAACATAAAACCACAAGACATAATATTAACCTTACTAAATTTTAAACTTGCTTTGGTCCCAATACTCAATATCCCCCTATTTATACCTTTTAAAATGGTGATGTTTATTATGTGCCATTAAATGTTAAAGGTGTTTAACTTTTCATTTATACAGGGCTCACAGATAAAAGTTTACTATACATTTCAAAAGAGACTTGAGACTTAAACTTTTCAATAATGTTAACTTTCTTTTTTTTTCCGTTCAAATCTATTGTGTGGGCTAGTTCTTTTCTTCTTCTGTTTTAGGTGTCAGTATGAGGATTTCATAGTCTTTCATCTCTAATAAACTAAAACTCTAATAGTCTGATGATAAAACATCTAGTCTAGTAATTACACCATTGTTTCAGTTCAATTTAGAGAAATGATTCAAGTTACAAACTGTCAAATTAAATCTTTTCTCTTCCGGTTCTTTCAAGACACAGACTGGGAAGACCTGAATAAGAGAAGGGAAACAGATTTTTTTTCCCTTCACTGAATTCTAGTATTTTCTTTCTGTTTCCTATTCAAAGTTGGTGAAGAAAAACGTATTGTGAAGTTTTTCCTCATTCATATAAAAATTCCTGTTTTTTTCCACCAGACAAATATTGTGGCTGTTTTAAGGGTGGAAGAGAAAAAGATTCACCTGACAAGAAATGAGTTGTTCTTTCTTTTCTTGAAAAGTACCCAATTGATGTCATTCAGTTTTCTTGTGGAATTCCTAACTATTTATCCATGGAAAGCAGTATCACTTAGAAAACTCCCAGAGTCACTAAAATTTTGGTTACTTCATTTGTAAAACAATTCATGATGATTTGTTATGAGTTCATTGCCAACAATAAAATTTTAAATTTGCATTTTTTTTGTCATCTTCTGTTCCATATATTGATCTAGGAGAATTGTTCTTAAAGGGCACAAGCTGATAGGATGTTACAGGAAAAAATTGTTAGCAATGTAGTTTTACACTATTATTATTTTATTTCTACCTAATATTTCCCAGCAGTGTACACTTCTTTTGTCCTATTTCAAAAGCATCTTTCGATCAAGAGAAATATATCAAAAAGTCCAAGGTTTCTGGTGTTCTTAACGATTTGTTTCAAAGCCAGTATCTTTCATCAACACTGGAAAACAGATTTGTGTCTCTGTAACTACTTCAAATTCACTCTGAAAAACACAGCAGTGAGAGAGCTGCACTTGGCTGAGGTAAAATATTTGAATTATGAATATTAACTAAAAGGCCACACAAGTAAGGTGAAACTTTCCAAAGCTTCTGGAATAATTTGTCTTACAAACAATTGGACTGCTGAAAAACTGTAATAGTGCACATTCCAAAATTTTGTGAAATTTTGTTTCTCCCAGATGATGAATGAAGCCATAACAGAGATATCATAAAGTTGCAAAAATGTTTGGCTACTATTCTGTATCTGGCAGATCAAAACATTTATGTAAACCATTGTTATAGGCAACAGGATTTCTGAGGTTCTAATAAAGCAATTGTCGAACTATCTCTGCAAAATACAAGATTCTACCCAAAAGTGTAATTATTATTAACCCTTTTTGTGATGTTTTGCTAATAAAAAAATCAGAAACAATCTTCTAAATTTTACAATTTATTTTGAATAGTTTAAAAGTGTTAATTCACAGGAATGCATTATCTAGTAACATATCCTTCATATAAGCATTACACTAATTTATGAAATGCAAAATTAAGTTATTTTTCAAGATTGTATCAAACATTATTAAGAATTATTTTTTCAGTTCTTACTATAAATAATTTTCCTGGAGAAATATTTTAATTATATTGTTATCATTTAAAACTATATACAACATCAATTAGCCAAAACATGAAATACCTCATCATTTAAAAAGTATGTTTATCACAAAAATTTAGACATACTGAAGACAAGCTTTAAAATTATTCATATTTACATCTTCCAAAAATTTTGTGCATGTTCCAATATATGTCCTTCCAGTTTTGTGATGTGTGCATGCATGCACATTCATTATTTTCAGAATACTTAGGATCATTTTATTTGCCTTTGTATACAGGTATCTTTCTCTCATTTGGCATTGATGTGAATTTCTTACTAAGCTATTTAGTTACATAAGTATCATCTTAATGTGGTCATGATAATAGTTAATGTGGATTTCTTTTCTTTCAAATATTTAACTACTTTTAAATCTCTGTGCATAAAATGTGTTTTGTATTTAGGATAATTTCCTTAGGATAGGTTATGAAAAACAAATGTAGCAGAGTGAAAAATATTTTAGCAAACAATAAGTAGTGTACAACAACAAAAATATAAATTCCAATAGCTAAATGGACAGTACTTATAATTCTTTCTCCTGTACCCCAAATTCTTAGATTAACAAGAAAGAAAAGCTATCTTTCAATAATTTTCCTTGACTGAATTTAATTTTGTAATGCTATAGTAATCATCACAATCAAAGGGGCTTTCCCTTTATGAATCAGGGTAAAAGTTCATACTAGGGTATGGGATAAAAGAAAGTATTTACTCTTCTAGAATCATGGCCATTGCTGTGTAGGTCCTTTGCTTCCTATCTAGATGGCCCCTTATAGCCTCTGGCTTTGGAATTAAGGATAGTTAGTTTCTCAAGTCACATCCAATTTTGATGGAAGATTGTAGTTGCATCCTGGTACCAGAGAAAAACCAAAAAAAAAAAAAAAAAAAAAAAGATTGTAGTTGCATGGGCTGGGTTCCAAAAGCTGCCTTGTGTTTTTTGACCTTTTGAATCAAAGGAATTTAAATTATCAAAAATGACTTTTATAAGAGAGCATTTTGAAATTTAGATTGCAGTGAAATTTTCCAGTGATTAATACATGAGGTGAAAGTCTATAAAAGCAGAATTTTTAAAGAAAAGCAATTGAGCAGCATTTAGATGTGTTTTCTTATTACCAACAGTATAATATTTGAAAATTAAAGTAAATGAATTTTGTACTCAAGCTCTCAGAGCATTTCATTTGGTATATAATAGAAATTACAACATTTATTCAAACCCTACCAATATCATAATTTTGTTCAGATATATTATGGCTTAGATGTACTGTAGAATATCCACACCCCCAGCCTCAGATGTTCAGAGGTGGGACTTTTAGAAATGATTGGATCTTGGGGCACTATACTCACTAGGGGCCTAACCCACTCATGAATCCATAGCTGAATGCATTACTACAAGGTGGGGCCTTTCCAGAAGAGGAGGTGGAGGTGTGTCACCATGGGCATGACCTGAAATGGTGGCTAACTCTCCCACACTTCCCTCCTTTTTTTCTGCTTCCTGGCCATCATGATGTGAGCAGCTGTTCTCCACTCAACCGTTCTGCCATGCCCTTCCTACTTTGGAGCTAGCCAACTATTGATCAAATACTCTAAAAACTAAGCTGAAATAAACTTTTCCTCCTCTAATTCTATTTCCTCTAATCCACCTAAACTGTAGGTGACATGCATTTTATCCCAGTGATGAGAAAGTGACTAAGAATTATTCCTTTCATACTCTCTTAAATATTCTCCTAAATAAATAAAAACTTTTAAAACTCCTAAGTGTATTTTCATTGTAAAAGGTATTAAAATGCAGATAAATTGCAAATCCTCTTTGAATCTTGCTGCTTGCCTTCTGTCTACCTCTAAAACTTTTGGAAAAAATTCTTTGTTAAGATTACTAATGAGTTGCTGCAATTGCACTACCCAACTTGGGAGCCACTAGATTCATGTGGCTATTTAGTTGCATATGTATAATTATATTTGTATGAAATTAATATTGTTAGTACTGCTAGCCTTGTTTCAAATGCCCACATATTGAAACTGTATTGAACAGAGCAGATATCCACTACTGAGGAACATTCCATGCAATAGAAATGCCATAGTCAAACCCCGAAAGAGAGTGTGAGGTGGGCAGAATAATGTCCCCCAATGTTTTCTATGTGCTAAACTTTAGAAACTGAAAATGCAACCCTGCATTGTAAAAATAACAACAAAAAGCACTCTAGAGACGCAATTAAGTAAGGACCTTGTGATTTCCTTGGATTGTCTGAAGGGGCCCCATGGAATAAAAGTAATTCCTAAGGGAAGGAAGCAGAAAGGTCACAGGCAGAAGGAGAAGATGTCATGATGAAAACAGGAGTTACAGTAAGTTCTTTGAAGGTGGAGGGAGAGGCCGTAAGGGGAAGAATGCAAGTGATCATTAGAAGTTGAAAAAGCTAAAGAAAAATCTCTCCTATGTCCTCCAGAAGAAATACAGCTGGCTAAAACCTTGATTTTAGGACTTGTGATTTTCAGAACTTGTAAGATGATAACTATGTTATTTTAAGACATTAATTCTGTGGTATTATGCTAGATTAGCAATAGAAAGCTAATAGATGTGATAGTGGGTATTTCTATTTTTCTCTTAATGAATATTTGTTTCAAATTATTTTTACTATAAGAGTTTTCTTTCTTTTTTTCTCTTTCTTTCTTTCTTTCTTTTTTTGTATCAGGAATCAAATTCAGGACCTTGCACTTGACAGGTAGGCACTTAAGCCACTGAGCTATATTTCTGGCTGTGTAAGAGTTTTCTGTATGCACAAGCAAATAATAGATGGTGAAATGTGTTACAAAGAAAAACCAGCCACAGAGAGGGCCAGAAAGAGATATGTTCAGCTTTTGTTGATAATTGTTTAACAGCTTCCTTTCATAAAAATACAGTAAAATATGTGCTTTGTAGCATTTGCTAATTTCCTTGGTGTACATGCTCATCCCAAGACCACATCCCACAACCAGTGTAATATCACAGAGCTAGGAAGTGGTATTTGCTTCTACTTATGCCCAGGTGTGCGTGCATATGTGTATTTCTAAGCATAAATGGGGTTACATGTGTAGAGTTTGTATTTTAAGTAGGGTTTCTCTCTGATACTTATCAGAGTAGAAATCTGAAAGAAATGAAGTAACCACCTGTGCAGATAAGTGGGGAAAAAGATTCGTGGAAGAGGGACTAGTGAGGGCAAATATCTGATGGAGGATTGTCTTTTAGTGCTTTTGATGTACTTCAGATGTTTCTGAGGGCCATTGTGTTGGTCTGTTTGGGCTACAGTAACACACTGGGTGGCTTATAAACAATAGAAAATCATTTCTCAGAGTTCTTGAGGCTAAGAAATCTAATATCAATAAGTTTGTCAGGGGTAGTTGTATTCTGTTCAGCACCTTCCCTCTGATTCACATATGCTGCCTCCGGCTGTATCCTCACATGCTGGAAAAGTGAAGACTGTCTTTTGAGACCTTTTTAAAAACAAAGGATATTAATCCAATTCATGGGAACCTGAAGGAGTATTCATCTCAGAAATGCCCACCCTCCAATACCAGCATATTGCTGATTCGGTTTCAGCACATTCATGTTGGGAGGACACAAGCATCAGCGCTACAGCTGATGTCAAGGAGGCTAATACAGCTGAAGGGGATGATTTGCTCAGTTGTAGGAAACAAGATCAGAGAGTCAATTACGTGTTTGTGCATTCACTTGTGAGGGCAATAAGCCCTGATAGGTGTAGTTGTAAAGATTAACTTGATGGCCGTCTGGTTGAGAGAAAGCAAAATTTGTCAGCCTAAGAAATCACATTGGACAAGCAGTGGTTTCTCTCATTGACATAGGTCTGTCAATCTGAAGTTCAAATTAAAAAAATACTGTTTGAAACACTTTGCTTGTTTATAAAACCCCAGATGGGACAGCTTCCAATTCTGGGACTTCTTCTGACTTGCCCTTTACTTAAAATAATTATTTTACTGATAATCCTGTCGCTATAGGACTGTAGCAACTAATCACACATAGCTTAATGTATGGACAGAGAGCTTCCACAATCTAAATTTGTTCAAAAATGTGTGTAACTGTAATAACCAATCAAAAATTGTTCAAAACAAGTTACTTTCCCTCACCCAATTATTTCTCTTTTCCCCTTTATAAATGTAATTGTCCTCCTCTTGGACAAAACATGTTTAATTTGTAGTTGAACATATGTCTCTTGATTTGTAAATATGTTACTTAAATGGTCTTTGATTTTAACGTTGTTTATGATTTCTTGGTTTACACAGGTGATTGTAAGAACTTTTCTTTAGATGGGTGGAAAGCGATTGGAGTCATTTGAGTGGGAACAGTGATATAAGCTAGCTAAATATGGCTTGTGTGTGGAAAATAAATAGAAATAGGCTGAGAAAGAGATGGTGTTGCAATAATCCAAGTGAAAAATGACAGTGGCTTGGACAGGAGCAATACAGCGAGAGTGTGAAATGTGATCAGATAGTGGTAAGGAGAGGTGAACTGTTTGCTGGAAGACTAAATGAGAAGGGTGAGAAAGAGAGGAGCCAAAGTTGAGACCAAGATTTGGGCTTGAGCAGTTGAAGGATGGAAGTGGCGTCAGCTGTGAGTGGGAAGAGGGTGAGTGGAATGGGCTGAGAACACGGGGAAGATCAAGGGCTAATTCTGGTCATGTCACATTCAAGATGATGTTCGGAGTTTTAGCCCGGTGGAAAACTGACTCTGCATGTCTGAAATTTAAGAGTGAAAATAAGCAGTGATTTTTTTTGCTTTTAAAGCCATATGAGATGAGATCACACACAGAATAAAAATAGAGAAGATATGTGAGGCCTGAGTCATGGAGTATTTAAGATTTAGAGACCAAAGAGACAAGAAGGAATCAGACAGAGAATTGTATCCATTTAAAGAAAATGTTTTCTTGGAGGAAAGAATTATGAAACTTTACAAATACTTCTGGCTGGTCAAATGAGCTAGAGCCTGAGAAATGATCACTGCTTTAAAAGTTTTGTATTAGTGGTTGTTTGTATCAAAGAAATTTTGGTGAAGAGAAATGTAGCAAAGTGTAACTCAAGAGAGAATGGGAGAGAGTAACTGTGATATTGAATTTAGTCACCTGTTTCTAGCTGTAAAATGGAAACAGCTAAAAATAGCGTTCAGTAAAGATTTTCAAAAGACTCAACCTATAGTATGTATATATGATGGGGGGAAATTCACCAAGAAGGAATAATCATGAAGCAAAAGAAAAGGGAGACCTTCTGACAAACGTCCTTTAAAAAAGGGCGAACACACAGGTGGAGTGGCTACCATGTCATTCACTGGAACACGTGGAAATATGGTGTGTAGATGTGGTAGTGAAAGTGTAAAAAATCTCTAAGGGTTTCTTCAATTTTGCTAGTGAAGCAATATCATCAGGTGAGAGTGGAGATGGGGAAGAAAGTGGAGGAAAATGGATTGCGTAAATATTTAAGAGGGTGGATGAATACAACGCCTCAGCAAGTACCAGAGAATTGCAGCAATACTTAGAGTTCAATTGTGTGGTCCTGAATTTAAACTGAGATAAAACACAGAACTATGTATGTGGTTTTCTTAAACCAATATTAGTGAACAGACACACACTTAGAATAGTTTGAGAATTTAACTGGCAGAGTTGAGGTGTGTCTGATGAGTGGGCAAAAAAATGAAAGGGGAAAATACAAGGTGATAGTACAATGACATACAAAGAAGATAAGGCATAGAGTGAGAAGGGTGTGGCAAGTGCACTTCGATGTAGTGAATTAGAAATCTGGAGCGGTAACCTGCAGCATCATGTCTCCTGGGTGGTTCTGAGGCTGACTGAAGTTTGAGAATCAGTGTTATGGTCACCCAGAAGATGGAGAAGTTAACTTCTTAGGACATAAGACAGGCTTCAATGAATTAGGATTAAACTACACCAGAAAGTTATAGGGCCTAAACTTCAGTGAGAGAAGCCTTAAACTTAAAGGGAGCAAAGTTTGTAAAAAAAAAAAAAAAAAAAAAAAGTTAAAAACTTGGAAAAAGCTAAACTCAATATGTAAAAGCGTAAAGTGTTAGCTGTTAATACAAGAAAATCAGACATTGGTAGGAAGGTCCTGGCTGTTAAGGAGTCCTGATACAACAATCGAAGTTTTAAAATCTTTACTAGTACATGTTGCAGTATACAATGCTTACATTCCTCGTGGGGAGTTGGTACATGTACATAACACATCTTAGTTCTTTTTAATATCTCTTTCCTTTTTCTCAGGCCCCACACCCCCATTGCTTAGCCCACTTTCCATTTGTAAAAGATCTCTCCCTGTGTCCTATGACTCATCTTTTATTTTGTGTTTTAATGAATTAACAATTTGAGCTTTTCATATAAGAGAAACCATGTGATATCTAAGCTTGTATGTCTGGTTTACTTCACCTAACAGTATGGTCTCAAGATGCATCCATTTTCTTATAAATGACTGAAGTTTATCTTCATAGCAGAGTAATACTCCCTTGTGTGTAAATACCACATTTACTTTGTGTAGTCCTCTGTTGACGGATATATAGGCCTCTTCCAAAGTACAGGGATAATGAGTTATACTGCTATAAACACTTTAGTCCATTGATATTAGGCTCAGTATTGCAGTGAGAACTTGGAGAGCAAATGAAGCTGCCCAGGCTCAGGAACTCACACATTTCCCCATCACCTCAGGGATCCTAGGAGAAACTGCTCCATGCAGCAGTCACTGCACAGAACTATAGGTAGCCTCAGCCTCTCCATGACGTCAGGAAGGACATGGCCCCGCCCACCGCGACGTCAATCATCCGCAGCCAGGCGCTTCCGGCGGCGGGGTCCGCGCGGTGACGTCACTTCCGGGCGCCGACACGCAGCGTTGGCGGCGGGTTCAAACGCCGGAGCTGTAGTCTCGGAGACAGAAGAAGCGGTGCCCGGCCTGGGGCGTGCTTCCCGCCCGAGCTTCCCGCCCGAGCTTCCCGCCCGAGCTCCCCTGAGCTCCTGCGCCGCTCCGAGGGTCTCAGAAGCCGAGGAGGCGGGTGCCCGAGGCGGGATGGCGCTCTCGTCCACCGTCTCCCAGAGGAAGCAGATAAAGCGCAAGGCTCCCCGCGGCTTCCTCAAGCGCGTCTTCAAGCGACAGAAGCCGCACCTTCGCCTGGAGACGCGCGGCGACGTCCTGGTGAGCGCGGCGCCCCGGGCCGGGAGCGGCAGGGCCGCACCCGCCTTGCCCCTTCGCCCCGGCTCCGGCCGGGCACTTCCGGCGGCGGGGTGGCGCTGCCCCTCCCTGCTAGTCCGCGCGCGGTCCTGTGGCTCAGGGCCGGGACCCGGAAGGCGGAAGTCGGGAGCTTCGCTAGAAAGACGGTAGCAACATCCGCTCAGTGACCAAAGTGTGCCCAGAACCCTGAGAGGCCCGGAATATCCCGAACGGAGCACAGTCTGGTGTGGAGATTAGTGTGCTTGCTGAGGGTATGCGCGGTGCACCTTCTGAAAAGTAGAGTTTTGCAGTTCAACCTGGGTCGTTCTTAAACTTCTTGCCTCTTCAGTGCGTTGAGTGAACGCACTGACCCGTGTGCTTTATTTATGCTGCTCTCTTAAAGAACTGATCCTGCTGGACGCACAGTAGAATACCTGTTAGCTACAAAAGCCATTGACTTGTAATACCGGAAGCATAATGCTCTCTTAATAAAAATCCCCAGTCAAACCAACATGCGATGCAGAATTTGTGTGTTGGATGCCTATAATACATATTTCTGTAATGGAAACAATGTTGAGAAGAGTAGCTATAGTTTTTGCTGTTCATATACATCGAGGAAGGAAAACTACAACTCAGGGTACTATATGCTGTGATAGGAAGCTCAGGGTGCTGTTGATCTATGTATACTTTCCTTCTGGTAGGTTGGGCTTCTCAGGGAAGTCTGCAAACCAGAGGATTTCTGGAGGCAAAGATACATTGGAATTCTGCAAGTACTTTAGAAGACACAGTGTAGAACTGGGGGTTGAGGTAGGCAGGAGATGAAACTGGAAAGTCTAGTCAAGTGGATTTTAGTGAGAAGGAATATAGGCTTTATATCCTAAGGACATCTGGAAGCTATTTATCTTTTAAAATAGAACGTATGGATTAACCGATGAAATTGTGCCATATTATGGAATATTTTTGCAATAAAAAGTGGAATATTACTGGAAGTGTGTAAAAAATTGAATGACATGTTGTAATGTAAAGAATAAGAATTGTATTGCTTTACCTCAGAGTATTTGTGAGAATTAAGCAGGAAAGTTGAACAGAAAAGTGTATCAGAGTATCTTTTACAGGTTCATCATCTTAATAAATTTAAATTCCTAAACTCTTTATTTTCCTCAGATTATCATTAGCGCACTCTTAAATATGAATCTATTAAAGATTGCTGCATAATGTAAAGCATTTGAAATATTACCTAACATTTAGTAAGTATTGTTTGCAGTACATCAGATAGTACTATTGTGTATGAATTGTTTTAGCTGTAAAGATCAGGTACTGCTTATAATACAAATAGTGAAAGAAAATATGTATTGAAGTTACTGTTTAACAAATGGAAGGAGGACCAAGAGTCGAAGGTGGAGCGGATTGTAAGCGTACAGGACATGAAAAGATTTAAAATACTTCCTATATATGTACCAGCTACCCTCAGTGAATGTAATCTTTACATGTTGTAAACATGACCTAAAAATAATAATGAAAATGCAGAAAAGGGATCTAGAGACGGAAAGAAGGAGGTGGTGGGAAGGGGAATAAAAATCAAGATATATTCAGTACATGTACCCACTCCCTAAGATTAATGTAAACGTGTACTCCAAACATGCACAAATAAAAGATAGAAAATAAAGATACTATCTAACTGGATATAAGCTGATAGTACCCTCAAGCACCTAGCTGAAGCAGGGTGGGGAAGATAGGAGCAGTAATTAAGGGAGCACTGCATGTGATTGCAGGAGGGTTGGGATGTAAGACTGCAGCTCACTTTACGTTATCTCTTGCTTGCACTGTGTGCATCTTAACTTTTTTAAGTTATGTGTGTGTAGATCGATAAGCACTTTTTTTGTTGTTTGGTTGTCAATTTTGGGTAAAATACCTTTAGCCAAAATGTGTATGACATATATCTCATTTTCTAATAAGATATATGTCATTTTCTAATATATATAGGATGTATGCATTAGACAGTTTATATACTATACCATATTGTATGATCTCAAGACATGTGGTTTGGATATACATAAAGTTTTTTTATGAGAATATGTAAGAAATGCTACCGTGGTTGACTAGAGAATGATGTGGAAGAGGGACTAATTTTTGAAGCCTACCCCTTTGTACATTGTTTTATATTTTTATTTGGAAGTCATAGACTCACAAGTTCTGAAAATAGTACAGAGGTCCCATGTATCCTTTGCCCAGCTTCCCACAATGCTAGTAGCTTACAAAACTATAGTCCTGTATTAATCTATTTAAAGCAAAATTTTTAAAAAGGCTTAAAGATTATTAATAGTACATTTGACATGATGATAGTTCACAGGTAGTAAGTAATGATAAGTATCAATTTGAAGGTCCATATACTTTCAAATTCAGCATTCTTTAACATTTTTAATTAATATTTCAGTTTTGGGAGGGTGGTACTGGGGCTTTGCACTGAGCTAAATCTCCAGCTCTTTTTAGTTATTTTTATTTTGAGACAGTGTCCTGCTAAGTTGCCCTGACTAATCTTGAACTTATGATCCTCATATCTCAGCTTCTCAGAGTGCCGGATTTACAGACCTGTGCTACCATGCCAGGCGTTGGATAGATATTTTGACTCTGGTTGAAGGGGATGGAGAAGTAGAGGGAGGAGGACGGGAGAAAAAGGGAAGGAATATAAAAAAAATTAAGATGTGTTACGTACACACACCAGCCCCCCATGGTGAATGTAATCATTATGTACTACAAACATGTAATAATAATTTAAGTTAAAAAATCTTGGCTCTCAGGGTGTAGAATAAGATGTAGTTGTTATATTTTAACATATTTTGAAATTTAAATTACATGATAAATTTAAGTCATTGTTTGAAAACGTTAGTGTTTGAATTTAAAAATCTGTTTGCATTTTCTCTTAAAGATTCATTTAAACTGTTTACTGTTTATTCATCGGTTGGCTGAAGAAGCCAGGATAAATGCTTGTGAGGATAAGTGTGGAATCATTAAGAAGGATCATGTATTGGCTGCAGCAAAGGTACAACTGGAATTTCTTTCCTTGAGCAAGAATTAACTTTAAAAATACTATGAAGGTCATCACCTCTGCCTGATTCTGATATCTCATTCAGCTTTGTTGATTGAGTTGGTACTTGGCTTTTCATGTTGATGAGTTTTAATGAAAGGATTTAGATGTTTCCCAGTATGTACAATATAGAGATTTCTAACTGCAAGATTAATTGCTACTGCTTTATTACTCTTTAGGGGAAAATACCTTTCTGATTGCTGAGCAGTTTTATAACATTGAAATTGGTCAAAATTTTCTTCATCATCATTTTAAGTTACCCTAATTACCTGATTGAGTTCCTAGCTTTGCTTTGAGGTCTGAGTGACTTATGAATGAAATCGCTTATAAACAGAAAAGTTGTTTTTACTGGTATTTCTATTATAATGGAAAAATGTACCAGGTAGGGCAGTTTTCCAAATAGATTTCTGAAGAATTATTTCCAAAAGATGTTAGTAGATTTCCTTCTTAGAAGCTTTTGTGCTTAGATAAATGTAAATAATCTAAAATACCATAATAACTCCTTTATCAGTCATAGTGCTATTATTTATATGTAGAGCTGGTTTCCACGAGAATATTCAAGACTTGCAGTCATGGTCGAGTATGGGATGATGTAGAAGAAATTTGTCTTTGTCAGACTTTTTCTTTGTTCACATTTTAGAAGATGTTTATTTCAAATTATAGACCAATAAAATATTAAAAACTATAGTTATATAAATTTAAGAAAAATATACTAGGAAGGAAACTTGCTGAATTCTGCTCAACTGAGCATTTTGTAAGTTCATTTGAATATATAATCAGCATTTTGTGAATTCGTTTGAGTACATAATACGTTTTTTTGCAGTACCTGTCATAATGTTTTGCAGGACAGCGAAGTACTGGGCTAGGTAGTAGACCTGTGTAATGCCGTATGTGGGAAGCATAGGAATGGATGTGCCTTGACAATTTTTAGGCACTTTTAAATTCTCCTGTAATTATAAACATTCTAAATATTAAAATAAAAATAAGTATTTTTTTCTGAAATTAAAATAAGGATTAAGACCCTAAGTAGTATCTGTATGTTTTAAATTTAGGATTTGTTTATAAATATATATATATACTTACCTAAAGTAATAGCCATGTTCTTTTACAAAAATTTTGGGGTATTCTAGCCTGATTTTCTGGGCCTGCATACAACTGAAGATCCCCTTTTGTCTTATTTCTGCCACCAGTTGTATGTTTTGAAAATTGTCTACTTAACAAGGTATGCAGCAAAAGATAAACAGTCTTGATCTCCAGTTGATATAATTGTAACCCTAATATGAGAAATTTTATGTTGCAGTGGGTTTATACTACTTTGTAATTGTGAAATGCTTGATTTATAGTAGGCTTTTGGGTTTTAGAATATTCTTTAACGTTTTGGATAACTAATTGTCCAAAATCCTCAAGTTTCAAACCATTATCCTGGATATTTTCGAATTGCTGTTGAAGAGATTAATGACTAGAGGTGGGTATAAAACCAGATTTTGAGAATCTAGGTATGTTTAATATTCATTAAGAGAAGAAGCCCATTTAGAGAAAATTTAAATCATTTATAATGCAAAGGATTCACTAATTCTTTCCAAATTAGCTTTGATATATTTAGATGTGCATATTATATACAGAAAGCTATTTAACTTTTCTTAAGTTAGAACCAGTTTTGTTTCCTGCTGGTGTAATATGAATCTCTATTCCTCCTCCCCCACAGGTAATTCTAAAGAAGAGCAGAGGTTAGAAGTCAAAGAACAACTCCTTGAATATTATATGATGGCTTATTGTAGTTGGTAACATGTTGTAAAAACACTTTTTATGTATTAATTTATATTGTGGATTATTAAAATTTTGGCTGGACAAAGAATGTGTATTTTTTTGCTAGCATTGAAATGTCTCAAATGACACATAGGACTGTTTTACTGTCTTACTATTTTTAGGAATTACGTTTTTTTTTTTTTGGTTTTTCTCCGGTACCGGGAACCGAACTCACGACCTTGCGCTTGCCAGGCAGGCGCTTTGCCGCTGAGCTAAATCCCCAGCCCCAGGAATTACGTTTTGTTCTTTTTGAATTGCCCTTATTTCAGTTTATTTGTTTTGTTGCTCTTGCAAATATTTTAAATATCAAAAATAAAATCTTACTATATTAAATAACTTGAAGAGATGTATTTTTTAGAATTAAGTTGTAGGATTAGAGTTAGCCATAAATATGCCATGAATTTAATTTATAAAGAAAGACAACATGCAGTCAAATCTAGGTACACACCCAGAACTCTGCTAAACTAATTGGGCAGGTGTTTTATATTCAGGCTGATACCACAGTTAATGATCACAGCATTTATACACGAAAAGGTGTGTGGAAACAAAATTGGTCTTAGTAATGACTCATCCCTCCCCCATATCTGGTAGATTCCAATACTGCAGACCCTGGAAAGAAGGTATTCATTCAGAAATTTAAAAATGTAAGGAACTTTTAAGTAATTATATGGCAACTAATTATATAACCTTGAAGAATGGATAAATTTATAGAAACAAGCTACCAAGAGTGAGTCATGAAGAAACAGAAAATCTAAACACGTGTAAATCAGGAGACTGAGTCATCAGAAATACCTTAACAGGAAAAACCCACACTGGACAGCTTCAAGGGTGAATTCTACCAAATTTTTAAAGAATGCCAATCTTAAATGCTTCAAAAAATGGAAGCAGGCACTCATTCTGTAAGGTTTCAATTTCTCTCTATATAAAATTCTTATGTAAAGTAAATGAATTCTACTATTACTTTTAACTCTTCAAAAATAACACTTTTTCAAGAAAGCTAACATGAAGTATGTCCTATTGTTTGAGTGTATCAGAACGCTAATTCATACTGTCTTAAGTTCAGGAACTACAATGTGACTGTAGCACTTCCAACCCCCCTAATAGCTTTAATGTTCTGTATATGGGAGTACAACACTGAGTGAGTCAGGCATGGTGGTGCACACCTGTAATAGCTGCGCAGGAGGCTGAAGCCATAGGATTGCGAATTGAAGGTCAGCCTAAGCAACATTGCAAGATCTTGTCTCAGAAAATAAAAAGGGCTGGCTTGGATTATAGCTTTGTGATGGAGTGCTTGGTTTGGGTTTAATCCTTAGCATCAAAATGAAAAAACAAATGAAAGAATAAGAGAAGCCATCTTATTGATGTCTTAAATCTTGGTTAGATTTATTTTTTTCTTACACCTCCTCTTCACTTGAAAAATTTCCCACTATTGTAATTTTCCTTAAAAAGTGCTCATACAGAAAACAAGCTTCTGAGAGTTTGGATTTGAACTGCAATCACTGATTTGTTTAAAGCTGTGTATAAGAAGAGACAAATTGCTAGAAGACAAGTTGTTTCAAAGGTATTTCTTGAATGAAGTTGGGATGGTTTTGTCATATATACTTAAATTTTATCTCAGAGACATAGTTAACATAGAAATATCCTTTGAAAGAAGAATTGCCTAGGTCTGCTAAGTCTCACTTCGGAGATTATTTGTAGATGTAACGATGAGCATAATCTCTGCTTGTTGAGTGAACAGTAGCCCTGCCGAAGAGACGGTGTGCTGGCAAGTTTGTGAGAACCTGATATTTGCATGTTGAGTTCCTGACAGCAAGGCGACCCACTCAGGAAATGGTTTGTGTTCAGCTTGGAGGGATTTCATCAACTGACTGGCTGTGATGGGAGGAAGAATCAGAGGCCGTAAACCGCAGTCTGTGTACTATATTTGGCCTGCAGATAATTTTATTTAGTCCACATATGGTTTTTGTTTTTTAATAAATTAACTGATTACATTTAAAAATTAAATTTCACATACAAGTTTAATTTCTGGCTTCCTTTGAAAAATTGGACACTGACAATAACACATCACAGTCAGTTGGGCCTAAATAGTAGCCTCTCTCTTTAAATGGTAACTTCTCTCATATTCTTTGATTCACTTCACTTAGGTCTGTTTTACTTTTGTTAACTACAGGACTTCATTACACATTTGAGTCCATAGTCCATTTGAAAACTTAAAATCGGTAATTTCTCTTGAAATTTCTGGTCAGTTTTAGCAACACACCAAAACTAGACAGTTTTCATGAAAACAAGGCTGGAAAAAATGCAATAGTCTTGAGATCTGAGTGATGTTAAATTACTGATAGTTCTCAATTTTCAAATAGAGCCACTGACTGTTGGCATAAATGAACTCAGATCATCTGGCCAAATACTTTAAATATTGTAACTTGGGTGTCAGACATCACTAAAATGAAATTGTGAGCTAATTATGGACTCTTAGGAATTTGTGAGCTGAGAGTAACCCCTAGCTAGAATACCACAATATAAAGAAAAACAATAAATATTATCTATGTGTAAAAATGTGTTTATGATATAAGGTTGTATTACAGGCTAGTTTATGAATTTTAACAACCGGTAAGATAAGAGGAAGATTTTTGTGTTTTTAGACAGTGTGGGTTTTCCCTCCATATTTCGTGTCCTGAGACTCCTCAGTTGTGAAGTCCAGATTTTCAACTAAGCAGTTTATTCATAGTGGGTTTTAAATTAAGTTTTATCTCTAAGATTTGAGAGTTAAGGCTGCCAAGATTTAAATGAAGAGGAAAAACATCTTTATCCCTATTTATATTAAAGTGTAAAACTAGAAATAAAGCATGATTACTAAAAATAATTTGTTTGAAAATAAAGTTAGAATTGAGTCTGCTATAATTTTCTTTATATTTACCATGCAGGGAAAAATGTTGGATTCTGACATGTATGCTATAGTTTTATTTTATTAGTATCCTAAGTTCATATTAGAAATAATTTTGAAAATAATTTTTTCTTTTATAAAGTTTTGACCAGTATTTTAAAAAATATCTTCCTCATGATATAAAGAGAATACATATCTTTCATTAGCCCCTGTATAAAGAGAGTTTGATTAATGAAATAGTGTAAATTTTAAGACTGTAAAGAATTTTCAGGTATTTTAGGAAACCTATTGAAATTTTAGTTGTAAGTTAAACCATTAAATTTTCTATTTTAAGATTGTTACATAATTAAATTTACTATTGACAACAAAATTTTCGATGATGTGTGTATTTTTGGTCAATTTAAATTCATGTCAATCAAATTTTTAATGGCCATATTTGTATAGGTACTTTTAAGATCTATTAAGACCCTTATGAGTATCTTGTGAATAGTTTCTCAATTTTTAAATGTATATGCTGCATTTTGTCAGGCATATTTATTTAGCTCTGGCTAAATAACTTCCATGCCAAACATGATAGTAAAATGAAAGATAGGTAATATTTCTGTCCTTAAGAAACTTACAGGGGCTGGGGATTTAGCTCAGCAGCACAGCGCCTGCCTGTCAAGCGCAAGGTCGTGAATTCGATTCCTGGTACCAGAGGAAAAAAAAAAAAGAAACTTACCGCATAATCATTTGAAAATATTAACTGTAGAATTTTCTTAAATGTTTGAAAATGAAAAATTTAACAGATCCCTCAAGATCATAGTAATCAGAGCGATATAACATAAAAGATTTGGGTCGGAAGTCTTCCTAATATAATTGGGAGGAACAAGTTTAAAATTTGTGGGAAAGTAAAATGTGAGTTGAAGATTGTCAGGAAACATGTAGGAAATAATACAGTAAGACAAGAAGCACACACCATAAAAGTAACTGAGCATTAGTGAGAAAGATCTATTAAAGTTGAAGAGATTGTCACAAAGAACTTCAAACGGTGTGAGACTTGAAACTCTAGGTATTTAGATTTAGTGTAGGATCCAGGAGGTAATGAAAGGTTTTAGGGCTGTTCATGAAGAAAACGATCTCGTGAAGATTATTTTAGTAACCAGGAGTTGGTAAGGAAATAGTAGATTTCAGGTTTTTTTCTCATACTTGGACAAAGGCAGGCCAATGAAGCAAGCCTGTTATTTGAATACAGGAGAAATAAAAAGACAGGTATAGTCATGGCTTGGGAGTTTTGCTTTCTAGATAACTAAGCTTTGTGGAGTTCAGGTTTGTGGCAAGGTATCTAAGGTATATGACTGAGTTTAGCGGGGGCTGGGGATTTAGTTCAGCAGCACAGCGCCTGCCTGGCAAGCGCAAAGTCATGAGTTCGATTCCCGGTACCCGAAAAAAGCCAAAACCAAAAAAAAAAAAAAAAAAAAAGATTGAGTTTAGGAACTTACCATACATATCTCCTGTGAACAAATAAGTTTTGGCCTTACAGTAGTTATGTATTGTATGAAATAAAAGTTTTGAATGAAAAAAGGCAATCAAAATTGTCTCTACTTTGTAATACAAATAACAGAATCAGTTCCAGGTGTGTATATAATAAGTACTTCTATTTTTCTTTCAGTACCATTGTCTATTACGTGCCATATCAATAATTTGACATGAGGAAATCCAGTGAAGTGTAAGTGTTTTTAACTTTCAAGTTCTTTTATATTAGTCTAGGTACGAAGTTCCTGTCAAATTTACATTGTCATTATTTCTGTGCTTGTAAATTAGTTTTTTACAAGACACTCCTACTTACTTGTAGAAATAACATTTCTGCTGCCTAAGCCTTCTTTACTCCCCACATTCTTCAACTATTAATTTTATGTCACTTGTATAATTCATTCATTCATTCATTCATTTGTCCAGATTATTCATTGGGTTCCACCAATGAGCTAGGCCCTGTCAAAACGACGTTTGGACAACAATCTCCAATACGACAAGTCAACCTTCAGGAGATCTGGAGGAAGAGAGTTCTGACAATGAGCACAAGGACCCTGAAAGAGAAAAGAGAACTGCAGGTGTCCATAGATCTGAAAGGAAGTCAGCCTTGTGGTGTCATGCTGAAGAAAAACTGAATCAGACCTGATAACATGGGGCTCCAATGCTGTCAGAGAGCTTTGAATTTTCTTCTGAGTTGGAAAGAAATACAACAGAATGTTTTGAATGGGGCAGTGATATCACTACGAGGATCATTGATGAGAAAAATTAGCTGTAGAAGAGCAAGAGGTCAGAAAGAATTCAGGAAGATATTCCAGTAGTCCACAGTGATGATGGTGACATGGATTAGGCAGAGAAGATGGGGTTGTGCCATGTGGTGGCTAGTGCCACCACTAGCAGAGAAGTGCCATGCTCTCTGCTCTTCATCCCCATGTCTTTGCTGTCATATCTCATCCCCCTTCCTCCCCTCCCCTTGTCTCCCTCCCTCCCCTCCCCTTCCATCTCATCTCTTATTTGCTCTCCACCTGTTCTTTTTGTTGTTTTTGCTGACTTAGTGTAACAGTTGGTGCATGGCTATCTTTTTTTTTTTATTTTAAAGAATAAAAGAAGGATAACATAATAATAGG